>NC_042980.1:25893363-26493363 GCF_901001165.1 Salmo trutta | reverse complement strand
AGTTGTCAAGCCACGGAGCAGGAGGGGAGGACCGAGCCGGCCTGGAGGATAGGGGACAGAGAAAATCAAAGGATGCAGAAAGGGAGGAGAGGAGGGTTGAGGAGGCAGAATCAGGAGATAGGTTGGAGAAGGTTTGAGCAGAGGGAAGAGATGATAGGATGGAAGAGGAGAGAGTAGCGGGAGAGAGAGAGCGAAGGTTGGGACGGCGCAATACCATCCGAGTAGGGGCAGAGTGAGAAGTGTTGGATGAGAGCGAGAGGGAAAAGGATACAAGGTAGTGGTCGGAGATTTGGAGGGGAGTTGCAATGAGATTAGTGGAAGAACAGCATCTAGTAAAGATGAGGTCAAGCGTATTGCCTGCCTTGTGAGTAGGGGGGGAAGGTGAGAGGGTGAGGTCAAAAGAGGAGAGGAGTGGAAAGAAGGAGGCAGAGAGGAATGAGTCAAAGGTAGACGTGGGGAGGTTAAAGTCACCCTGATCTGTGAGAGGTGAGCCATCCTCAGGAAAGGAACTTATCAAGGCGTCAAGCTCATTGATGAACTCTCCAAGGGAACCTGGAGGGCGATAAATGATAAGGATGTTAAGCTTGAAAGGGCTGGTAACTGTGACAGCATGGAATTCAAATGAGGAGATAGACAGATGAGTCAGGGGAGAAAGAGAGAATGTCCACTTGGGAGAGATGAGGATTCCAGTGCCACCACCCCGCTGGCTCGATGCTCTAGGGGTATGCGAGAATACGTGGGCAGACGAGGAGAGAGCAGTAGGAGTAGCAGTGTTATCTGTGGTAATCCATGTTTCCGTTACTCTACAATGTAGAAAATTGTACAAATAAAGAAAAACCCTTGAATGAGTAGGTGTGTCTAAACTTTTGACAGGTGCTGTATATGTGTGATACTATCGAGCTTCTCAATCCTGGTCATTTGGTTCTCAGGAAACAGCCAGTGAGGCAGAGGCCATGGCAGAACAGATAACGGAACTGAAAACACTGGAGTGTCCTGAAGCCACTGAGTTCTCCAACAAAGCATCACTGCTAGTGGAGGAGCTGAAGACAGTCACCAGAAACATCACATCCCGCATCGACAATATCCGACCATACGTGGGCTTCTTGCGAATTGCTGAGGAGGTTATTTTGTCTTACATTATACACTGCTCAAAAAAATAAAGGGAACACTTAAACAACACAATGTAACTCCAAGTCAATCACACTTCTGTGAAATCAAACTGTCCACTTAGGAAGCAACACTGATTGACAATACATTTCAAATGCTGTTGTGCAAATGGAATAGACAACAGGTAGAAATTATAGGCAATTAGCAAGACACCCCCAATAAAGGAGTGGTTCTGCAGGTGGGGACCACAGACCACTTCTCAGTTCCTATGCTTCCTGGCTGATGTTTTGGTCACTTTTGAATGCTGGCGGTGCTTTCACTCTAGAGGTAGCATGAGACGGAGTCTACAACCCACACAAGTGGCTCAGGTAGTGCAGCTCATCCAGGATGGCACATCAATGCGAGCTGTGGCAAGAAGGTTTGCTGTGTCTGTCAGCGTAGTGTCCAGAGCATGGAGGCGCTACCAGGAGACAGGCCAGTACATCAGGAGACGTGGAGGAGGCCGTAGGAGGGCAACAACCCAGCAGCAGGACCGCTACCTCCGCCTTTTGTGCAAGGAGGAGCAAGAGGAGCACTGCCAGAGCCCTGCAAAATGACCTCCAGCAGGCTACAAATGTGCATGTGTCTGCTCAAACGATCAGAAACAGACTCCATGAGGGTGGTATGAGGGCCCGACATCCACAGGTGGGGGTTGTGCTTACAGCCCAACACCGTGCAGGATGTTTGGCATTTGCCAGAGAACACCAAGATTGGCAAATTCGCCACTGGCGCCCTGTGCTCTTCACAGATGAAAGCAGGTTCACACTGAGCACGTGACAGACGTGACAGTCTGGAGACGCCGTGGAGAACGTTCTGCTGCCTGCAACATCCTCCAGCATGACCGGTTTGGCGGTGGGTCAGTCATGGTGTGGGGTGGCATTTCTTTGGGGGGCCGCACAGCCCTCCATGTGCTCGCCAGAGGTAGCCTGACTGCCATTAGGTACCGAGATGAGATCCTCAGACCCCTTGTGAGACCATATGCTGGTGCGGTTGGCCCTGGGTTCCTCCTAATGCAAGACAATGCTAGACCTCATGTGGCTGGAGTGTGTCAGCAGTTCCTGCAAGAGGAAGGCATTGATGCTATGGACTGGCCCGCCCGTTCCCCAGACCTGAATCCAATTGAGCACATCTGGGACATCATGTCTCGCTCCATCCACCAACGCCACGTTGCACCACAGACTGTCCAGGAGGTGGCGGATGCTTTAGTCCAGGTCTGGGAGGAGATCCCTCAGGAGACCATCCGCCACCTCATCAGGAGCATGCCCAGGCGTTGTAGGGAGGTCATACGGGCACGTGGAGGCCACACACACTACTGAGCCTCATTTTGACTTGTTTTTAGGACATTACATCAAAGTTGGATCAGCCTGTAGTGTGGTTTTCCACTTTAATTTATTTTGAGTGTGACTCCAAATCCAGACCTCCATGGGTTGATAAATTGATTTTCCATTGATTATTTTTGTGTGATTTTGTTGTCAGCACATTCAACTATGTAAAGAAAAAAGTATTTAATAAGATTATTTCTTTCATTCAGATCTAGGATGTGTTGTTTAAGTGTTCCCTTTATTTTTTTGAGCAGTATATTTTTTTGAAATGTGTATGTTGAAATGTGTATGTTAGTGTTTTACAGTGGTAGGTGACACAGTGGTATCTTGACTGACTGAACATCCTTATTCTGTATGTATTTGAACTGAAATGTGAATAACAGTTACATTGTACTGAATAGAGTTGTAACTCCTATGGTGTTTTAGGTGGAGGAGCAGATGCAGAGTCTACATGAGAGCTATAACTGGAAGCCAGAGGAGGAGGAGAACAAGGAGAGTAGCGTCACGTCAAAGGAGATCGCAGATGCTAAGTGGCAGTCCATGTTGGAACGCTTCCTTGCCATGCAGGACCTGGGAAACAACTACATCAATTCATCTAACATGGTTAGACATTATTACCTGGTTCGAGAAATTGTTAGGACTCAACTTCTTCAAATGCTATTATTCATGCAATAGTTTTGGCAGCCTGACATTTGCCAATTTTAGATGTATTGATTATACGTATCTAGTAGAAGTTGGAAAACCCATTTATTATTGCTGTGTAATTATCTTTGGAATAAATTGCACTTAACAGGTCACTGTCTGCACGCATATAGACAAACCTTAGAACCATTTATTACTGTAATTCAAACAAGAGGGAGAATGGTTAGACCAACATCCAGTGGTGCTTCATATATGAGGGCTGTAGAATACAGACAAGACCCAGTACCTGATAGCAATGGATTCTTTATGCTGGCATCGTCAGGTGAGTGAGGACCTGAACCTGAATGTGAGGGTAGCCATCGGTGTGGTGGAGAAGACCATGGAGGAGCTGAACAAGAAGAAGATGGACCTGTCGGACCTCTGGACCTCCTGGCAGCTCCATGTCAGTCAGGTGAAGTCCATCAAGAAACAGTGGAAGAAATACAAAGAACAATTGAAAAAGGTAAAGTAAAAAGAAGTAGATAATGTATATCCATTACAAATTCCTGAAGCCCAACCAATGTATTCTTAATGTATCATCAAGTGCAATCTCATGAATTAGTAAGACCCCCTGAATACAATGTCAGAACAGGGGGGGGTTTCTTTTTTTTTTTTTTTCTGTTTTTTTAAATGTGTTTTTTACAGACTGTTCATGACTTGAAGAGTGTGGAGGAGGTTCTTGTCCCGACTTCTAAAGTAGATCTGGGAAGTGACCTTAAGACTGTGTCAAAGCTACTGGAGAACTTTAGCCTAGATAAGCCCCACTTCCTGGTAAGAACTATAGCCCATTGACCTGTCATATAGGTAGAATAAATCACAACATTATTATGTATATATTTTTTTACAGAACACAATGGTTTTATGAGTACCAATATAATTATATAGTCTGTTTAAGTGTAAGTCAAAATACATTTAGACTGCTTGATAGTACAGTATCTATACGGTGGCTCTAAGTAGCTTGACACCATGCCTGAATCTTTTTACATTTGTGTCATCTCCCTTCGTTCTTTGATCTGGCCCATTATGTGATATCCTATAAGTAAATATGCATAATTATTCTCTATGTAATGTATGTCCCCTGTAGCAACTGAATGCGGAGGTAGAATACATGGTGAAGACATCAGAACTGTTGGCATTGAAAGGAATTCCTATCAAAGAGAAGAGTGAGAAGGTCACAGAGATGCTTCACCTTCATCAGAGAGTGAAAGATAACATCAAAGAGTACGAGTCTGTCCTCAAGATGGCTGTGAAGTTCCACCAGCTTTATGAGGAGGTAACAACACATAGTCTAAGGGTGCGGCATGCACCCCAAATGGCACCCTATTCCCTACCGAATAGTGCACTACTTTTAACCAGGGCCCACAGAGTGCACTATATAAAGTAGTGCACAATATAGGGAATAGGGTGATATTTGGGACACCCCATAGTCTACACACTGTAAATATCAGGGAGGATGTTATCTTAGCTGTAGTCTCTTCAGAGCCATTGTGTCTGTCTCTGGCAGGGAAACTATCTTTGCTGTGTGTTTGAGAGAACACATGGGATCAGTTTAGATCAAAGTTCTCTGCCCTTCATAGGCCTTTTCAGCTTTAAATGTCAGCTTTAAATGTCACATAAATACTGTAACTATCAGATAGTTAGTTACCTATCTAGCTTTGCTATATAAACCGAAGAACACAGGATATTAATTTAGAGATGCGCTGGAGATACAGTACCTCGCAGACCTTTTCAGCCTAAAATGTACCATAAGAGATTGATACTTTGCATGCTCCATCCACACTACACTACGCCTGGCAGTCAAATACTAACCATGTCTTTATGGTTGATACATTGACTCATATGAATGTGAAGGCGTGTTCTCAAAGCATATGCAGACCAGCATTCAAATGTTCAATCTCTTCTTGTCCCAGTCTGTAATTACAACATGTTTCAATTTGACCATTTTTGTCCCTGTTCCTGCCTAAATCGCCATGTGGCATTCACATCTGTAATTATGAAGTGCTTTCAAAGGCTGGTCATGACACACATCAACACTATCATCCCAGACACCCTGGACCCACTCCAATCCGCACACCACCCAAAAGATCCACAGATGGCCTCTCCCACCTGGACAAGAGGGGAAATAACTATGTGAGAGTGCTGTTCATAGACCACTCCTCAGCATTTAACACCATAGTCCCTTCCATGCTCATTACCAAGCTGGGGACCCTGGGAGTGAACATCTCCCTCTGTAACTGGATCCTGGACTTCCTGACAGAACGGCCCCAGGTGGTGAGGGTAGGAAACAACACCTCCGCCATGCTGACCCTCAACATGGGGGATGCTCAAGGGTGTGTGCTTAGTCCCCTCTTGTACTCCCTGTTCACCCACAACTGTGTCCACCCACGACTCCAACACCATTATCAAGTTTGCTAACAACACAACAGTGGTAGGCCTGATCACCGATGGCGATGACACAGCCTACAGGGAGGAGGTCAGACACTTGACAGTGAGGTGCCATGACAACAACTTTTCCCCAAACGTCTGTAAGACCAAGGAGCTGATCGTGGACTATAGGAGAAAGAGGGGTGAGTACGCCCCCATCACATCGACAGGGCTGTAGTGGAGTGGGTCGGCACAACAGCGCCTCTTCCCACTCAGAAGGCTGAAAAGATTTGGCATGGGCCTTCGGATCCTCAAAAAGTTCTATAGCTGCACCATCGAGAGCATCTTAACTGGCTGTATCACCGCTTGGTATGGCAAATGCACCACGCTCGACCGCAAAGTGCTACAGAGGTTGGTGTGGACAGCCCAGTACATCACTGAGGCCGAGCTCCCTGCCGTCCAGGACCTCTATATCAGGTGGTGTCAGAGGAATGCCTGAAAAATTGCCAAAGACTCCAGCCACCCAAAACTATTCCCTCAGCTACCGTCCGGCAAACAGTACCGGGACATCGGCTCTCAGACCAACAGGCTCCGAGACAGCTTCTACCCCCAAGCCACAAGACTACTAAAAAGTTAATTAGTGTTTACCCAGATCTGCACTGACTAACTGTCTTGCACTGACTTTATGCACACTCACAAGACTATATACTGTATACACACTATATATATACTCACACACACACTACACTGACACTCTCACACAAAACCCATACGTATTCACATACACTACATAAGCACATTTGCACACACATGCATACCGACAACACAAACACAAATACACACACACACACACACATACAGACACAACACACTCATCATATGCTGCTGCTACTCTGTTCTTTATTTTACTCATATTGTTATCTACCGTGATGCCAAGTCACTTTACCTTTCATGTACATATCTACCTCAAATACCATGTACCTCTGCACATTGACTAGGTACTGTATCTCCCTGAATATAGCTCCATTCTTGTGTATTTTATTCCTCTTGTGTTACTATTTTTGGGAAGGGCTAGTAAGCAAGCATTCATTTCATGGTTAAGTCTACACCCGTTGTATTCTGCACGTGAAACATCTATTTGATTTGAGAAATGAAGTTAAATAAACACCTATTTAATGAATAAGGGCATCATTACACAAGCAAAGTCTAGAATGAATCCAAGAGAATAAATCAGCCTTCTATGAGCTCAGGGGGTTTCCTAGACAAGATACCCCAGAACACACTAATAGAACACTAATTGAATATAAGGCTGCATTACTCGGTTATTCAAAATCTTGACCACCTGGTGATATGCAAACATCATCAAACATTCACATAGATACTGATCATAGCAACAAATAAACAGCCACCTAATTGGATAACCGTTCAATAAACAGCCTCCTAATTGGTTAACTGTTGTGTCCCCAGCTGGATAAGCTGTTAACGTCGGAGCCTGTGACAGGATTCAGCGAGACGAGCCAGGCTAAGATCCAGCTGATCCAACACCAGGACAGACAGAGCCACATCAGACACCTGTACAACCTGGCTATCTCTCTGGGAGGAGACATCAGCAACACTGTCCAGCAGTCGGTGAGACTGGAAGGCAACACCTCAACATTCACCACTGTTTGTTTGTTTGTCTTGACCCTGAGAGTTTTTTTTTCATTGTGTTTGCACTCCCCTTGCTCCAAGTGCTGTATTACTTTACTTTTTTTTTTTTAACTTTACATGCACACTAACAAATATTAGTATGCTTTTGAAGATCTAGTTACATTACATGCTCATTATCTTATGATACAGAACTTCTCTCACCTTCCATCCCAGCATGCCTCAGGGTTTACAGTGTGGCGTCTGCAGGAGCGTCTGGAGAGACTGGAGAGAGGTTGTGTGAACTGGAGCGCTGAGGCCAACAGGTGTGAAGAGAGCCTCACCAGCAACCTGCACTACTGTGTCTTCAAGGAGGAGATCACTGAGGTGAAACCCTCTCTCATGCACGCACGTACACACACACACACACTGCTTCAAGGAGGAGATCATTGAGGTCGGACGGTGAAACAACCCTTTGGCTTTATCTCAATAAGACTGTTTGTTAGTCTTGGTTATTCATCCCAATTTATATAACCCAGGCCCCAGATCAAGAGCTCAAGTGTTCATTTGTGTTGGGGCTTTAGGATTTTGTAGTTGCTGGGGCTTTTTATTGTCTGGCCTAGCACCATAGCATAGCACAGCTGTCCCGGGTCTAAATTTAGCTCTGGGACTGTGATCTTTGTCTCTAGAGGGCCTCTATTCAAAGTTACATTTTCCCCCTCCCTCCCTCGCTCTCTGCCATTTGTCTCATGTCACTCCAGTCAGGAGGGCAGATTCCTCTCGTATCAGCTGTGGAAGGGTAACCCAAATAAAAGAGTCCTCAATACCAGGGCCCTCAGTCAGACAAGGGACCAGGAGGTCTCCCTTATTAATTAGAGATTACCTGGATGTAAGAATTATTATCTGCATGACATATGCAGGCCTAGAGGTATGGTTGGTACTAGTCTAAAGTTCACACACAAATCTCGATTTATCAGTGTTCTGTTCCAAATCTATTCATGCTACTCTATTTTTACTCAAACCACCCTTTATGCCCGAGACATGATCTGTTTGGCCTCTATGGCAATTTGAAACTTTCATAAAACATACTTTTATCAATATATAACTGTATTTAAGATGGTTCGGAAATTAAACTGTTGTTTCTATTTGTGTTTTCTGTAGGATTTCTATATTGCACTGCTGGGTTTTACATACCATAAATATCTCTACTCTTAATACACATACTTGAGATACCAATACTTGAGAAGCGAGGTCTTTGGGGGGAATCCTACCTGATGTCGGCTCCTGAGTGGTGCAGCTGTCTAAGGCACTGCATCTCAGTGCAAGAGGCAACAGGTGTCACTACAGTTCCTAGTTCGAATCCAGGCTGTATCACATCCGGCCGTGTTTGGGAGGCGCACAATTGGCCCAACTTTGTCCGGGTTTGTCCTGGGTAGGCCGTCATTGTAAATAAGAATTTGTTCTTAACTGACTTGCCTAGTTAAATTAATAAAATGTAAACTGGGGTGCATTTATTAGTCAGAATCCGTTGCAAAATGTTTCCATTTGAAACGGGAACCGTTTACTCTTGCTACCAAATGTAAGCAAACCGAGCAAACAGAATGAAACTTGTTTTCGTTGCAAAACGCTTTCTATTTGGAGTAACGGTTTCCGTTGCAAAACGTTTTGCAACAGACAAAATGTTTTGCAACAGAATCCGACTAATGAATACACCCCTGATGTCAATTATAAAGTGTAGATTTCTCCCTTTATGTTTAGGTTCCATTAAGTTGTGATTTCATCTGGCCAGCAGAGCACTGTTGCCTTCTGAGAGATGAGAGCTCCCCTAAAGATGTCTTGAATATACAGTATCACCTGGCTTGGACCATTACTTGGATTGCATGTGGCAGTATTTCATACACTGCCAACTAGCTGATACAGGTTGACATACTTCTTTTTAGCAAGGGACACCATACAGTTGGCTGAGCATACCTACAGTAGACATATCTAGACATTCACCAAACAGTGATGCACGTGTGCACTCTTATTTCAGGGGTGGTGTCAATTCCATTTCAATTTTGTCAATTCAGGAAGTACAGTAAACTGAAATTCCAATTTAAATTGTTCTTAATAAATAGCATTGGAATTTTCAGTTTACTTAATGAATTGACTGGATTGAAATGGAATTATCCCCGATCCTGTTTTATGTAATTTTACAGACCAATATACAATCATTTATATCTGCATGAATAAACAATGAGAAGATACATTCTGAAAAAAGATGACTTTCAATTGAATTACATTTTAAGTAGATTATATAATCAATGTAATCTTAATAGTAACGACTAGCTAAGCATTTAATATTAATAATGACTTAAGTAAATATTAAGCCATTATGTGTTAAGTATTAAGTAGTAATATTTGTGATTAGAAATTGAGATAAGGACTTTTTTCTCTCTTTGCTGTGTCATAGTGTCACCATGAAAAAAGACAGCCCATGTGGCTGTTGGTGTCAGTGACCGGCAGCCATGGTTATCTAGCCAACACCCTTTCATAAGTATGTATGAGTAAACATGATGGCATTTTAGCAGCAGGGGCAGTTGCTGCTGCTCATCAGCTGGGATGAGACCATTTAAATCAGACCGTGCTCTCAGATCCTTATTCTACAGTAGCTAGCCCAAGCCTACTGCCATCAAGACTCAGACCATTCTGCTTCTCTGAACTACAGCAATCTCTTCTATTTTAAAATACTTTAAACAATCATTTGAATGTAATCACCGCTGCTACTCTCTGTTGTTATCATCTATGCATTATCACTTTAATAACTCTACCTACATGTGCATATTACCTCAACTAACCAGTGCCCCCGCACATTGACTCTGTACCGGTACCCCCCTGTATATAGTCTGGCTATTGTTATTTTACTGCTGCTCTTTAATTACTTGTTACTTTTATTTCTTATTCTTATCCTTATTTTTTTATTAAACTGCATTGTTGGTTAGGGGCTTGTAAGTACCGGTAAGCATTTCACTATAAGGTCTACACCTGTTGTATTCGGTGCACGTGATTATTAAAATGTGATTTGATTTGAATGATTGACTATTTTGAATGAGAAGAAAACACAACATAAATGAGACAGTTCTTTTTTTAATGTTTTGAACTTGGATAATTGTAGTAATCTCAAAATAACACAATTGTGTTAAAGACTGATGTCTTTTTAGCAAACCAATAAAATTCATTTTCTGTATCTATTTTTATAGTTCCCTAAAGGTTATTTACTTTGGTTCTTTTAAGTTATCACTGAGTCAGAAGTCAGTCATGTAGTTCTCAACAGCAGCTGGCTCAGTAGCTATACAGTAATTGCTTTGGCAAGCCCAACTCCAGCTACTTGGGGCTCCTAGAGGCGCAGCGGTCTAAGAGACTGCATCTCAGAGCTAGAGGCATCACTACAGAGCCTGGTTTGATTCCAGGCTGTATCACAACCGGCTGTGATTGGCCCAGCGTTGTCGGGTTAGGGTTTGGCCAGGGTAGGCCGTTATTGGAAATAAGAATTTGTTCTTAACTGACTTGCCTAGTTAAATAAGGGTTAAATAAAGGTGAGATAGTACAGTCCTGTTGGACAACAAACAGCCTTTCCTTAAGGTTTCCTTGAAACTCATGCTGTGTTTTTGGCCTTTTGCTTCCCCATGCTGTGTGATTTGACTCTCCCAACCTTCTCTCTTTCTCTCTATCTCTTTCTCTCTCTGTCTCTCTGTCTCTCCCTTCCTCCCCTCCCCCCTCTCTCTCTCTGGTCAGTAAAACTCCCCATGTACCCAAACCAATTCCAGGTCGGGAAAAAGCCAGTAAGATAGTTAGAGTTATATGAGGCTCCCAAAATGGGATGTGGAGGGCAGGGGGAGGTTGGTGAGGCTGCAGCTGTCCTGGTCTGACACATGAGCTGGCCATTCTACCATTGCAGAAGCCTGTCGACCAGGACAGAAATGGCCCTGCAGTATAAATCACGTCCCCAGACTTAGTCATTAAGCTCACCAAAATAATCCCCCCAGTGACTGAATCTGAATCCAACCCTGCTCTGATGCACTGTTCTGTTTTCCTGGGATAGGATACCCAGCCCCCCTCCTCTCAAACCATCTCTCTGGGGGTGCTGTTAGATGGTACATGTTCAATATTCTGTAACTGTATCAAGAGGAGTGAATTACAATTGATTTAGCTGCCAACACAGATAAGAAACACAGGATGATGGTATAGGATTTTAGGTCTTAACTGATTTAAGTGTTTTGTATTCTGATTGAAAGCCTTTGTTATTAATATATATATTTTTAATTTCAGCTGAGAGAGTCATTCAAGGATCTCAAGAAGAAATTCAACAACTTGAAGTTCAATTATATGAAGAGAAATGACAAGTCAAGGAACCTCAAAGCAGTTAAAAACCAAATCCAGCAGATAGAGATGTATAATGAAAAGTTACAGGTGAGACACATCCTGTTTGCTATGACAATCCAGTTAAAAAAGAACACATTTCCCTCTTTCCCTGCTGTTCGATGGTTTACATGCATATTTATTTTGCCTCTTTCTATGTTCATTCTTTATTAATTTCTTTCTCTTTTCAACCAGGTATTGAAGAAGAGAATGCAGGCTTTCACAGTGAAAGTGACATCCAACACAGAGAAGCATCTGAAAGGCAGTAGCCCCAGAGAGATAGAGGATGCTGTCAATGAGTTACAGAGACAGCTGGGGGACTTTGACAAGACTGTGGAGGAGTACAGAGGGAACCTGGACATGAGCGTGAAGCTGCAGCAAGCTATGGAGGAGGTGCATGGTTGGACAACACTTAAGAAGATACATCATTGATCCTATACTTGTCAATTATGGAAATTAACATCTTGTCAAAAATTCTCACAAATTTAAGGGAATTGGATATAGTATATTTTGTGTTATGATTGTTATGATTTTGCTGAATGAAGTGGATCAACACGCATTTTCTCCCCTTATCTCTGGCGCAAATGTCTCACAATTCTTCTGCTTTTGAATTTCAGTATCAGTTCTGGTGTGATGAAGCAAGTGCTACAATTGTGAGAGTAGGGAAGTACTCTTCCCAGTGTAAGACCAGGGAAGCAGTGTCTATTCTATACAAGCAGTTTGAGAAGTTTGTTTGGCCCACTGTGCCCCAGCAAGAGGAGAGGATCAGCCAAATCACAGAACTGGCTGTCCGTCTGCATGGTAAAGGGCCAGATCACACACAACAAACTACCATCTTGATTTTAGAAATAATTTTTCGGGTCTGGGTCATTTTTTTGGGGGGTAAGGAAATGGATGCTGAACAAAAATGTTGTTTTAAAATGTAGGGGGGATATGTCCCCCTGTCCTTAGTGGAAGTTACGCCCATGACACTGGCATTGAGGACTGTATGAACTGTCTTTAATGTACAGGTGCTGAGGAGGGAAAGAAGTATATGGAGAAAACTCTCACCAGACACAATGAGATAGTGGAATCGATAAAGGAACTTTGTAATGGATTAATGGATTTGGAGGCTAAACTACAGGTACGATGAATTTGTTGGGGGTGCCTAGTAATTTCCTTCAGTCATTTTAATAGAAAAGGACCTAAAAATATGTGATTTCCTCTGATTTCAGACTGAGGCTTTGAAGGAGGAGCCTGAAATAAAAAAAATGGATAATGTCATACAAGAGGAAAACAAACAAGAACAAAAATCAAACCAAGAAACAGGGAAAGCTGAGATGTACCCCCAGGAGTCTCTTGATGTCGTAAGTTTATTGAGATGGAAACAGGACACTACTTTGTCAGTTTCAGTGGGTTTGAATCCCACTTCTGAAACCATCTGTAAACTGTAAAAAACAAACAAACAATAGTTTCAGTATCACAATTGTTAAATGATAAATGAAATGTGGGTTCTCTGCATTTATTCAGTCTGAGCTGAAAGAAACTGGACACACTCCTGAACTAACCATGGGAGGGAACGGGAAAGAGGTACCCATCAAAACATTACAAAATACAAGGAGCAAGAAACCTCATATCCGCAAAACAAGGAGTCAGGACCTTCCAGACAAACTCCACCCAGAACATCAAAACAAAGTGTTATCAGAGAGCAGGTACCTTCAACCATGCATGTCCGCCGCTATCCACACATAGTTTAGTTTATTTGCACAAATAGAAAGACAGTTTGTAACAGTAAAAAAACAAGAGTATGAGCAGAAAAAAGCCTAAAAGGGCTTGTCGAGTAACTTTGCGATCACACACACAACACATACATTCCTCTCCCCTTACTCCCCTTTTTCTGTTTTGTTGATATTTTATTATATATATATTTTTACTATTGTAAAGAGACTTTGGTTTGATGAAAAGGGCTATATAAAACTCATTTATTATTATTATTATAGGTATCACACACAGAAGGCTTACTCAGAGATGAGCAGAGTGGAGACTATCATCAGCAGGTCAACGCTGGAGAGTAAAGAGCAGTTGAGCACCTCTGTCTGCTGCACACACACCTTCAACCTGTCCTGTTCACCGCTGGAGAGGGACAGGAAAGTCCATGTGCTCCAACAGGCAGGGATCAAGTCTCTGGTCACCTCTCCTACTGTTCCTCCTCCCCCAGCCTTCACTTCGGCTTCCAGCTTCTCTGATATACAGAGAGAGTTCCAGAAGAAGGAGAGGCTGGGCCCTGCTCAGAGGAACTTCCCTGGGTTTCATACTTCTAATACTGATCAGATTGGTCTTCTTACAGTAAGTCCTCAGTAAGACTATTGGCTTTCCAATTATCATAACTTATTATCATACTTTTTTCTGGCCCACAATCCCATGAATAAGGGATGTGCATGTGACTATACATCAAATTTCAATCAATCAAATGTATTCAAAAGCCCTTTTTACATCAGCCGATGTCACAAAGTGCTATACAGAAACCCAGCCTAAAACCCCAAACAGCAAGCAATGCAGATGTAGAAGCACAGTGGCTAGGAAAATCTCCCTAGAAAGGCAAGAACCTCGGAAGAAACCTAGAGAGGAACCAGGCTCTGAGGGGTGGCCAGTCATTTTCTGGCTGTGCTGGGTGAAGATTATAACAGTACATGGCCAAGATGTTCAAACGTTCATAGATGACCAGCAGGGTCAAATAATAATAGAGGGTAGAGGGTGCAACAGGTCAGCACCTCAGGAGTAAATGTCAGTTGGCTTTTCATAGCCGATCATTCAGAGTTAAAGACAGCAGGTGCTGTAGAGCGAGAGAGAGATTCGAAAACAGCAGGTCCGGGACAAGGTAGCACGTCAGGTTTGTGAACAGGTCAGGGTTCCATAGCCACAGGCAGAACAGTTGAAACTGGAGTAGCAGCACGACCAGGTGGACTGGGGACAGCAAGGAGTCATCAGGCCAGGTAGTCCTGAGGCATGGTCCTAGGGCTCAGGTCCTCTGAGAGAAGAGAAAGAGAGAGAAAGAGAGAGAGAGAGAATTAGAGGGAGCATACTTACATTCACACAGGACATTGGATAAGGCAGGAGAAATACTCCAGATATAACAGACTGACCCTATCCCCCCAACACATAAACTATTGCAGCATAATTACTGGATGCTGAGACAGGAGGAGTCGGAAGACACTGTGGCCCCGTCCGACAATACCCCCGGACAGGGCCAACCAGGCAGGATATAACCCCACCCACTTTGCCAAAGCACAGCCCCCACACCACTAGAGGGATATATTCAACCACCAACTTACTACCCTGAGACAAGGCCGAGTATAGCCGACGAAGATCTCCCCCACGGCACGAACCCGAGGGCCAACCCAGACAGGAAGATCATGTCAGTGACTCAACCCACTCAAGTGACGCACCCCTCCTAGGGATGGCATGGAAGAGCACCAGTAAGTCAGTGACTCAGCCCCCGTAATAGGGTTAGAGGCAGAGAATCTCAGTGGAGAGAGGGGAACCGGCCAGGCAGAGACAGCAAAGGTGGTTCGTCGCTCCAGTGCCTTTCTGTTCACCTTCGCACTCCTGGGCCAGACTACACTCAATCATAGGACTTACTGAAGAGATGAGTCTTCAATAAAGACTTAAAGGTCGAGACCGAGTCTGGGTCTCTCACATGGATAGGCAGACCATTCCATAAACATTTAACTCTATAGGAGAAAGCCCTGCCTCCAGCTGTTTGCTTAGAAACTCTAGGGACAATAAGGTGGCCTGCGTCTTGTGACCGTAGCGTATGTGTAGGTATGTACGGCAGGACCAAATCGGAAAGATAGATAGGAGCAAGCCCATGTAATGATTTGTAGGTTAGCAGTAAAACCTTGAAATCAGCCCTAGCCTTAACAGGAAGCCAGTATAGAGAGGCTAGCAGTGGAGTAATATGATACATTGTTTGGGTTCTAGTCAAGATTGTAGCAGCCGTGTTTAGCACTAACTGAAGTTTATTTAGTGCTTTATCTGGGTAGCCGGAATGTAGAGCATTGCAGTAGTCTAATCTAGAAGTGATAAAAGCATGGATACATTTTTCTGCATCATTTTTGGACAGAAAGTTTCAGATTTTTGCAATGTTACGTAGATGGAAAAAAGCTGTCTTGATATGTTCGTCAAAAGAGAGATCAGGGTCCAGAGTAACGCCAAGGTCCTTTACAGTTTTATTTGAGACGACTGTAGAATCATCAAGATTAATTGTCAGATCCAACAGAATATATCTTTGTCTCTTGGGACCTAGAAATAGCATCTCTGTTTTGCCTGAGTTTAAAAGTAAAACATTTGCCGCCATCCACTTCCTTATGTTTGAAACACAGGCTTCCGGGGAGAGCAATTTTGGGGCTTCACCATGTTTCATCGAAATGTACAGCTGTGTATCGTCCGCATAGCAGTGAAAGTTAACATTATGTTTCCGAATGACATCACCCAGAGGTAAAATATATAGTGATGACAATACATGCTATTATTGTGCATTTGTTTATTTTTTCCAATCCTTGCAGGGCGAGCCTTTCTCCCAAGATGTATCACCCATGCTGCCGCCCACAGGTGGTCTGACAGAGGGGAACCTTCAGCGGCATAACCTCATGACAGAAGAGTCCCTCTCCAATGATGAATATGAGTGCACTTCCCCCGACGACATCTCCCTGCCCCCGCTCTCCGAGACCCCAGAGTCCAACATCGTCCTATCAGAGAATGACATGGACCTGGATGGTGTCTGTCTCAGCTCCCAGTCCCACACCATTCACATCAACCAGTACAGCCACCAGTTACACTCCACACGTAATAATGAAAACAACAACAGCCAGAGCCAACAGAGGATCAGAGAGCAGACTGAAAGATGCCACTCTCCTACAGTCGGCCTCAACACGAAGTTCAGAGAGGAGTCCTCTTCTTTCGTCCACAGCACCCTGACTGTCCCAGCACCGAGCCTGGTCTCAAACACACTCTCCAGTATTCTGAAAAGCAAGGGAATCCCCAACCTCCCAAAACCCAACCTCCCTAATCTCGCACCAGTCGGCCCCCTAGGCCTAAACGAGTGCCACCAGACCATGTATTCCGTGCATGAGAGCTCTGTCACAGAGACGCAGGAGTGTGTGCATGACCCAAGCAGTGTGATGGTCCGAGGAGCTGCCGCGCCCTCTGCGTTCCCCGCTGCTGCCACCACTCGTTCTCTTAACACGCATGCTACCCCCTCCCCATTAACCACCACAGCAGTCACACCCACAGACCAGGGCCAAGATCCAGACCTGTGCAATCCAACAGACATCAGAGAAGACATCAGGCTGCCTGGTACCAGCCGGTCCGTGGGGATCACCCTAGCGGGCCAGGGCCCTCCTCACTTCTCCAAACTACTGTCTAGTCCCACAGTTATGGAGGGGTTGCCTGTGACCCTGGAAGTGGAGGTCACTGGATTTCCAGAGCCTACTTTAACATGGTGGGTAGCTCATAGGCATTAGTTGTAGTAATAGACCAATATTTATCTAATAGAAGCATAGTGGCTGCGTTTGAAATGGTATCCTATTCACTATAAAGTGCACTACTTAGGCCCTGTTCAAAAGTAGTGGACTATATATGGAATAGGGTGCCATTTTGGAGACAGACAGAGTATTTGGTGCAAGTGATAAACAGTAGAATTTCATAATTTTAATCAAATATTTCTATTCTTTTTATTCTTCATTAGCATGACAAGTTATTAGCATAAACGGTCACTGCTAATTCTACAAGCAAACTGTACACCAATGTGTTTGGAGTATTCTATAAATCAATTCCAAAAGGATCGTTCAGGTGGAGAGGAGAGGACACATTGAGAAATGATAAGATCGATTTATATACTGCATGAATAGTGTTACATCTGAAACTAAAGTCATTTTTGGTGGATAACATTTATTCCATTTCATTTTACTCCAATCATTTGTGAGTTTTTTTACTAATCTTACGTTTGTTTTTTTATTACTTTTTAATAACATAACTTTTATATAACACAAGTTCGATCATTAGTCACTTTAGTAGAACATTGAATAATCTAATTGCTTGGATTGATTGTGTTTCAGCTCACCCTCTGATAAATAGGAATGTGATTTGTGTCTTTCTTGTGTTGTGATTGTGTTTTGTGTTATAATTCACTTCTTGCTTCAGGTTCAAGAATGGAGAGAAACTGACCATTGATGAGCACATAGAACTGTCACAAAAAAAAGGCAAACATGCACTGTTCATACAGAAGGTCACTGAGACCGACGCAGGCCTCTATGTGTGCCGGGCCGTCAACTCAAGTGGCACCCTGTCCTCTAGCGCCGCTCTTCAGGTGAAAGCACGTAACAACAGCTGTCCCGAACCCGGCTACGCTCTTCTCAAGCTGGACTGGCACACTTGTTTTGGTACTCTATGTTTTCTCCTGTACCTCCTGTACTTATTGCTGTTATGAAGTTATACAAAATATTATATCAAGCTTTTCACTGCCAGACCCTTTTCCACTCTCACTGTAATGGAAAGTAGTGTTGATTTTGCACAGTAGTACACTGGATAACCCTAATTTTAACTGTGAAATCTGTAAGGCTGCCTGAGGTGTCACTTCTGAACCTGATCACAATAACCACTTACATACTACACCCAAAATACCAACTGTGTGTGTGAATGTGAGCTTAATTTATTTGTAGTTTAGACAATTGTTTAATTTGTGCATAAAACCAAATTATATCTCAACTTCAGTCAAAATATCCCTAATATTATACTTATATTTTATCTGCTTTTATGTAAGTTAGCGCATTTGATTCTGTGCCTCTATGACCAAATGTCCTACAATTAACGAGAGAATAAGGTGTATTTATTAATAAATGCTAAAAACAGTAATTTAGCAATTTCTTCAGTTTCAATAATGTATTACAGTGCATTCGGAAGCTATTAAGACCCCTTGACTTTATTTCACATTTAGTTTTTTTCATCATCAATGTACACACAATACCCCATAATGACAAAGCAAAAACAGGTTTTTAGACATTTTTGCACCCCAAAAATAAAAACAAACGGAAATATCACATTTACATAAGTATTCAGACCCTTTACTCAGTACTTTGTTGAAGAACCTTTGGCAGCAATCACAGCCTGGAGTCTTCTTGGGTATGATGCTACAAGCTTGGCACATCTGTATTTGGGGAGTTTCTCCAATTCTTCTCTGCAGATCCTCTCAAGCTCTGTCAGGTTGGATGGGGAGCGTCGCTGCACAGCTATTTTCACGTCTCTCCAGAGATGTTTGATCGGGTTCAAGTCTGGGCTATGGCTGGGCCACTTAAGGACATTCAGCCACTGGTCCTGAAGCCACTCTTGCATGGTCTTGTCTGTGTGCTTAGGGTCGTTGTCCTGTTGGATGGTGGACCTTCGCCCCAGTCCTTGCAGCTGAAAAACACCCCTACAGAATAATGCTGCCACGACCATCCTTCAACGTAGGGAAGGTGCCAGGTTTCCTCCAGACGTGACGCTTGGTATTCAGGCCAAGGAGTTCAATCTTGGTTTCATCAGACCAGAGAATCTTGTTTCTCATGGTCTGACAGTCCTTTAGGTGCCTTTTGGCAAACTCCAAACGGGCTGTCATGTGCCTTTTAGTGAGGACTGGCTTCTGTCTGTCCACTCTACCATAAAGGCCTGATTGGTGCAGTGCTGCACCAAACTTCTTCCATTTAAGAATGGTTGAGTCCACTGTGTTCAATGCTGCAGAAATGTTTTGATACCCGTCCCCAAATCTGTGCCTCAAACTAAACCTGTCTCAGACCTCTACGGACAATTCCGTCAACCTCATAGCTTGGTTTTTGCTCTGACATTCACTGTCAACTGTGGGACCTTATGTAGTCAGGTGTGAGCCTTTCCAGATTATGTCCAATCAATTTAATTTACCACAGGTGGACTCCAACCAAGTTGTAGAAACATCTCAAGGATGATCAATGGAAACAGGATGCAGCACCTGAGCTCAATTTCGAGTCTCATAGCAAAGGGTCTGGATACTTATGTAAATAAGGTATTTCTGTTTTTACATTTTGTGTAAATGTGCAAAAATTTCCAAAAACCTGTTTTTGCTTTGTCATTATGGGGTATTGTGTGTAGATTGGCGAGGGAAAAAATGTATTTAATCTATTTCAGAATAACGCTGTAACGTATCAAATGTGGAAAATAGGAAGGGCACTGTATGCCCTTCCTATAAAAGTCTCAAAATCTTTGAGATATGATGGTAAATTGTGTCAGCCAAGTCCCCTTAAATATCAATGTCTTTCAAATAAAGTAATGCTTCTGATATCTAAAAGTTGTATGTATTGTTTGTGCTTTCTCTACCACTACATTGTCATAGCTGTTTTATGGTTATAGCTAAAGTTTAATGCACATTTATCAAACATTTCAGATTGAAAGATCTGTAGGAAGAGAACTGAGGTGTTCAGTTCTTGCATTTTACTAGTCTGCATTATGATTGGGAAACTGTCAACCTATCACATAATATCACTTTATCTTTTTTATTTAACTAGGAAAGTCAGTTAACCACATGAAACTACTCTCACCTATAACACAATTAAATAACCAACGAAAATGATCCCATGGCATCTTGACGTACAAATAGCACTTGGTTTCAAAGATACAGTATATCTGTAGTGTTGAAGGAATAACACGCATGACATTACTTGATTTGTAGCTTTGCCTCATTAGTTCACGATTTGTTTTACAAAACAAAAATAAATTAAATGTTTTGGTTATTAGGTGAGACAGTTGGAAAGAAATATACCAATAACTGGAAATCTCAGACTGTGCCTTTAAAGTTGTCTGTACTTCTGTTGTACTGTATGTTGTGGGGTAACAAAATCTCTCAGGTCGAGCTGTGGTTCCCTATTCTCAGGTTACACCTCTTCACTCCCATCCACCTCTCTCTCATCTCTCCACTCCACTAACTACTACTTCACTCCAGAGATGATGAGGCTGGCTCCAATCCTGTGGTAGAGGGCTGAGATAATAGCTTGAGATTGGCCTGCCTGAACATTTATTTGCAACAGATAGAGGAGTCAATGTGGCTATTCTTGATAAAATCACTAGTATTTGACATGCAAACACCCCATTTAATTCCTGCAGTTTGTTACAAGTGAGGTGAACTTGTGTCTTTCTCTACTCAGCAGACATTGATGGTAATTAGACTATTTAATCTGAGACTTTATTTTGGTAAACATTTGTGTCTACTGATTGACTTCACCTTGAACAAAGCACAAGCTCATCTAATTTGAAGAATATATCCTGCTGAACCTACTTGACCTAATCAAACAATGTCATACATACAGTAAATAGTGTAACCTGGTCTCCCCAGCCTAACAATGTCATACATACAGTAAATAGTGTAACCTGGTCTCCCCAGCCTAACAATGTCATACACACAGTAAATAGTGTAACCTGGTCTCCCCAGCCTGACAATGTCATACATACAGTAAATAGTGTAACCTGGTCTCCCCAGCCTGACAATGTCATACATACAGTAAATAGTGTAACTTGGTCTCCCCAGCCTAACAATGTCATACATACAGTAAATAGTGTAACCTGGTCTCCCCAGCCTAACAATGTCATACATACAGTAAATAGTGTAACCTGGTCTCCCCAGCCTAACAATATCATACATACAGTAAATAGTGTAACCTGGTCTCCCCAGCCTGACAATGTCATACATACAGTAAATAGTGTCAGCTCGTCTCCCCAGCCTGACAATGTCATACATACAGTAAATAGTGTAACCTGGTCTCCCCAGCCTGACAATGTCATACATACAGTAAATAGTGTAACCTGGTCTCCCCAGCCTAACAATGTCATACATACAGTAAATAGTGTAACCTGGTCTCCCCAGCCTAACAATGTCATACATACAGTAAATAGTGTAACCTGGTCTCCCCAGCCTGACAATGTCATACATACAGTAAATAGTGTAAGCTCGTCTCCCCAGCCTGACAATGTCATACATACAGTAAATAGTGTAACTTGGTCTCCCCAGCCTAACAATGTCATACATACAGTAAATAGTGTAACCTGGTCTCCCCAGCCTGACAATGTCATACATACAGTAAATAGTGTAACCTGGTCTCCCCAGCCTAACAATGTCATACATACAGTAAATAGTGTAACTTGGTCTCCCCAGCCTGAGAATGTCATACATACAGTAAATAGTGTAACCTGGTCTCCCCAGCCTAACAATGTCATACATACAGTAAATAGTGTAACTTGGTCTCCCCAGCCTAACAATGTCATACATACAGTAAATAGTGTAACTTGGTCTCCCCAGCCTAACAATGTCATACATACAGTAAATAGTGTAACCTGGTCTCCCCAGCCTGACAATGTCATACATACAGTAAAGAGTGTAACCTGGTCTCCCCAGCCTAACAATGTCATACATACAGTAAATAGTGTAACCTGGTCTCCCCAGCCTGACAATATCATACATACAGTAAATAGTGTAACTTGGTCTCCCCAGCCTGACAATGTCATACATACAGTAAATAGTGTAAGCTCGTATCCCCAGCCTAACAATGTCATACATACAGTAAATAGTGTAACTTGGTCTCCCCAGCCTGACAATGTCATACATACAGTAAATAGTGTAACCTGGTCTCCCCAGCTTGACAATGTCATACATACAGTAAATAGTGTAACCTGGTCTCCCCAGCCTAACAATGTCATACATACAGTAAATAGTGTAACCTGGTCTCCCCAGCCTAACAATGTCATACATACAGTAAATAGTGTAACTTGGTCTCCCCAGCCTGACAATGTCATACATACAGTAAATAGTGTAACCTGGTCTCCCCAGCCTGACAATGTCATACATACAGTAAATAGTGTAACCTGGTCTCCCCAGCCTGACAATGTCATGCATACAGTAAAAAGTGTAACTTGGTCTCCCCAGCCTGACAATGTCATACATACAGTAAATAGTGTAACCTGGTCTACCCAGCCTAACAATGTCATACATACAGTAAATAGTGTAACTTGGTCTCCCCAGCCTAACAATGTCATACATACAGTAAATAGTGTAACCTGGTCTCCCCAGCCTGACAATGTCCTACATACAGTAAATAGTGTAACCTGGTCTCCCCAGCCTGACAATGTCCTACATACAGTAAATAGTGTAACCTGGTCTCCCCAGCCTAACAATGTTCTACATACAGTAAATAGTGTAACCTGGTCTCCCCAGCCTAACAATGTCCTACATACAGTAAATAGTGTAACCTGGTCTCCCCAGCCTAACAATATCATACATACAGTAAATAGTGTAACCTGGTCTCCCCAGCCTGACAATATCATACATACAGTAAATAGTGTAACCTGGTCTCCCCAGCCTAACAATGTCATACATACAGTAAATAGTGTAACCTGGTCTCCCCAGCCTAACAATGTCATACATACAGTAAAGAGTGTAACCTGGTCTCCCCAGCCTAACAATGTCATACATACAGTAAATAGTGTAACCTGGTCTCCCCAGCCTGACAATATCATACATACAGTAAATAGTGTAACTTGGTCTCCCCAGCCTGACAATGTCATACATACAGTAAATAGTGTAAGCTCGTATCCCCAGCCTAACAATGTCATACATACAGTAAATAGTGTAACTTGGTCTCCCCAGCCTGACAATGTCATACATACAGTAAATAGTGTAACCTGGTCTCCCCAGCTTGACAATGTCATACATACAGTAAATAGTGTAACCTCGTCTCCCCAGCCTAACAATGTCATACATACAGTAAATAGTGTAACCTGGTCTCCCCAGCCTAACAATGTCATACATACAGTAAATAGTGTAACTTGGTCTCCCCAGCCTGACAATGTCATACATACAGTAAATAGTGTAACCTGGTCTCCCCAGCCTGACAATGTCATACATACAGTAAATAGTGTAACTTGGTCTCCCCAGCCTGACAATGTCATACATACAGTAAATAGTATAACCTGGTCTCCCCAGCCTAACAATGTCATACATACAGTAAATAGTGTAACTTGGTCTCCACAGCCTGACAATGTCATACATACAGTAAATAGTGTAACCTGGTCTCCCCAGCCTGACAATGCCATACATACAGTAAACAGTGTAACTTGGTGTCCCCAGCCTGACAATGTCATACATACAGTAAATAGTGTAACCTGGTCTCCCCAGCCTGACAATGTCATACATACAGTAAATAGTGTAACTTGGTCTCCCCAGCCTGACAATGTCATACATACAGTAAATAGTGTAACCTGGTCTCCCCAGCCTAACAATGTCATACATACAGTAAATAGTGTAACTTGGTCTCCCCAGCCTGACAATGTCATACATACAGTAAATAGTGTAACCTGGTCTCCCCAGCCTGACAATGTCATACATACAGTAAATAGTGTAACCTGGTCTCCCCAGCCTGACAATGTCATACATACAGTAAATAGTGTAACTTGGTCTCCCCAGCCTGACAATGTCATACATACAGTTAATAGTGTAACCTGGTCTCCCCAGCCTAACAATGTCATACATACAGTAAATAGTGTAACTTGGTCTCCCCAGCCTGACAATGTCATACATACAGTAAATAGTGTAACCTGGTCTCCCCAGCCTAACAATGTCATACATACAGTAAATAGTGTAACCTGGTCTCCCCAGCCTAACAATGTCATACATACAGTAAATAGTGTAACCTGGTCTCCCCAGCCTAACAATGTCATACATACAGTAAATAGTGTAACCTGGTCTCCCCAGCCTAACAATGTCATACATACAGTAAATAGTGTAACCTGGTCTCCCCAGCCTAACAATGTCATACATACAGTAAATAGTGTAACCTGGTCTCCCCAGCCTAACAATGTCATACATACAGTAAATAGTGTAACCTGGTCTCCCAGCCTAACAATGTCATACATACAGTAAATAGTGTAACCTGGTTTCCCCAGCCTAACAATGTCATACATACAGTAAATAGTGTAACCTGGTCTCCCCAGCCTAACAATGTCATACATACAGTAAATAGTGTAACCTGGTCTCCCCAGCCTAACAATGTCATACATACAGTAAATAGTGTAACCTGGTCTCCCCAGCCTAACAATGTTCTACATACAGTAAATAGTGTAACCTGGTCTCCCCAGCCTGACAATGTCATACATACAGTAAATAGTGTAACTTGGTCTCCCCAGCCTGAAAATGTCATACATACAGTAAATAGTGTAACCTGGTCTCCCCAGCCTAACAATGTCATACATACAGTAAATAGTGTAACTTGGTCTCCCCAGCCTGACAATGTCATACATACAGTAAATAGTGTAACCTGGTCTCCCCAGCCTGACAATGTCATACATACAGTAAATAGTGTAACCTGGTCTCCCCAGCCTGACAATGTCATACATACAGTAAATAGTGTAACTTGGTCTCCCCAGCCTGACAATGTCATACATACAGTAAATAGTGTAACCTGGTCTCCCCAGCCTAACAATGTCATACATACAGTAAATAGTGTAACTTGGTCTCCCCAGCCTGACAATGTCATACATACAGTAAAAAGTGTAACCTGGTCTCCCCAGCCTAACAATGGCATACATACAGTAAATAGTGTAACCTGGTCTCCCCAGCCTAACAATGTCATACATACAGTAAATAGTGTAACCTGGTCTCCCCAGCCTGACAATGTCATACATACAGTAAATAGTGTAACCTGGTCTCCCCAGCCTGACAATGTCATACATACAGTAAATAGTGTAACCTGGTCTCCCCAGCCTGACAATGTCGTACATACAGTAAATAGTGTAACCTGGTCTCCCCAGCCTAACAATGTCATACATACAGTAAATAGTGTAACTTGGTCTCCCCAGCCTGACAATGTCATACATACAGTAAATAGTGTAACCTGGTCTCCCCAGGCTAACAATGTCATACATACAGTAAATAGTGTAACTTGGTCTCCCCAGCCTAACAATGTCATACATACAGTAAATAGTGTAACTTGGTCTCCCCAGCCTAACAATGTCATACATACAGTAAATAGTGTAACCTGGTCTCCCCAGCCTGACAATGTCCTACATACAGTAAATAGTGTAACCTGGTCTCCCCAGCCTGACAATGTCCTACATACAGTAAATAGTGTAACCTGGTCTCCCCAGCCTAACAATGTTCTACATACAGTAAATAGTGTAACCTGGTCTCCCCAGCCTAACAATGTCCTACATACAGTAAATAGTGTAACCTGGTCTCCCCAGCCTAACAATATCATACATACAGTAAATAGTGTAACCTGGTCTCCCAAGCCTGACAATATCATACATACAGTAAATAGTGTAACCTGGTCTCCCCAGCCTAACAATGTCATACATACAGTAAATAGTGTAACTTGGTCTCCCCAGCCTGACAATGTCATACATACAGTAAATAGTGTAACCTGGTCTCCCCAGACTAACAATGTCATACATACAGTAAATAGTGTAACTTGGTCTCCCCAGCCTAACAATGTCATACATACAGTAAATAGTGTAACTTGGTCTCCCCAGCCTAACAATGTCATACATACAGTAAATAGTGTAACCTGGTCTCCCCAGCCTGACAATGTCCTACATACAGTAAATAGTGTAACCTGGTCTCCCCAGCCTGACAATGTCCTACATACAGTAAATAGTGTAACCTGGTCTCCCCAGCCTAACAATGTTCTACATACAGTAAATAGTGTAACCTGGTCTCCCCAGCCTAACAATGTCCTACATACAGTAAATAGTGTAACCTGGTCTCCCCAGCCTAACAATATCATACATACAGTAAATAGTGTAACCTGGTCTGCCCAGCCTGACAATGTCATACATACAGTAAATAGTGTAACCTGGTCTCCCCAGCCTAACAATGTCATACATACAGTAAATAGTGTAACCTGGTCTCCCCAGCCTGACAATGTCATACATACAGTAAATAGTGTAACCTGGTCTCCCCAGCCTGACAATGTCATACATACAGTAAATAGTGTAACTTGGTCTCCCCAGCCTGACAATGTCATACATACAGTAAATAGTGTAACCTGGTCTCCCCAGCCTAACAATGTCATACATACAGTAAATAGTGTAACTTGGTCTCCCCAGCCTGACAATGTCATACATACAGTAAATAGTGTAACCTGGTCTCCCCAGCCTAACAATGTCATACATACAGTAAATAGTGTAACCTGGTCTCCCCAGCCTAACAATGTCATACATACAGTAAATAGTGTAACCTGGTCTCCCCAGCCTAACAATGTCATACATACAGTAAATAGTGTAACCTGGTCTCCCCAGCCTAACAATGTCATACATACAGTAAATAGTGTAACCTGGTCTCCCCAGCCTAACAATGTCATACATACAGTAAATAGTGTAACCTGGTCTCCCCAGCCTAACAATGTCATACATACAGTAAATAGTGTAACCTGGTCTCCCCAGCCTAACAATGTCATACATACAGTAAATAGTGTAACCTGGTTTCCCCAGCCTAACAATGTCATACATACAGTAAATAGTGTAACCTGGTCTCCCCAGCCTAACAATGTCATACATACAGTAAATAGTGTAACCTGGTCTCCCCAGCCTAACAATGTCATACATACAGTAAATAGTGTAACCTGGTCTCCCCAGCCTAACAATGTTCTACATACAGTAAATAGTGTAACCTGGTCTCCCCAGCCTGACAATGTCATACATACAGTAAATAGTGTAACTTGGTCTCCCCAGCCTGACAATGTCATACATACAGTAAATAGTGTAACCTGGTCTCCCCAGCCTAACAATGTCATACATACAGTAAATAGTGTAACTTGGTCTCCCCAGCCTGACAATGTCATACATACAGTAAATAGTGTAACCTGGTCTCCCCAGCCTGACAATGTCATACATACAGTAAATAGTGTAACCTGGTCTCCCCAGCCTGACAATGTCATACATACAGTAAATAGTGTAACTTGGTCTCCCCAGCCTGACAATGTCATACATACAGTAAATAGTGTAACCTGGTCTCCCCAGCCTAACAATGTCATACATACAGTAAATAGTGTAACTTGGTCTCCCCAGCCTGACAATGTCATACATACAGTAAATAGTGTAACCTGGTCTCCCCAGCCTGACAATGTCATACATACAGTAAATAGTGTAACCTGGTCTCCCCAGCCTAACAATGTCATACATACAGTAAATAGTGTAACCTGGTCTCCCCAGCCTAACAATGTCATACATACAGTAAATAGTGTAACTTGGTCTCCCCAGCCTGACAATGTCATACATACAGTAAATAGTGTAACCTGGTCTCCCCAGGCTAACAATGTCATACATACAGTAAATAGTGTAACTTGGTCTCCCCAGCCTAACAATGTCATACATACAGTAAATAGTGTAACTTGGTCTCCCCAGCCTAACAATGTCATACATACAGTAAATAGTGTAACCTGGTCTCCCCAGCCTGACAATGTCCTACATACAGTAAATAGTGTAACCTGGTCTCCCCAGCCTGACAATGTCCTACATACAGTAAATAGTGTAACCTGGTCTCCCCAGCCTAACAATGTTCTACATACAGTAAATAGTGTAACCTGGTCTCCCCAGCCTAACAATGTCCTACATACAGTAAATAGTGTAACCTGGTCTCCCCAGCCTAACAATATCATACATACAGTAAATAGTGTAACCTGGTCTCCCAAGCCTGACAATATCATACATACAGTAAATAGTGTAACCTGGTCTCCCAAGCCTAACAATGTCATACATACAGTAAATAGTGTAACTTGGTCTCCCCAGCCTGACAATGTCATACATACAGTAAATAGTGTAACCTGGTCTCCCCAGACTAACAATGTCATACATACAGTAAATAGTGTAACTTGGTCTCCCCAGCCTAACAATGTCATACATACAGTAAATAGTGTAACTTGGTCTCCCCAGCCTAACAATGTCATACATACAGTAAATAGTGTAACCTGGTCTCCCCAGCCTGACAATGTCCTACATACAGTAAATAGTGTAACCTGGTCTCCCCAGCCTGACAATGTCCTACATACAGTAAATAGTGTAACCTGGTCTCCCCAGCCTAACAATGTTCTACATACAGTAAATAGTGTAACCTGGTCTCCCCAGCCTAACAATGTCCTACATACAGTAAATAGTGTAACCTGGTCTCCCCAGCCTAACAACATCATACATACAGTAAATAGTGTAACCTGGTCTGCCCAGCCTGACAATGTCATACATACAGTAAATAGTGTAACCTGGTCTCCCCAGCCTAACAATGTCATACATACAGTAAATAGTGTAACCTGGTCTCCCCAGCCTGACAATGTCATACATACAGTAAATAGTGTAACCTGGTCTCCCCAGCCTGACAATGTCATACATACAGTAAATAGTGTAACTTGGTCTCCCCAGCCTGACAATGTCATACATACAGTAAATAGTGTAACCTGGTCTCCCCAGCCTAACAATGTCATACATACAGTAAATAGTGTAACTTGGTCTCCCCAGCCTGACAATGTCATACATACAGTAAATAGTGTAACCTGGTCTCCCCAGCCTAACAATGTCATACATACAGTAAATAGTGTAACCTGGTCTCCCCAGCCTAACAATGTCATACATACAGTAAATAGTGTAACCTGGTCTCCCCAGCCTAACAATGTCATACATACAGTAAATAGTGTAACCTGGTCTCCCCAGCCTAACAATGTCATACATACAGTAAATAGTGTAACCTGGTCTCCCCAGCCTAACAATGTCATACATACAGTAAATAGTGTAACCTGGTCTCCCCAGCCTAACAATGTCATACATACAGTAAATAGTGTAACTTGGTCTCCCCAGCCTGACAATGTCATACATACAGTAAATAGTGTAACCTGGTCTCCCCAGCCTAACAATGTCATACATACAGTAAATAGTGTAACCTGGTCTCCCCAGCCTAACAATGTCATACATACAGTAAATAGTGTAACCTGGTCTCCCCAGCCTAACAATGTCATACATACAGTAAATAGTGTAACCTGGTCTCCCCAGCCTAACAATGTCATACATACAGTAAATAGTGTAACCTGGTCTCCCCAGCCTAACAATGTCATACATACAGTAAATAGTGTAACCTGGTCTCCCCAGCCTAACAATGTCATACATACAGTAAATAGTGTAACCTGGTCTCCCCAGCCTAACAATGTCATACATACAGTAAATAGTGTAACCTGGTTTCCCCAGCCTAACAATGTCATACATACAGTAAATAGTGTAACCTGGTCTCCCCAGCCTAACAATGTCATACATACAGTAAATAGTGTAACCTGGTCTCCCCAGCCTAACAATGTCATACATACAGTAAATAGTGTAACCTGGTCTCCCCAGCCTAACAATGTTCTACATACAGTAAATAGTGTAACCTGGTCTCCCCAGCCTGACAATGTCATACATACAGTAAATAGTGTAACTTGGTCTCCCCAGCCTGACAATGTCATACATACAGTAAATAGTGTAACCTGGTCTCCCCAGCCTAACAATGTCATACATACAGTAAATAGTGTAACTTGGTCTCCCCAGCCTGACAATGTCATACATACAGTAAATAGTGTAACCTGGTCTCCCCAGCCTGACAATGTCATACATACAGTAAATAGTGTAACCTGGTCTCCCCAGCCTGACAATGTCATACATACAGTAAATAGTGTAACTTGGTCTCCCCAGCCTGACAATGTCATACATACAGTAAATAGTGTAACCTGGTCTCCCCAGCCTAACAATGTCATACATACAGTAAATAGTGTAACTTGGTCTCCCCAGCCTGACAATGTCATACATACAGTAAATAGTGTAACCTGGTCTCCCCAGCCTGACAATGTCATACATACAGTAAATAGTGTAACCTGGTCTCCCCAGCCTAACAATGTCATACATACAGTAAATAGTGTAACCTGGTCTCCCCAGCCTAACAATGTCATACATACAGTAAATAGTGTAACCTGGTCTCCCCAGCCTGACAATGTCATACATACAGTAAATAGTGTAACCTGGTCTCCCCAGCCTGACAATGTCATACATACAGTAAATAGTGTAACCTGGTCTCCCCAGCCTGACAATGTCATACATACAGTAAATAGTGTAACCTGGTCTCCCCAGCCTAACAATGTCATACATACAGTAAATAGTGTAACTTGGTCTCCCCAGCCTGACAATGTCATACATACAGTAAATAGTGTAACCTGGTCTCCCCAGGCTAACAATGTCATACATACAGTAAATAGTGTAACTTGGTCTCCCCAGCCTAACAATGTCATACATACAGTAAATAGTGTAACTTGGTCTCCCCAGCCTAACAATGTCATACATACAGTAAATAGTGTAACCTGGTCTCCCCAGCCTGACAATGTCCTACATACAGTAAATAGTGTAACCTGGTCTCCCCAGCCTGACAATGTCCTACATACAGTAAATAGTGTAACCTGGTCTCCCCAGCCTAACAATGTTCTACATACAGTAAATAGTGTAACCTGGTTTCCCCAGCCTAACAATGTCCTACATACAGTAAATAGTGTAACCTGGTCTCCCCAGCCTAACAATATCATACATACAGTAAATAGTGTAACCTGGTCTCCCCAGCCTGACAATATCATACATACAGTAAATAGTGTAACCTGGTCTCCCCAGCCTAACAATGTCATACATACAGTAAATAGTGTAACTTGGTCTCCCCAGCCTGACAATGTCATACATACAGTAAATAGTGTAACCTGGTCTCCCCAGACTAACAATGTCATACATACAGTAAATAGTGTAACTTGGTCTCCCCAGCCTAACAATGTCATACATACAGTAAATAGTGTAACTTGGTCTCCCCAGCCTAACAATGTCATACATACAGTAAATAGTGTAACCTGGTCTCCCCAGCCTGACATTGTCCTACATACAGTAAATAGTGTAACCTGGTCTCCCCAGCCTGACAATGTCCTACATACAGTAAATAGTGTAACCTGGTCTCCCCAGCCTAACAATGTTCTACATACAGTAAATAGTGTAACCTGGTCTCCCCAGCCTAACAATGTCCTACATACAGTAAATAGTGTAACCTGGTCTCCCCAGCCTAACAATATCATACATACAGTAAATAGTGTAACCTGGTCTCCCCAGCCTGACAATATCATACATACAGTAAATAGTGTAACCTGGTCTCCCCAGCCTAACAATGTCATACATACAGTAAATAGTGTAACCTGGTCTCCCCAGCCTAACAATGTCATACATTCAGTAAAGAGTGTAACCTGGTCTCCCCAGCCTAACAATGTCATACATACAGTAAATAGTGTAACCTGGTCTCCCCAGCCTGACAATATCATACATACAGTAAATAGTGTAACTTGGTCTCCCCAGCCTGACAATGTCATACATACAGTAAATAGTGTAAGCTCGTATCCCCAGCCTAACAATGTCATACATACAGTAAATAGTGTAACTTGGTCTCCCCAGCCTGACAATGTCATACATACAGTAAATAGTGTAACCTGGTCTCCCCAGCCTGACAATGTCATACATACAGTAAATAGTGTAACCTGGTCTCCCCAGCCTAACAATGTCATACATACAGTAAATAGTGTAACCTGGTCTCCCCAGCCTAACAATGTCATACATACAGTAAATAGTGTAACCTGGTCTCCCCAGCCTGACAATGTCATACATACAGTAAATAGTGTAACCTGGTCTCCCCAGCCTGACAATGTCATACATACAGTAAATAGTGTAACCTGGTCTCCCCAGCCTGACAATGTCATACATACAGTAAATAGTGTAACCTGGTCTCCCCAGCCTAACAATGTCATACATACAGTAAATAGTGTAACTTGGTCTCCCCAGCCTGACAATGTCATACATACAGTAAATAGTGTAACCTGGTCTCCCCAGGCTAACAATGTCATACATACAGTAAATAGTGTAACTTGGTCTCCCCAGCCTAACAATGTCATACATACAGTAAATAGTGTAACTTGGTCTCCCCAGCCTAACAATGTCATACATACAGTAAATAGTGTAACCTGGTCTCCCCAGCCTGACAATGTCCTACATACAGTAAATAGTGTAACCTGGTCTCCCCAGCCTGACAATGTCCTACATACAGTAAATAGTGTAACCTGGTCTCCCCAGCCTAACAATGTTCTACATACAGTAAATAGTGTAACCTGGTCTCCCCAGCCTAACAATGTCCTACATACAGTAAATAGTGTAACCTGGTCTCCCCAGCCTAACAATATCATACATACAGTAAATAGTGTAACCTGGTCTCCCCAGCCTGACAATATCATACATACAGTAAATAGTGTAACCTGGTCTCCCCAGCCTAACAATGTCATACATACAGTAAATAGTGTAACTTGGTCTCCCCAGCCTGACAATGTCATACATACAGTAAATAGTGTAACCTGGTCTCCCCAGACTAACAATGTCATACATACAGTAAATAGTGTAACTTGGTCTCCCCAGCCTAACAATGTCATACATACAGTAAATAGTGTAACTTGGTCTCCCCAGCCTAACAATGTCATACATACAGTAAATAGTGTAACCTGGTCTCCCCAGCCTGACATTGTCCTACATACAGTAAATAGTGTAACCTGGTCTCCCCAGCCTGACAATGTCCTACATACAGTAAATAGTGTAACCTGGTCTCCCCAGCCTAACAATGTTCTACATACAGTAAATAGTGTAACCTGGTCTCCCCAGCCTAACAATGTCCTACATACAGTAAATAGTGTAACCTGGTCTCCCCAGCCTAACAATATCATACATACAGTAAATAGTGTAACCTGGTCTCCCCAGCCTGACAATATCATACATACAGTAAATAGTGTAACCTGGTCTCCCCAGCCTAACAATGTCATACATACAGTAAATAGTGTAACCTGGTCTCCCCAGCCTAACAATGTCATACATTCAGTAAAGAGTGTAACCTGGTCTCCCCAGCCTAACAATGTCATACATACAGTAAATAGTGTAACCTGGTCTCCCCAGCCTGACAATATCATACATACAGTAAATAGTGTAACTTGGTCTCCCCAGCCTGACAATGTCATACATACAGTAAATAGTGTAAGCTCGTATCCCCAGCCTAACAATGTCATACATACAGTAAATAGTGTAACTTGGTCTCCCCAGCCTAACAATGTCATACATACAGTAAATATTGTAACCTGGTCTCCCCAGCCTGACAATGTCCTACATACAGTAAATAGTGTAACCTGGTCTCCCCAGCCTGACAATGTCCTACATACAGTAAATAGTGTAACCTGGTCTCCCCAGCCTAACAATGTTCTACATACAGTAAATAGTGTAACCTGGTCTCCCCAGCCTAACAATGTCCTACATACAGTAAATAGTGTAACCTGGTCTCCCCAGCCTAACAATATCATACATACAGTAAATAGTGTAACCTGGTCTCCCCAGCCTGACAATATCATACATACAGTAAATAGTGTAACCTGGTCTCCCCAGCCTAACAATGTCATACATACAGTAAATAGTGTAACCTGGTCTCCCCAGCCTAACAATGTCATACATACAGTAAAGAGTGTAACCTGGTCTCCCCAGCCTAACAATGTCATACATACAGTAAATAGTGTAACCTGGTCTCCCCAGCCTGACAATATCATACCTACAGTAAATAGTGTAACTTGGTCTCCCCAGCCTGACAATGTCATACATACAGTAAATAGTGTAAGCTCGTATCCCCAGCCTAACAATGTCATACATACAGTAAATAGTGTAACTTGGTCTCCCCAGCCTGACAATGTCATACATACAGTAAATAGTGTAACCTGGTCTCCCCAGCCTGACAATGTCATACATACAGTAAATAGTGTAACCTGGTCTCCCCAGCCTAACAATGTCATACATACAGTAAATAGTGTAACCTGGTCTCCCCAGCCTAACAATGTCATACATACAGTAAATAGTGTAACTTGGTCTCCACAGCCTGACAATGTCATACATACAGTAAATAGTGTAAGCTCGTATCCCCAGCCTAACAATGTCATACATACAGTAAATAGTGTAACCTGGTCTCCCCAGCCTAACAATGTCATACATACAGTAAATAGTGTAACCTGGTCTCCCCAGCCTGACAATGTCATACATACAGTAAATAGTGTAACCTGGTCTCCCCAGCCTGACAATGTCATACATACAGTAAATAGTGTAACCTGGTCTCCCCAGCCTAACAATGTCATACATACAGTAAATAGTGTAACCTGGTCTCCCCAGCCTAACAATGTTCTACATACAGTAAATAGTGTAACCTGGTCTCCCCAGCATAACAATGTCCTACATACAGTAAATAGTGTAACCTGGTCTCCCCAGCCTAACAATATCATACATACAGTAAATAGTGTAACCTGGTCTCCCCAGCCTAACAATGTCATACATACAGTAAATAGTGTAACCTGGTCTCCCCAGCCTAACAATGTCATACATACAGTAAATAGTGTAACCTGGTTTCCCCAGCCTAACAATGTCATACATACAGTAAATAGTGTAACCTGGTCTCCCCAGCCTAACAATGTCATACATACAGTAAATAGTGTAACTTGGTCTCCCCAGCCTGACAATGTCATACATACAGTAAATAGTGTAACCTGGTCTCCCCAGCCTAACAATGTCATACATACAGTAAATAGTGTAACTTGGTCTCCCCAGCCTGACAATGTCATACATACAGTAAATAGTGTAACCTTGTTTCCCCAGCCTAACAATATCATACATACAGTAAATAGTGTAACTTGGTCCCCCCAGCCTAACAATGTCATACATACAATAAATAGTGTAACTTGGTCACCCCAGCCTAACAATGTCATACATACAGTAAATAGTGTAACCTGGTCTCCCCAGCCTAACAATGTCATACATACAGTAAATAGTGTAATTTGGTCTCCCCAGCCTGACAATGTCATACATACAGTAAATAGTGTAACTTGGTCTCCCCAGCCTGACAATGTCATACATACAGTAAATAGTGTAACCTGGTCTCCCCAGCCTAACAATGTCATACATACAGTAAATAGTGTAACCTGGTCTCCCCAGCCTGACAATGTCCTACATACAGTAAATAGTGTAACCTGGTCTCCCCAGCCTGACAATGTCATACATACAGTAAATAGTGTAACCTGGTCTCCCCAGCCTAACAATGTCCTACATACAGTAAATAGTGTAACCTGGTCTCCCCAGCCTGACAATGTCATACATACAGTAAATAGTGTAACTTGTTCTCCCCAGCCTGACAATGTCATACATACAGTAAATAGTGTAACCTGGTCTCCCCAGCCTAACAATGTCATACATACAGTAAATAGTGTAACCTGGTCTCCCCAGCCTAACAATGTCATACATACAGTAAATAGTGTAACCTGGTCTCCCCAGCCTGACAATGTCATACATACAGTAAATAGTGTAACTTGGTCTCCCCAGCCTGACAATGTCATACATACAGTAAATAGTGTAAGCTCGTCTCCCCAGCCTAACAATGTCATACATACAGTAAATAGTGTACCTGGTCTCCCCAGCCTAACAATGTCATACATACAGTAAATAGTGTAACCTGGTCTCCCCAGCCTGACAATGTCATACATACAGTAAATAGTGTAACCTGGTCTCCCCAGCCTAACAATGTCATACATACAGTAAATAGTGTCAGCTCGTCTCCCCAGCCTGACAATGTCATACATACAGTAAATAGTGTAACCTGGTCTTCCCAGCCTGACAATGTCATACATACAGTAAATAGTGTAACCTGGTCTCCCCAGCCTAACAATGTCATACATACAGTAAATAGTGTAACCTGGTCTCCCCAGCCTGACAATGTCATACATACAGTAAATAGTGTAACTTGGTCTCCCCAGCCTGACAATGTCATACATACAGTAAATAGTGTAACCTGGTTTCCCCAGCCTAACAATGTCATACATACAGTAAATAGTGTAAGCTCGTATCCCCAGCCTAACAATGTCATACATACAGTAAATAGTGTAACCTGGTCTCCCCAGCCTGACAATGTCATACATACAGTAAATAGTGTAACCTGGTCTCCCCAGCCTAACAATGTCATACATACAGTAAATAGTGTAACCTGGTCTCCCCAGCCTGACAATGTCATACATACAGTAAATAGTGTAACTTGGTCTCCCCAGCCTGACAATGTCATACATACAGTAAATAGTGTAACCTGGTTTCCCCAGCCTAACAATGTCATACATACAGTAAATAGTGTAAGCTCGTATCCCCAGCCTAACAATGTCATACATACAGTAAATAGTGTAACCTGGTCTCCCCAGCCTGACAATGTCATACATACAGTAAATAGTGTAACCTGGTCTCCCCAGCCTAACAATGTCATACATACAATAAATAGTGTAACCTCGTCTCCCCAGCCTGACAATGTCATACATACAGTAAATAGTGTAACCTGGTCTCCCCAGCCTGACAATGTCATACATACAGTAAATAGTGTAAGCTGGTAAGCCAGAACATAAGGGTATCCTAGTGGGAAGAGATCTCTTCCTGGAGTGTGTCATCTCGGAAAGCCTGCTCCCCGTGTCATGTGGTTAAATGATAGTGTGGTTGTAGCTTGTGCCGAAGGCGGGGTGGTTTGTCTAATACTACATTAAATAGACTTTAAACATCACAGGCTGGTTTCCCAGACAAAGTTTAATTCTTGTCCTGGACTAAAAAGCTTTCAATGGAGATTCTTCATTCAGAATGCACTTTATTTATTATTGTTTATTTTTTATTGCATTTATTTGGACAGGGACAATGTATAACAAAAACACAAGTCTCAGAAGTGAGAAGTGATGCCTTGCACCAGATTTAGCTAATGGCTAATTAAGTCTGCAGTCCCCGGGCAGGTGAACAATTAAACTTGAAAACATTATACACAAATGTACAACATACAGTACATACATCAGACAATTTAAAAACAGAAGAACAGGCTTGTAAAATTACATTATTGAACTTTACATGACAGTTTTAAAGAATGTTATGTGAATACCAATTAACACAATTTTCCACACAAAAAAAGGTCAGGAAATACAGGCACGTTTCAAAACAGAAGTCGACATTACACATAAAAGTCATTGCTCATACAGTGAGGGAAAAAATTATTTGATCCCCTGCTGATTTTGTACGTTTGCCCACTGACAAAGAAATGATCAGTCTATAATTTTAATGGTAGGTTTATTTAAACAGTGAGAGACAGAATAACAACAAAGAAATCCAGAAAAACGCATGTCAAAAATGTTATAAAATGATTTGCATTTGTAACGGTTGTCGTCGGATATAGACCAAAATGTAGTGGGGAAATGTGCACTCATCTTCTTTATTATAAACGGACAAGAAGGAGAACCAAAACAAACACAAAGAAAACACAACGACTAATCACAGGCTGGTAAGGCACAAGGCTATACACAGAACAATCTCCCACAAAGTACTCAACAAACACATACCTATATATAGGTATATATAGCCTACCTACAGCTAATCCAAAGAGGATTTTCCTTGAACAGATGAAAATAACTTTATTTCCCTACAATGTCCGATTTAAAGCCAAAGTAACACTCACGTTCTGCTAAAGAGGAGTGTTGTTGTGCCAGATTCTGGGAAGTATGTGTGTGTTGCTAAGAATGAAAGGTGAAGTCTGGTGTTCTGCAAAAGTGGTAGTCAGTGGTAGTAGCAGGTAAACCCTTACATTTTTTAAATCCTCTACGTGTTTGAAATAAGATTTTTTTTTCTTCTATAACCTGAGTACATAACTGTCCACAAATGTGAATTTGGGACGTGTGATCTTAATGCTTCAAGAAATGTGACTTCTCAACTTCTGTTGCCTGTGTTCCCCTGGCAGGGCCGAGCCAAAGTCTCTCAAAGCCCTGGAAGTCGTCATGATCAACACACTGAAAATCCAGATGGGAAAACACTACATTCATCCTCAACAAGTTAACAAGATAAAAATTCAAGATGGTCAGGAGGGGAAATAGGGAGTCTGGGGACTTAAATAAAGACAATGTATTGATTGGAGTTTGAAAGTTTGGCATGAAATACTTTTTATTAATACTGTTCTAATGTATTGTCCAATACATATCTGAATGTGTTATTGGAGTGCTGTCTATTTCAGTCTTTATGTTTTGAAGAATAATCTGTGAGTGAGCATGTTTTTTGTGTCAGAGAATATATGACACTGAGAAATCATTAGATACAGACTGAGAAATATTTTATAGGTACAGACTATGAGGCAGACTTTGTATATGAAGACAGGAAAACTTACACGTACTAACATAGCTGCCACAAGTATTTAGCAGCCATATGTAAACACTTCCCCTGTCCCTCTGATGGCATCATTTGTTCCAGTCAAGATACTGATGTGATGGGGGGTAGCCCAGGACTTGAGTGACAGGCACAGCCTCACTTTTCATTTGGTCAATAAATTAATGTCAGTAAGTACTTTTACATTTTAGAACAGAAATTGACATAGTGGTAGCATTTGGGGATATGAAAGATTGTTATTATTCAAAAGGAAAGTCATTCGAAGCTAAATTTTGTGTTAAAAGTAAGTCCGATGAACGCAAACAGTGACAACAGTGACTGGACAATGTTAAGTGAAGTGAGTGACAGGTTTGGGCTTGCATAAAATGGCTTCCAATCTCCCATCATCCCCTCTGGGTGGCAGACCAATGAGGAGAGCAGATGCACTGATGATGCTGATTTGCCCAGGGGTATAAAAAGTAACACAACCATATTGTCACTTCTGAGCAGTTGGAGCATTCCCAGCCTTGCCTCGGGTGTAGGGATTGCATAGGAAAAAGAGCAAAACTACACAGCTACACTGTGTGGTTTTGTTTTTTTGGGGTTTCTTTGAGGCTAAACTGTTCTCACATTGGATTTTCTGACATTTCTGGATAAGGAGATTGTTTCTGAAGAAATACAACTTCTGGGCTTCGCCCCATCAAATCTAGGCACTCTTGTGGATACAAGTAAGTAACTTTAGTTAATTAAACTTTGACCTGTTCCAATGCAGTGTTTGTCAATTAATATTGTGTTATTATCTGTATATAATAATTCCCAAAGAATAACAGGTAATAACTGGTGATTTCCACCTAATTGGGGACAAGTGTCTCAAAATATATTATGGGAACCATTTCACATTAAGAACATTTCATTTTAAATATTTAAATAATTAAGAACTAATGCTTATCATTTTCAAGGTTATTTATATATGGTGCAATGACTAGAGAAGCTCCCAGAATAGCCCCTGATAGCATTAGAGTGGTGTCCCAGCTGGGTCGCAATGTCTTTTTAAGGAAATCAGCAGCAGGGCTATCAGTTGCACCTCCAGTTATGTGCCACATGGTGACTGTCAGTCAAGCCTGGTACAGAGTATTTTTAGAGTCTGACATTTGTGTTACATGTCTCATCTGATGTTAACAGTTTTGGATAGTTTTCATACAATATGAAAACTATTGATGTGATGAAGGCTATAATTGATTGATAAGGCAATGTCTTAGTTAATTGTTGAGCCAATGTATACTTTCTGAACAGTATATACTGTGGCCATTGTTTAATGATTTGTCCTGCCATTGAGATCACTAAAAAGACTATGGAGATTTCTAGAGGTCAAGTTTTTCCAAAGTTGTACTTTCTGGAGTGATATATATTCAGATGCTTAAGAATAATTGTTATCTGCTAGCTTCATATATGTTCTATTCAATGGAAGGTGTGATCTTGTGTTTCATTATGGCCAAAGGAATCTACACTGAGTGTACAAAACATTAGGAACACCTGCTCTTTCCATAACAAAGACTGACCAGGTGAATACAGGTGAAAGCTATGAGCACTTATTGATGTCACCTGTTAAATCCACTTCAATCAGTGTAGATGAAGGAGTTAAAGAAGGATTTTTAAGCCTTGAGACAATTGACACATGGATTGTGTTTGTTTGCCATTCAGAAGGTGAATGGGCAAGACAAAATATTTAAGTGCCTTTGAACGAGGTATGGTAGTAGGTGCCAGGCACACCGGTTTGAGTGTTTCAAGAACTGCAATGCTGCTGCGTTTTTCATGCTCAACAGTTTCCCATGTGTATCAAGAATGGTCCACCACCCAAAGGGCATCCAACTTGACACAATTGTGGGAAGCATTGGAGTCTACATGGGCCATTGGAGTCTACATGAAGTCTACATGGACCTTTGGACACCTTGTAGAGTCCATGTCCCTTCGAACTGAGGCTGTTCTGAGGGCAAAAGAGGTTCCACTCAATATTAGGAAGGTGTTCCTAATGTAATGTACAGTCAGTGTATATTCAATGTGCGTATGTATCTAAGGATTTAAGGTAATGTGATACAATAGTGCTTAATGGCTCATATGTTTGGTTGAATAATGTATGTCAGTATAATTCTGGATTCTAGGCCTGTACTGGATTGAAAGTACAGGTCTACTGAGTTTAAGCTGTTCTATCTATAGGCCTAAACAAGTTCTACAAATGTAAAGCTTTAACCTTGCAGTGTTTTGAACAATGGAAATTGTCACCTTTATAAATTCATGACTGGTTTATTAATACTTCATTACAAAACCTCATGTTGATAGCTTATCCAGCTATTATTTAAAGATTAATTAATGGATTGGATTTGTATCTGTAACTGTAATGGCAATGGCAGACATTTTAGGACATTAACACAGGCCCAGTCAAGGGATATGTTTTGTTTAGCAGCCCTAGTGTAACTGTAGGCCTAATGGCTGACATTTCTAGACTTAAACATCAAGGGACGTCAATGGATATGTCCCGTTCAGTTGCAGTTATAAAGCATCTATTACACATGTATTAGTTACCTTTGGTAACATTTACCTTACCCTAAGTGCAGTGTACTTACAGTGTAACATTGTGTAATTACAGTACTTGTTACACTGTACTTACAGGAATACTTATTTTTTATTTATTTTATTTTATTTAACCTTTATTTAACTAGGCAAGCCAGTTAAGAACAAATTCTTATTTACAATGACGGCCTACCCCAGTTGTTACTGTCTTGTCTGTGAGCTGTCACCGGGAGCTGTGGCCCTGGTGTTTGGCCTAACACCCCATGGAGCCTCTGATAGCTCAAGTGACAGGATGCAGTAAGCCAGGTGCTGGATATGACACAAGTCATTAGACTCTCACTGGAAAAAAAATAGGCTCTGGGTTCATTTGATGTATGTATTTTTTCTGCAGATGTAAAATATGTAAAATAAAAAAATCCTCTTCATTGGTTAGGTGATGTGACACAAGTGACATAAGACTCTCAGAGGCTAAAAATAGAGTTCAAATGTAGAATATGCTTTGTTTGGAGATTGTGCCATAAAACTACTGTAAAAGATGTAAAAGAAAGGTAGATTTTTCTTCATTGGTTTGGTGATGTGACACAAGCAGTGTGAGTTTCCCAGACAGCGATTAAGCATGGTCATAGAATAAAAGGCCCATTCAATGGAGAATCTCCATTGGCAATGCTTTTTAGTTCTGGAATAAGCTTAGTCAGTGTCTGGGAAACCTACCCTCGGTGGCTAAAAATAAACAGAGTTTAAATGTGTGGGTGTGCTTTGTTAAGGGATTTCACCATACAACTACTGTAAAAGATCAGAGAAGAAGATTTATGGTGTATGAGTGGTTTGGTGATGTTCTGCTCTGTTGTGTCTCTTAGGGTGCTGTCCACAATGTCTACACAGGCGCCAACATTTACACAGCCGCTGCAAAGCGTTGTGGCACTAGAGGGTAGTGCTGCAACGTTTGAAGCTCAAGTTAGTGGTAAGGAGATCTTTTATGTTCCTTTTAAACTGTACCTTATAGATATAGCTGACTGTCCAAACATAGATATAAATATGTTGAATCATTGATGTAAAACCACATACAGATATAAAGCCTTTGCACAGCAACATTTTATGAAGTGATTACACAAGTAATAAGTACCCAATTATGGGTTGGTTTCCCAGACAGATTAAGCCTAGTCCTGGAGTAAAAAGCTTTCGTAATGGAGAATCTCCATTTAAAATGCTTTTTAGTTCTGGATCTAGGCTTAATCTGTGTCTGGGAAGCCTGCCCTATGTGATATTGCTGGCCTTTTCTCAACTTTGCTCTGAATTGTAACTGCTTGCTATGAGTTTAAAATCATCACCAAATTCATCACCATCATCAGCTCTGCTGTGCTGACTAGAATGTTGACTTGATCTAAAGGTTCTCCAGTTCCTGAGGTGAGCTGGTTCCGTGATGGCCAGGTTCTTTCCGCTGCCGCTCTGCCCGGCGCACAGATCTCGTTCAGCGATGGCCGCGCTGTTCTGATGATCCCTGCTGTGACAGCCGCACACAGTGGAAGATTTTCTGTCAGAGCCACCAATGGTGCTGGACAAGCCACTAGCACCGCTGAACTTCTTGTTACAGGTGAGAGAACCAGAGTTGATAAAACAGTGGTGTTTGCATTGTTTGAGGTTGTTCTAGCTAGCCAATGCTTTGGCTTGCAGTTTTAGACCGTGTCCTGAATCATACTAAAGAGTCATCATGGCTGCAAACATAAAGGGCAGCCAAAGATAACATAGTATTCATGAATAAAGTTCTAGAAGCAGCCTCTCCCATTGAAGTGACTGACCACAAGTACCGTAGGCCGAATGCCCCTTCAGTAATAGTTACTTCTGTCTTTACTGACTTGTTCAATTAACAGCACTTAGTTTCAGTGGTGAGAGTGATAGCTGCATTGGTGTTTACATTTTGCACATCCAATAATGAGAACCAATATTGAATTAGGAAACTGCTGTTTGTACCTAAGATGGACAGGTTTTGGTGCTATGTTTCTAAATGGAGCTATGCTTGTTTGTGTGTGATTTTTTTACATATAAAGTTGGATAAAGTTGTTCTTCAGAGATACCTGCTAGCGAGCGCAATCATGATCACTGTGCTGTAACTATTCCTAGTGACTAAACTACGCCCTCGAGTCAACTTCTTGATTTGTGCAATCGAAGTGGCACCCAATTTAAATAGATTTCTCCTCATCTTGCCCTCCAGAACCAACCTGGACTCAGGGGTAGATGTAACATAGTAAATGTGAATCAGGACACTCAAATTTGTATGATATGTTATGTATGGTATGTATTAATTATTTATGTTATGAATTTGCAATATGTATGATATGTTACGAATTCCAATTTGTTCTGGCTAACGTTAACTAGGCTAGGGGTTAAGGTTAGAGTTAGGGTTAAGCTTAGGGGTTAAGGGATAGAGGAAGGGTTACCTAACATGCTAATTGTTGCTAAGTAGCTAAAAATGTGTAAGTATATTTTCAAAGTTGCTAAAATGCTAAAGTTGTCCTTGATGTGATTTGGACACGCAACCTCTGGGTTGCTCGACGTCCGCGTTATACGCCCATCCGTCCTTTAGTTTTGGGTTTAAATAACTTCTGTCTTTTGAAACTATACCAAATGTAACAAATTGTACTAATATGAGAGTCACAGAACTACTTTTACTATGTTACGTCTAATCTTTGAGACCAGGCTGCCAGAACTGGCATTCTTAGGATGCTAAACATGGATTGCGTTATAAAGAGTTAGCCTATTAGCCACATAATATTTGACACAAAGCAAATGTATTTGTAAACACGTTTAAAGTAAAAATGTCTAGTGCTTCAACTGACCCCGGGCATAGGGGCAAATGTAACCATCGGACCATTTGGATTCAAATCTGTATAACGATCCAAAGATCTTCTGTAAATACCTATTCATGGTATATGACTAGATAGATGTACGTTTAGATAGATGTAAGTAGATAGATTAAGTTTCATATTTAAAAAGGTCTCTCTCTGGGTAGACCGAATGAAAAAATAATTACGTTTGCCCCCGGTCTCAGCCTAGCCAATGGATATCTGTGCTGCTCAAGTTGAGTTCACTTCCACCGATTTTCCTTTGATTTATTTTTTTGCCATAAAACGTATTTTTCCATTTCCATGTATTATTACAGTGGAGACTGCGCCGCCCAACTTTATTCAGAGACTTCAGAGTTTGACCGTGAGACAAAGAAGCCAAGTGAGACTGGATGTTCGTGTGACAGGAATCCCTACACCTGTGGTAAAGTTCTACAGAGAGGGAGCCGAGATACAGAGCTCCGCTGACTTTCAGATTGTTCAAGAAGGAGACCTTTACAGTTTGTTGATTGCCGAAGCCTTCCCAGAAGATTCTGGAACTTACTCTGTAAATGCCTCAAACAGCAGCGGACGGGCTACCTCCACCGCTGAACTGCTGGTTCAAGGTGAAAAAGTTGATTTGTGATTAGGACTGTCCTTAATATTGTGTTTTGGGCGTTTGGAAGCCCACATTGTAACAGCCTTCTCACATTTAGGCTTTCATAAAAGTGAAGTTACAAGAATTCCTGTTTCAATTATTTATTGAGCATTTCCTTAATGTTTTGTGGACAGAAAATAGCATTTATTTAGCCTAGAGGTGACCTAGCCTTCAATGAGCCAGTCTGCCAATGCATTAAAACTGAATGGAAACTGTTATAGGCCCAATGAATTCTATATTGACATGTTGCCTGAACTGAATTTGAAGAACAGTTTTGAATTCACAACTTGTCATCATGTTCAATAATTTGATGGGAAATGCATCTTTATATGTGTTTCTGTCCAGGTGAAGAAGCTGTGCCTGCCAAGAAGACTAAAACCGTAATTTCATCTTCCTCTCAGAGGTCCTCCTCTCAGAGTCGCCAGACCAGAGTTGAGACAAGGGTAAATATACAATAAATATGATCTAAAATGACTTGTGATAACCTAACCCTATAGGGCCACTAAGTAGACTCGACTACAACACCTTCTGTTTAATGAGGGGAAGGACCACAACCTTAAAGCCTGGCCTAGAATGTTCCCTGCACAGCTCAACAGATCAGCAGTTTCAGAAAAAGCAAAAAGGCAATTTTATTACAGCATTTAAATAGTTTCACAAGGGTTAGGAAATGTATGACTTTGTTTAATATGCAAGATACTCAATCTTAACTAGCCAACCAGCTGACAGTCTCTGCACTGCATCCCCGGGGAGCTGGAGCCCGCTCCCAACACGTCGTCCCCGCCCCCACCACGGGCACCTGCAGGGAAGATGGGGATGTGGAAAAGAGGAGGAAGCATGCAAATTCCCCCAAAAAACACTACAAACCAAGAGTATTTAAACATTTGAATGTGCACAAAATCATATTACTACAAAAACACCTAGTGAAGAATTGACTCACCGAAATGGAAGCAGTGAACGGAGAGCTGGAACGTCACCCCAGCTTTCCCTCCGAAGACACAGTGCGTGCCGGATAAACTGCGGGGCGGTGGCTGGCTGGAGGGGGAGAAACAGACACTCCACAAGTTTAGTGCAGAGGAGCGAGAGCTCCGAAAGACAAAATCTAACAGTACTTTGTTGATGCTCTCGTAGCCAACAATCTGGGCAGCGCCGTTAATTTGATCATAGAACATATATACAATTCAATCATACATCTAACAATGTTTCTCTATATGAATACTTTAAAGAAAAAGGTGGTTGGTAGGCGTTTTGCAAGCGCTGTACATGTGCCTGTACTGGTTCCCTTTCCACCGTCCCTCTTACTGGACTTCAGTTACGAGACAAGTTAAGGCCTGGTCCCAGATCTGACGATTCCCCGGCATAACTTTAACTGTAGAGCTCCACACACAACACAGCAGCGCGTTACCTCTCCAACCAAAGCAGAAATGCATTATCATCTATATCTATCTATCTATCTATCTATCTATCTATCTATCTATCTATCTATCTATCTATCTATCTATCTATCTATCTATCTATCTATCTATCTGCCAAAATAATGGAATCACTGGACTAAATGAGGGATACAAAGTATATTGAAAGCAGGTGCTTCCACACAGGTGTGGTTCCTGAGTTAATTTAGAAATTAACATCCCATCAGGGCCATGTATAAAAATGCTGGGCAGGCCATTATTTTGGCTACCACGGCTATGCCCCATAGAATGACAATGCCCCCATCCACAGGGTACGAGGGGTCACTGAATGATTTGATAAGCATGAAAACTATGTAAAACATTTGCCATGACCCTCTCAGTGACCAGATCTCAACCCAACTGAACACTTATGGGATATTTTGGAGCTCCACCTGACAGCGTTTTCTACCACCATCAACAAAAGACCAAATGATGGAATTTCACGTGGAAGAATGGAGCTGAGTCCCTCCAATAGAGTTCCAGACACTTCTAGAATCTATGCCAAGGTGCACTGGAGCTGTTCTGGCTCGTCATGGCCCAGCGCTCTATTAAGACACTTTATGTTGGTGTTTCCTTTATTTTGGCAATTGGCAGTTGTATCTGTCTGTCTATTGAAGCTATCAGTCAGATAAATACACTTTTATTTCAGTATAACACTAACCTTTATTGTTGTTTTATTTTCAGAGTATGGAGGCTCAGTTTGAATCCTCATCCATGCAAATGCATGTTGAAGGTGGTGTAGTGAGCCATCTAGCACACAAGACCCCACCACGTGTGCCCCCCAAGCCAACCTCAACCTCCAAGTCCCCAACACCATCATCTCTTGCAGCCAGAGTTGCAGGGGGACGTCATCAGTCACCATCACCTGTGAGACATGTCAAGGCACCCACTCCAGCCCCTGTTAGGTAAAAAAATGTATTTCAATCTTTCATTAACAAGGAAGTGTAGAGAGTTCAACAATATTCCACACATATAATACAGACAGATAGTTCACCTCAATCTCCATAGGGAATAAGACCATGTTATTTTATAATACAGAAATGACCAGGTATTTAGGCTCCCTAGAAGTGACCTGGTAAAACAGTAATTACATGATAAACATATTAATTACTTGTTTGTCTATTTACACTACAAAACACCATTTGGTACCAGGTAATATACGAATAATGATTTTTTAAAAACATTTTCTCTCTCTTTGTTTAACGCAGGTCCGTATCCCCCACTTCAAGACTATCTGTGTCCCCAATCAGACCAGTCAAATCCCCACTGACCACACGCAAACAGGTAGCCCATGGTCCTGATGTCCTCCCACCATGGAAGCGGGGAGACTTTGTTGAAGGGTCCAGCAGCTATTCCAGCAGCATGACTTCTAGTGCCACCCATGCCCAGGCTTCCATGTCTGCCACCCAGGTTCACATGGAGCAGCGCTGGGAGGGCTCTTATGGATTGCAAACGGCTGGGTCCGCAGTATCTGGTGTCGCTGTGAGAGAGGTAAGGAAATTCTTATTTCTTAGGGGCCACTCTCTCAACTCTCTCTGTGGCAGAGCCATCTTGTGGCTGATTACTGAATGTGCATGAGATGGTAAGGGTTTTAAGATTGTGAACTTATTTGATTAGCTGATTCGCTCTCTTTTTGGGATCTAACATGGCTCATTAGGATAGGTTGCCTGAATTTAGAAAGGTATGAAAGAGTGCATCTCTTATCAATAATATGATAATGACGTTTGAAGCTATTATCAATAAAACTTCTGATTGGATCCTAAGTTAACGCTACTAATGTATGCTAGGAGGCGCAGCATGAGGTGGACGATAAAAGCATTGCTGTAGCTACTGTGGTAGCAGCTGTGGACCAGGCTCGCAGCCGCAAGTCTGCTGGTTTTACACCAGAGCCGGTGCCGGTGGTGACACCCAGTACAGAGACACAGAGCACCTCTACTACTGTGTTAATGTCCGCAACAAGGGAACAGGTAGTTCATTATTTAATGAAGTACAAACCCTGTCGTCCTTCCCTTCACTTCCATTATTTATTTATTTCCCTTTTTTCTGTCATCACAGCCCCACTCTAGTAGACCCCACTCACGCTTAACAATATTATCCCTGATAAACGTAGACCATTTTCCATTTGAAATTGTAATTTCAGCGTACCCACATATTCAACCTCACAACCATCTGTGATTTTGTCACATTCCCTGTGGTTTATTTTTCACCTTCCCACGGATGTTGTTGAGCTCCCCCATAGTGTCGATATGTGTTATTCATATTCTCATTATTTATTCACCGAATATATTACTCTCCTGCCCATGACTGTTTATCATATAGATCATGCCAGAGTCTATAGCTGTTGAACCAGCTATAGCGACAGACACTGATGACACTGTGGTACAGAACAGAGAGGTTGGAATCTCTACTGTTACATGTATGATGACAACCGAGGAGCAGGTAGTTTAAAGATGGCGCTTAATGTTTTGTTAACTACTCTGAGCACTTTCCCATATCACTCACCTCACCTATACTGTATGTAAGCACTATTTAAGTTGAAATCACTACACAGGTCCCATTTTCTATATGATATTATCACTATATTTAGGTGCCGACACGATATGTATTGCGATTCTCACTATTCTAAATGTATGCGATTCAACACTTGCGATTTGATGTTCCAAACATGTTGTTCTCTCTATGTCTGCTGCAGAGAGACGAGTAGCATGACAAAATGACTTTTGATCAGTAATGGAAATAAAAGTGCTGATAAACATGTTGGCTCACTATTTAAAAAGAACATGGAGAATAAGCTATAGGATGAAAAAGTTTTGGCATAGGTACAGCCGACTAGCACTAGCACTACCTAGCAAGAAATATATATAATAATAATAAATATGATATACATATATATATATTTTTTTTTTGTACAAAATAATATTGTAACATGTAACTGCATTGATTTTTTTCTCCATCGCTTTGATTTAAGAGGAAAATGCGTTCCCAAGTCGATTGAGCAAAAATTCTTGCAATTTCAATTAGTCAACTGCATGTTCATTTTCACTATTGCACAACCAATTCAACTAAACTAACATGATTCCATGCATTAATGATGACATGTTATTACCAGGTAATGCACACAAAACTTGTTTTGTATCTACTGGTGTGATGTTTTTCCTGTTTGTCATCGTTATGTGAATCTGTTTGCTGTCATAGTGACTGCTGCCATGGATGCTATGTATGATATCTATGTGCTGTATGTATGACATTGATTGCTTGTTGTCTCAAAGGTTGAGGGTGGGAAAAAAGCGGAAGCAAAGGCTACAGTGGTTGCTGCTGTCGACCTAGCACGTGTTCGGAAGCCTTTGCATGCTGAGGGGGGTCATGCTGAAGAGGAAACCATACAATCTGATTTAAAACAGCAAATGATGATGGCAACTACTGAGCAACAAGTCACAGTGAAAACTGAGGCTGCAACTGTGCCAATGGTGCAAATACCAATAATACCACCACCATCAATTCAAACAACAGCTGATGAGCAGAGTATTCATGTTACCCAGGTTTGCTATCTTTTTAAATATAAAAAGATGCTGCATTTTTTCTGATAGGTTTCTCAGAAGTTCTGCATTGAGTTGACCTTTCCTTACTCTATCACACTTTGTTGGTTACTTTAGATACAAAGAAGTTCAGAAACTACTACCGCCCACATGGAAACTGCCCTCACACCATCCCCAATTCCACATTTCACAGTTTCAAAAGTTACTGTTCCTAAACCTGACCATAGCTATGAGGTAAGCATAGGACATATCAGGCAAGCAGGGGTACACACGTTTTAATGCCTCAGTTTAATTGATAAAGTAATAATCAAGTAATACATTGCTGGCCTCTCTGGTCAACAATGCAATAGGTTTCTTAAGCCTGCCTGACATAAAACTGTTTTGATCTCTGTTAGACGATCATCTCTCAATATACAGTTTATGTGTTTAACCACATTTTATCTTAACAGACCATCCAATCCTAACACACACAGTCTGCACTGCCATATTATGTACTGTACACTGAATAAATAACCATTCTAAATAACTTAATTTTACCTCTCTTCTCAGGACATACCATAAAAATTCACTCTTAGAAATCACTATTTAGCTTAGCAAGTATTTCCTAAAAACTAATGCTCACTTAATCCGTATACATCGTCATCCATTCCATTATATTTTTGAGTCACAGCCTTAATATTTCTAAACAAAGCAGACAATATCATAATGGGTTGTTCTGATTCGTGATGATAATGCTATTCTCCTTGGGTTGGTCAGGTTTCGATAGCAGGTTCTGCTATTGCCACACTGCAGAAAGAGTTATCCTCTACCTCTGCACATGCTGCTCAAAAGATCATCAAGCCAGTCAAGCCTCCATCTCCTAGTCTCCACCGTAAGGTTGTGGACGTGATGCCAGCGCCAACCCAGTCTCCGTTTAAGGATCTCTCCGAGAGATATAAGACGCATTTCGACACTCAGTTACAGACTCAGATAGGCGCTACGTTTACAGGGGAAATGGAGCAAATGTATAAGGATTTGGAAACAAAGGTTTGTAGTCCAGAGTGTTGTGCCCTCTAAAATAACATTGTGTGGAGTCTCACCTATTAGTACACCTTCTCTTCACCATAACGCCGAAGCCTCGCCACGTTATCTTTGTTTCAGAACCCATCTGCATCACAAAGAAAGCCTACCTTGCTATCCTCTTCCTCTTTTCTTCTTCCCTTCTTGATATATCTGTTCCCAGCCTGTGTCACAACCCCTCTTTGTCTTTTCAGGATTCACTCTTATCTTGCTTCCATTTTATCCATCTTTCACTACTCCCAAAGTCAAGTTCTGAAACTGTACTGTATGTCACTTTTTGTGACCTATATGCATTTTCCATAGATCGTTGAGACTGCAGCAGTCCCATCCCCTGCAGAAGAGCCAGTTGTGCCACCTACTCTTGTAGCTGTAAGTATTTCTCTTGTGGGTGTATGTCAGGTCATATAAGTTATTGTTGTCTATTCAGGCGTCCTTTCATCCATCTTTTTCTAAATGTCAACATGTCAGTAAAACTATTGTATTTTATTTTCAGGGCTTGAAGAACCTGACTGTGACTGAGGGTGAGTCTGTGACTCTGGAATGCCAGATCTCTGGTCACCCTGCCCCTGGCATCATGTGGTTCAGGGAGGACTACAGAATTGAAAGCTCCATTGACTTCCAGATCACTTATGAGAGTAAATGTGCCCGTCTGGTCATCCGCGAGGCCTTCGCAGAAGACAGCGGTCGCTTCACTTGCACTGCTACTAGCAAGGCTGGAACTATCAGCACATCCTGTTACCTGCTTGTCAAAGGTAAACAGGCAGTTTAGTTTTCAACATTTCTGTCTACAAAACTAAGTACTGTTGAGGTGTAATACTGTACTGCCGAATGGTTTATTGGTTTATGAATGTGCTAATTCTTGTATACATTTCTTCCTTCTAGTAACCGAGGAAATTGAGACCCGGGAAGAGATGACACAACAAGGCACTGTCACTGTATTTGACTTTACTACTCAAGAGAAACTGTGAGTGCTAACTATTTTATACCACTACATTTGGAAACTCTTGACATGTACAGTTATGAGTCGTGCCATTTATTGACAAGGGAAAACGGAATCATTCTATGATACTTATCAAACATTATGAAACCATTCGCCAGCAAGTCATACTGAATCTTCCCTGATTGAGTTTTGCGAATGGGGATGAAAAAATTGGACTTGTTTGATATTACATTTGCCCTAATTTATGTATATTTCTAATGCCCTTCAAACAGTTTTACTGCTGAAGCAAAGGAGGAGACCTTGTCGGAGGTGAGCACTGCCCTCGCCACCGCAGGTTCACCAGTGGATACTGCAGATGCCGTCGCTCCTTTCTTTGTCAAGAAGCCAACTGTACAGAAGTTGGTGGAGGGCGGACGTGTTGTCTTTGAGTGCCAGATCGGAGGCAGCCCCAAGCCACACATGTTCTGGAAGAAGAGTGGAGTGCCCCTTACTACAGGATACAGGTAGCCTACTTGTGATACATTTTCAATTCATCTCTATTTTGCATTTGTAAGACTGTGTTGATCATTCATTGTACTGTTTAAAATGTATAACTTATTCACCCATTAGATATAAAGTCCACTACAATAAGGAAAGTGGAGTGTGTAAATTGGAGATCTCCATGACATTTGCTGATGATGCTGGAGAGTACTCCGTCTTTGCCAGGAACCCGCTTGGAGAAGCCTCTGCCTCAGCTGGACTGCTGGAGGAAGGTCAGTTGCTTTAATCAAAATGTTGTTTAATCTCATGGACTACAAACTATGCTCAGTTAGCATTGCTTTTAAATCCAGTAATAGTGTGCATCCTAAATGGCACCCTATTCCCTACATACAGTAGTGCACTACTTTTGTCCAGAGCCCTATGGCCTTTGGTTGAAAGTAGTGCACTATGTAGGGAATAGGGTGCCATTTGGAACAATCCGTGGCTGTATTTGGGTCCGTGAAATCAGACCATAATGTTTTAACTTTTGTTTACACATTGTATATTTTGTTTACAGGGGAATATGAAGAATACATGAAGAAACATGAAATGACATATAAGAGTGAAGTAATTACAACGGTGCAGGTGGATGTACCCCCTGTTGTTGTGAGCGAATATGACGGCGACCAGATGTATAGGCAGAGGAGAATAACACAGCAAGCACAAACGCAAAGCTTTGTTTCAACACAGGTATGTGGATGAAAAGAAACACATTACTTATACAATGCAGAACTTATTTTGCTGATACCTGTTTTATTGAGGACAGTTTTATTGACTGTGATATGTGGTTGGATAAGAACATCTTCTAAATGACTAAAATGTAAATGTAATTATTGTGATGGTATGGCATTTGATTTGTTCTCAGCCACCTGTTATGAAACAAGACAACAGCATGCTTTATTCCAATGTGTTTTTTTACAGGAACTCCAGATTTCTTCCTTTGAGGAGAGGATTATCCACGAGATTGAGATCCGCATCCTGCAAATTACCTACCAACAAATTGTGACTGAGGATCGGGAAGAGATGGTGACTTGTGCAGATCGTGAGGCTTTACAGTCAGCCTTTGCCACTCCAGTTAAAAACTACAGGATCATAGAAGGAATGGGTGTTACTTTCCACTGCAAAATGGCAGGAACTCCACTGCCCAAGGTAGTAAAGAAACCATACATTTGTATTTTACATTGAGATTAATATAACATTTAGTATATATTCATCAAACGTTTCTTGTCTTTCAAAAGATTGCGTGGTACAAAGATGGAAAGCGTATCCATCATGGTGGCCGTTACCAGATGGAGAGTCTTCATGATGGTAGAGCCAGCCTGCGTCTTCCTGTGGTGCTGCCAGAGGATGAGGGTGTTTACACAGCATTAGCTAGCAACATGAAGGGCAACTCTGTGAGCTCAGGGAAACTGTATGTGGAGCCCACTGCCGTTGCAGGAGCTCAGCGTTACACGCCTGAACCTCAGGCAATGCAGAGAATTAGGTGAGATTTTTATTACCAAATGTAACAGGGTTATTACCAGATTTTAATTTATATTTGTTTAACATAGCCGTCATAGAAACTTCCCAAGTATCACTGAATTGGTATTTATTTGCTCAGGTCCCAGTCCCCAAGATCTCTGAGTCGCTCTCCCGGACGCTCTACTAGTCGCTCTCCTGCACGCTCTCCTGGTCGCAGGCTTGATGACACTGATGAGAGTCAGCTGGAGAGACTGTACAAGCCTGTGTTTGTCTTGAAGCCACAGTCATTCAAGTGCGCTGAAGGGCAGACTGCCAGATTTGACCTGAAAATAGTTGGTAGACCCATGCCTGACACTTTCTGGTTCCACAATGGTAAGTGATGTGAAAACATGTTCTCTTCTCTCAACAAATTTTATGAAAATCATATATTTATTCCTCTATTTGTGTTCTTCTTTTCAGGGCAACAAGTTGTCAATGATTACACCCACAAGATAGTGGTGAAGGAAGATGGAACTCAGTCACTGATTGTGGTTCCAGCCATGCCCCATGACTCTGGAGAATGGACGGTAGTTGCTCAAAACAGAGCTGGAAAAAGCTCTGTGACCATGACACTTACAGTTGATGGTAAGATCTTTGTCTTGTTTATATCATTCCTCATTTGAAGCTCAAATGAATTGTCACTTTGTATCGATACGTCATATACTGTTGTTGACTGATAGCATTGGCCTTGTATATGTTTCTCCATTTACAGCCAAAGAAAATTTGATCAGACCCCAGTTTATTGAGAAGCTGAAGAATGTTAGTGTCAAGAAAGGCACTCTGGTTGAGTTGGCGGTCAAAGCCATCGGAAATCCCCTGCCTGACATTGTTTGGCTGAAAAACAGCGACATCATCTCCCCACAGAAGCACCCAAATATCAAGTATGTGTTTTGCCCCACCTTTTATCTCAATGTGCACATGCCTATGATATACATCAAGTGCACCAAATACCTCTCCAGTCGTTAAGATATGAATATTTGTTACTATCTTTATTTTACATGGCTGTACTTAATGCTGATTTACTAATGACGATGTCTGTTGTAGGATTGAGGGCATCAAGGGAGAAGCCAAATTCCATATCCCACAGTCGGTGAGCTCTGATAGTGCCTGGTACACAGCCACAGCCATTAACAAAGCAGGAAGAGATACCACTCGCTGCAGGGTCAACATTGAGGTAGATGCTGCTGAACCTGCGCCAGAGAGGAGACTCATTATCACCAAAGGAACCTACAAGGCCAAGGACATAGCAGCTCCAGAGCTGGAACCCTTGCATCTCCGATATGGTCAAGAGCAGTGGGAGGAGGATGACCTATATGACAAGGACAAGCAGCAGAAACCACAGTTCAAGAAGAAACTGACTTCTGTCAGGTTGAAGCGTTTTGGCCCAGTCCATTTTGAATGCAGACTGACCCCAATTGGTGATCCCACTATGGTGGTTGAGTGGTTGCATGATGGCAAACCCCTGGCAGCTGCTAACAGATTGCGCATGGTTAATGAATTTGGCTACTGTAGTCTTGACTTTGAAGTTGCCTATGCCAGAGATAGTGGTGTCATCACCTGCAGAGCCACTAACAAGTTTGGAGTTGATCAGACCTCAGCTACACTGATTGTAAAGGATGAGAAGAGCCTTGTTGAGGAGACACAGTTACCTGAGGGCAGGAGGGAAATACACAGAATTGATGAGATGGAGCGCATGGCTCACGAGGGAGGACCTTCTGGAGTCACTGGGGATGAGTATTCAGAGAAGTCAAAGCCTGAAATTGTCCTTCTTCCTGAGCCAGCAAGAGTGCTGGAAGGTGACATTGCAAGATTCCGTTGCAGAGTGATTGGCTATCCTACGCCTAAGGTTAACTGGTACCTCAATGGACAGCTCATTCGCAAGAGCAAGAGAATGAGGCTTCGCTATGATGGCATTTACTATCTTGAGATTATAGATATCAAGTCATACGATGCAGGAGATGTCAAAGTGGTAGCAGAGAACCCAGAGGGCACAGCTGAGCATCTGGTGAAGCTCGAGATCACACAGAGAGAGGACTTCAGATCCATTCTCCGTCGCGTCCCTGAACCAAAGGCACATGACACTACTGAACATGGGAGAGTTAGCTTTGAAGTTGTGAAGGTTGACAGACCAGCTGATGCCCAGCCAAAGGAAGTTGTCAAACTGAGGAAGACTGAAAGAGTCATCCATGAGAAGTCCACAGAGGAGACAGATGAGTTGAAGAGCAAATTTAAGCGCAGGACAGAGGAAGGTTATTATGAAGCCATCACTGCTGTGGAGCTCAAGTCCAGAAGAAAGGATGAGTCCTATGAGGATATGCTTAGGAAGAGGAAGGAAGAACTGCTTCATCACATGAAAGAGTTGACTGAGGCTGAGAAGAAGAAAGAGATGGAGGAGGGTCAACTCACCATACCCACAATCAAACCAGAGAGAATACAGCTCTCTCCCAGCATGGAAGCTCCAAAGATCTTGGAACGCATTGCTAGCCAGACCGTGTCTCAGACCGAGGAAGTTCGCTTCAGAGTCAGAGTTGTCGGCAAACCAGAACCTGAGTGCCAGTGGTTCAAGAATGGAATTCTGCTGGAGAAGACCGATCGTATTTACTGGTACTGGCCTGAAGACCACGTGTGTGAATTAGTGGTCAGAGATGTCACAGCAGAAGACTCTGCTAGCATCATGGTCAAAGCCATGAACATTGCTGGAGAGACATCAAGCCATGCATTCCTGCTGGTGCAAGGTAAATTATCTATTTATTATCTATTTCAATGCTTGTATTCTACAAATAGTTAAAGGTCTAATGCAGCTGTTTTTATCTCAATATCAAATCATTTTTGGGTGACAATTAAGTACCTTACTGTGCTTTGTTTTCAATTAAAATAAGACATTTGCTAGGACAGTCTTGGAGTGTCTGAGTAGGGAGGGGAAAACTGAAAACAAGTTGTTAATTGCAGAGGTTTTGAACTGTTATTGGTCTATTATCTAATTTATAGCCTGGTGATGTCACCAGGTGCCATCCCACCAAAACAGGCTGAAATTTCAGGCAGTCTTTTCAAACAGCTCTTAAATTTAAAGGGCATTATCATTTTCACAATTTCACAGTATTATTCCAACCTCATATTGTGGAAATACAGTGCATTCGGGAAAGTATTCAGACCCCTTGACCCTTTCCACATTTTGTTACATTACAGCCTTAGTCTAAAATGTATTAAATTGTTTGTTTTCCTCATCAATCTACAAACAATACCCCATAATGACAAAGCAAAAACAGGTTTTTAGACATTTTTGCAAATGTATTAAAACAAAAAAACGGAACTATTACATGTACATAAGTATTCAGACCCTTTACTAAGTACTTTGTTGAAGCACCTTTGGCAGCGATTACAGCCTCAAGTCTTCTTGGGTATGACACTACAAGCTTGGCACACCTGTATTTGGGGAGTTTCTCCCATTCTTCTCTGCAGATTCTACAGCTATTTTCAGGTCTTTCCAGAGATGTTTGATCGGGTTCAAGTCCGGGCTATGGCTGGGCCACTCAAGGACATTCAAAGACTTGTCCCGAAGCCACTCCTGCGTTGTTTTAGCCGTGTGCTTAGGGTCATTGCCCTGTTAGAAGGTGAACCTTCGCCCCAGTCTGAGGTCCTGAGGGCTCTGGAGCAGGTTTTCATCAAGGAGCTCTTTGTACTTTGCTCCATTCACCTTTCCCTTGATCCTGGCTAGTCTCCCAGTCCCTGCCTCTGAAAAACATCCCCACAGCATGATGCTACCACCACCATGCTTCACCGTAGGGATGGTGCCAGGTTTCCTCCAGACGTGACACTTGGTATTCAGGCCAAAGAGTTCAATCTTGGTTTTATCAGACCCAGAGAATCTAGTTTCTTGTGGTCTGAGTCCTTTAGGTGCCTTTTGGCAAACTCCAAGCGGTCTGTCATGTGCCTTTTTACTGCAGAGTGGCTTCCATCTCTCCACTCTACCATAAAGGCCTGATTGGTGGAGTGCTGCAGAGATGGTTGTCCATCTGGAAGGTTCTACCATCTCCACAGAGGAACTCTGATAGAGCTCCAGAGTTTCTCTGTGGAGATGGTAGAATCTTCCAGAAGGACAACAATGGCCTTTATGGTAGTGTGGACAGACGAAAGCCACTCCGCAGTAAACCAAGGCCCTTCTCCCCCGATTGCTCAGTTAGGCCGGGTGGCCAGCTCTAGAAAGAGTCTTGGTGGTTCCAAATATATTCCATTTAGGAGTGATGGAGGCCACTGTGTTCTTGGGGACCTTCAAGGCTGTAAAACATGTTTGGTATCCTTCCCCAGATCTGTGCCTCAACACAATCCTGTCTTGGGTCTCTACAGACAATTCATTCGACCTCATGGCTTGGTTTTTGCTCTTACATTCATTGTCAACTGTGGGACCTTATATCGATAGGTGTCATGTCCAAATCATGTCCAATTAATTGAATTTACCACAGTTAAATCAAGTTGTAGAAACAGCTCAAGGATGATCAATGGAAACAGGATGCACCAGCTCAATTTTGAGTCTCATATCAAAGGGTCTGAATACTTATGTAAATAAGGTATTTCTGTTTTTTATTTTTAATACATTTGCAAACATTTCTAAAATCCTTTTTCCGCTTTGTCATTATGGAGTATTGTGTTTAGATTGATGAGGATTTAAAAAATATATATTTTAGAATAAAGCTGTAACGTAACAAAATGTTGAAAAAGTCAAGGGGTCAGAATACCTTCCGAATGCACTGAATATATAAAACAGGTGAAAATCTAGTTTTTGGCAGCACTGGGCCTTGTATGCACTTTTACATCGAGAACTATAGACAACTGTTGTATGTCCACATTGAAAAAGCACAATAAATATGTGTATTTCCTTTGTTTCACTTTAGCCATTACAGTTAATAGCTTTACTCAACAACTAGAGGATGTGGAAGCGAAAGAGAAGGACACCATGGCGACCTTTGAGTGTGAAACAAATGAGCCTTTCGTTAAAGTCAAATGGCTGAAGAACAATTCAGAGATTTTCTCTGGAGACAAATACAGGATGCACTCAGACAGAAAGGTTCATTTCCTTTCTGTACTGATCATCAACATGAAGGATGATGCAGACTACAGTTGTGTTGTTGTTGAAGATGACCACATCAGGACCACTGCCAGACTCAATGTGGAAGGTTGGCAGTTTTTCTTACTATTTTACTATATCACTGACAATTATTTTCAACTGTGAAAATAGTAAAGTTGGAATACAAACAGTAACTCTGAAACAGATATACTTAGCAATGTCTCATTGTGCAGGTGCTTCACTGTCAATTGTGAAGAGGCTGGAGAACATTGAAGTGCCTGAGACCTACTCTGGGGAGTTTGAGGTTGAATTATCTCGAGAGGATGCTGAAGGTACATGGTATTTCAATGACAAGGAAATCACTCCCAGCAGCAAATATGTTACCTCCTCCCGTCGTGGACGCCATGCCTTGACTGTCAAAGACGTCAAGAAAGAAGATCAGGGAAAATATACATTCAAAATTGCTGATATGCAGACCAGTGCCTCGCTGAAGATGAAACGTGAGTTGTGACTGTTATTGGTGTTGTTAGCTTGTTCTCTTCCAATCAATGTCAAGACAACTATTACTGTTGAAAAAGTGGGATGAACTGCGCAATAATATCAATGTATTTTCCTTCAGTGCGCCCTGTGACGCTGATGCAACCCCTCACTGACCTGACAATCTGCGAGGGTGACATCGCTCAATTAGAAGTGCGATTCTCTCAGGAAAACGTTGAGGGAACATGGATGAAGAATGGCCAAGCAATCTCTGCCACAGATCGCATCCACATCGTTATCGACAAACAGGTCCACAAGCTGCTTGTTGAAAATGTGAGCAGAGACGATGCTGCAACATACTCCTTCGTTGTCCCAGCTCAGGAGATCTCCACCTCTGGGAAGTTGAACATTCAAAGTAAGTAACTTTTATCAGTCTAACTATATTCATATTGGTATAGTTCTATTGTGAATCATCAGGTATTTAAAAATAAAAAAAATGTCTCTGTGTTTTACAGCGATTGATATTTTGAGCCCACTCACTGATATTACCGCAGTTGAGGGCACCAAGGCTGTTATGGAGGCTAAAATCTCTGCTGCTGATGTTACCTCTGTGAAATGGTACCACAATGACAAACTTGTGATGCCCAGTGAGAGAATCCAGATGCTTGCAAAGGGATCCAAACAGCGCCTGGTATTCCACAGGACCTTTGCCTCTGATGAAGGAACCTACAAGCTATGTGTTGGCAAAGCTGACTCTAGTTGTAAACTGACTATTGAAAGTAAGTTGTTTTTACCGATTGTATTAGATGTTGATTCAAACTACATTGATACAGACCCTATTCAACATGTTTTGTTATTTTACAGAAATTCACATCACCAAGCATATGGAGGATCAAGTTTGCACAGAGACCCAGAATATAACATTTAAAGTGGACGTTTCCCACCCTGGCATTGCCGCTGTGTGGACCTTCAAGAAACAACCACTCAAAGCTAGTCCAAAGCATAAGATTGAGGCCAAGGGCAAAAATTACAGCCTGAGTGTGATTAATACCATGAAGGATGAAGAGGGAGAATACGCATTCGCTGCTGGTGAACAGACATCCAGCGCAAAGCTTACTGTGTCAGGTATGTTTAACATCTTCATGATTTCTGACATCAACTCCTTCAGAATTTTTTTTACATTTCATGAATTGATATACATTTTCACTACCCTGACTCGAAGGTGTTTGCTGAGTAAAATCGGATTGGTTCCTTATTGGTTCCTTATTTTCTTCATATACCATATTAAAGCTGTGTCTCCACCATCCACTACCCTTTCACTACCCTTTTTATCAGTTATCTAAAGTAAACCATGTCTCCATGTTCCCAGGTGGTGCCATAAACAGACCACTCCAGGACGTGACTGTGGCTGAGTCTCAGACAGCTGAGCTGGAGTGTGAGGTGGCCAACCCAACTGCTGAGGGCAAGTGGCTCAAGGATGGACAACCCGTGAACTTCAGTGACAATGTCAACCATATGAACAATGGAGCTGTCAGACGTCTTGTTATTACCATAACCAGACCCAATGACATCGGTGAATACACTTACCAGGTCGCAAACTCCAAGACAACAGCCAACCTGAGAGTTGAGGGTGGGTGTTAAATCCTGAGTGGAATTATTATTTTTTTTTTTAAACTGGTGTTAGCATTAATAAATGCCTATTATATGATTGTTATATGACTGCTGAAATGTAATGTTTATGTTTGATTTCATAGCTGTGAAAGTCAAGAAGACACTGAAGAACCAAACTGTTACTGAGACACAGGAGGCAGAGTTCAGTCTGGAGCTCACACACAAGAATGTGAAGGGCTCACAATGGATTAAGAATGGTGTAGAGATCAACCCTAGTGAGAAATATGAAATCACAACTGATGGCATGGTCCACACCTTGAAGATCAAGAACTGCGACACACGCGATGAATCAGTTTATGGATTCAAACTTGGGAAACTATCTGCTAATGCTAGATTGAACGTTGAGAGTAAGTGCATATTTTAACTGTCACAAATTGATTTATGCGATCAAGTATACAAATGTATGTATACTTGCAATGTTTCTACTTACCCTTTGAGGTTTTTGACTCTCATCAATCTCTTTTTCAGCAATCAAGATTGTGAAGAAGCCTAAAGATGTGACATCACTATTGGATGCCACTGCCTCTTTTGAGCTGAGTCTGTCCCATGATGACATCCCTATCAAATGGATGTTCAATAACAAGGAGCTTAAACCAAGTGAAAACGTCAAAATACTGTCTGAGAGAAAAGCTCACAAGCTGACCATCCAGAATGTGAAGACTGACAACCATGGAGAGTACACAGCTGTAGTTGGAAACCTGCAATGCAGCGCATCTTTATATGTTGAAGGTCGGTATTGAGTTTGATGAATAGACTAGAGTACTGGATACGTGATTGCTGAATACTCAGTTGATACCTTTTACTTAAATTAAGATTTGATGTGATTCTTCCAGCTCTGCGTGTCACAAAACCCATCAAGAACATTGAAGTCCCAGAGACCCATGTGGCCACTTTTGAATGTGAAGTTTCACACTTCAATGTCCCGTCCACTTGGCTGAAAAATGGAGTGGAGATAGAAATGAGTGAAAAGTTCAGGATTGTGGTGCAGGGCAAACTTCACCAGCTCAAGATCATGAACACTAGCAGAGAAGATTCTGCAGAATACACATTTGTCTGTGGAAATGACAGAGTCTCCGCCACTTTGACTGTCAATGGTAAGTTTACTCTTCATTATCAATGAAGTAATCCCTAATCATATTATTGTCAGAATGTATCGTAACATTTTCCTTTTTACCTTAGCCATTTTGATCACCAACATGCTGAAAGACCTCAATGCACAGGAGAAAGACACCATCACATTTGAAGTGAATGTCAACTATGAGGGCATCACCTACAAGTGGCTCAAGAATGGTGTTGAGATTCCCTCCACAGATAGATGCCAGAGCCGCACCAAACAGCTAACTCACTCGCTCACCATCCGAAATGTTCATTTTGGTGATAGTGCGGAGTACAAGTTTGTGGCTGGTTCTGCTGCGTCAGCAGCAAAGCTTTATGTTGATGGTATGTTGTTCTTCCTTTTAAAAAAAAAAAAAAAAGGTTTTCCTGTATATTTCACAATCTAAGGTCTTATTTCTGTGCTTTGTGTTTTAGCTCGCGTTATTGAATTCACCAAGCATATCAAAGATATCAAGATTACAGAGAAGAAGAGGGCCACTTTTGAATGTGAGATCTCTGAGCCTAATGTTCAGGTGATGTGGATGAAAGATGGACAAGAGCTGGACATTTCCGAAAGGTACATCTTATTACCAGTAATATTAGACCTGGTGAAGATACTAATGGGTATCATAATAAACTAATCTTAACTATTCATCTGTATCTAACTGTTATTTGTAAATGCCTTGACAGATACACCGTATCCACCGAGAAATTCCTGCACCGTCTAATGATCCAGTCAGTCCGCATGTCTGATGCCGGAGAATATTCTGTAGTCGCTGGTGCAAGCGTGTCAAAGGCTTATCTCACCGTGGAGGGCAAAGATGTCCGCATTACAGAGCCTGCTGAGAAGAAAATGACGGTGAATATGAATTTGATACATTTTTATGTACAGAAAAAACACACTTTTTATTATCATTTTAAAGATGATTAATATCATGATTAATTTCTAGGTTGTTGAGAAACAAAGAACGACGTTTGAGTTTGAAGTCAATGAGGATGACATTGAAGGTCGCTGGCTGAGGAATGGTGTTGAGCTCCAGTTTTCCGTTGAGCAGAGGTTTAGCTATGTTTGCATTAGAAAGCTCCATCGTCTGACAATCAGTGAGACCTACAGAAGTGATGCAGGAGAATACACCTTCATCGCTGGCAGGAACAGGACCGTTGTGACACTTCATGTCAACAGTAAGTCAAACTTCATGGTATTGGTTTTATGGGAAAATATATTTAATTGCCCTACGGTATGTCTGTATAATAGTTACAGTAATAGCTGCAGTTACATGTCCTTGCCTGTAGAGGGCATTGCAGTGCCCTCCTACTAGAGTAGCAGCATAGTAGGTATGGACTACGCTGATAAGAGGATACAGTATGTCATTTTTTAACAGCTGGATTCAAAGTGATGATGACAATGGTCGTTCCTCAGTGTTGCATCTTTCTTCATCACATTCCTTATTTGATATTTTTTATTTTTTTATTTAGTCCCTGAGCCACCTCAGATCATTAAGCACATGCAGCCCCTGTCTGTGGAGGCCGGCAAACCTGCTCGCTTCTCTGTGGAAGTGACTGGCGTCCCCCAGCCCCAGGTGTTCTGGTACAAGAACTCCCAGGCTCTCTCCCCAGGCTTCAAGTGCAAGTTTCTGCGAGATGGAAATGAGCACTGTCTGCTACTCATTGAAGTGTTCCCAGAGGACGCAGCGGTCTACAACTGTGAGGCCAAGAATGAAGGTGGTGTTGCCACCAGTTCAGCTGCACTGAATGTCGAAGGTAACCATTACATTTTTGTGTGATAATAATGCCAAGTCAACAGAAATTATGACATAACAGAAGAACAATTGTTGTCAAAAACGAGTTGTAAAAGTACAACATTCTTACAAATTTTATGCATTCCGTATATAATTATTTTATTGGACCAACCTTTTTATAGTGTTAAGATGACCATGATGTTTTTGTTTAGTCGCCGAAGATATTACCTCACAAATAAAGAACTGAAATGGTTTATTAATATAAGAAAGTTGCTAATTATTTTTCATTTCAGTTTCAGAAGTTGTTTCTCCTGACACTGGAGCTCCTCTGTCCCCACCTACCATCATCTCACCAATCAGCAACACCTCAACCACTGAGGGAGAGTCTGCCAGATTCCAGTGCAAAGTTACTGGAGAAGGTATTTTGCACATTACATTGTTGGGATGAGTTGGAATAAAAACATGTTGTTATGGGTGTAATTGTGGAAGTATACCTTTTGTTATTAGTTGTCCTATTGCATTAGAAGGTGAGGCATGTGAACCTCTCCATAATAAAAAATAAATTGTATTATAAATCCTTGTTGAAAACATACTGTGATGTTTCAAGCAGAGACCTGGATCAGACAGAGCTAATTTGTCAGACATTCATTTTTAAGAGTATAATTTAACTTTATTTTGTATGTATGTACGTTTGCTGGCAATTATTATTAATAAATAAATACAAAATTATTCTAAAACAATATATAGTTTTAAATTCAGTCCTCCATTTGTAGCTCTGAAGATGTCCTGGTACCGTGGTGAGAAGGAAATTAAGCAGTCAGACGTCTTCAGGATTTCTACATTTGATGACACCTGCCAGCTGGAGATCACCAGAGTGTACTCTGAGGATGAGGGGGAATACACCTGTGTTGCCAGAAACGCAGGAGGAATGGTCACATGCTCTGCACGTTTGAAACTTGATGGTGAGTTTGCATACCTTTCTGTAACCAGATGGTTACCTATACCCGGAATAGATTCCGACTCTACTCTTGCTTATAGCTACACTGGGGTCGGGCAGGCTTCCTGTTTAGATTAAGACACCGTGGATCCGGCGTGAGATATGGCTCGGAAAACGTACCTGAATCCAGGGATGAGAAATTAGTTGTACTTCAAATTGTCCCATTATCTCAATTGTTAAACGGAGAAGGTTGAAGGACTGCTATTTAAATGGCAGTCGTTCAATCTTCTCAGTGTAACAGTTGAGATAATGGGACAATTCTGAGAAGAACGCATTTCTGGATTGAGGTACGTTTTCCGAGTCATATCTAGAAATATTATCATTTGTAGCCAAAGATAAATAACTTCAATATATAATATGATTATGCAGTATCCTCTTAAATATGTAATATTTTCTCTATGCACATGACTTTCACTAGAAATATACACACATGGATATGTGTATCTGTGTCCATCCATAAAAATGCTAATACTCAATTAATTGAACATACTTCCTTTCAGGGCAAAAACAAACTATGGATATTACATCTGATTCTCAAAGGCATGTCTCATCCAGTCTTTCATCAAGCTTCTCAAGTGTAAAGAAGGAGCAAATTGCCCAAAGGCCCACTTTTATTCACCCAATAGAAAGCTGCGTCGTTCAGCATGGTGAAGTGGCCAGGTTTCATGCTTGTGTGTCCAGCATGCCAAAGCCAGAGATTAGCTGGTATCATAACCAGCAGCCAATTAAGCCTATCAAAGATATTGTATTTCATTTCGATGAGATGACAAACACTGCCACATTAATTATAGTCGATGCTTACTCTGAGCATGCTGGACAATACACTTGCAAAGCAACCAATAACGCCGGAGAGGCGATGTGCACAGCAACCCTTGCAGTAACCAAAGAAGGTAACTCGTTTTTTACCTTGAATTAGCCTTTGATTTTACAACACCGTGTAATTAATCATCTATTAATTTTCACAAAATTCCTTTCTCCAACCGACACCTCTCATTAAACCAACCAAACGACTTTCTTCTTCTTCTTGGGAAAAACCTTTTTGCTTTCCCATGTTATATATAGTTTACTAACCTCACCATTTCAAATAGAATAGTAGAAATATGTTAGTCACTTTTTTAGTTCTAATTCCTAGATGGGTATATGCAGCTTGAGTAGAACACATTCTCTTCTTGTCATTCTTCTCTGTCACTCCTTGCTCTCCTTGCAGCTTGAGTAGGTAGTACATTCTCCTTTTGTCATTCATCTATCGCACTCCTTGCTGTCCTTGGTTGTGGCATCCCTCTCAGCGATAGCTCGATGGACTGTGCATGTTGTAGCCTATACCCTCTCCCTATTTGGACTTGTGTCAGACTGCCAAACTTTGCTTTGTTTGTTTATACCCCTGTTTGTACCACTGTTTTGTACCCTTGTTTGTACCATCAAAGTGGAAACGTTCAAATTATTGTAATCAGTTGAAGGGTTTGAGTTAAAATTGTTAGCATAACCTCTGAAAAGCATTTTTGTCCAGCAGGATATAACTTCAAGGAAATTACATCTGGGCTAAGCATTAAGTCCAAAATTGTTTCTTGATATGAGCAATCTCAAAATGATAGACGGATCAATTCAGTATCTCATTTAATTGGCAACCATTTTTCTGTAAGTTTGTAGATCTAGGCTCTCACATACAGAGAGGATGAAATTAAGCCAAAATGGAAAGGAATTGGTACCCATCATCATCATAGATTATCGTCTTAAATCACACCAACTCTTCATTTCCTTTACAGTTACCCATATGAAGGAAGAGATTGAAGCAACCATTGAGCAAGAAGTCAAAGGTAAGACTCATTTACACTCTTCATTACTGAAATGTACTTCATCAACCCCTTAGTTGAATGACATGTACCTGAGCATATGGATAAGTGATTTATGAATGTTCACACTGCATGCAAGCGGAAAATGTTTTTGATGCAAAATGTTCATCTTATGTATTCTTCAAAATCGACAATGTTATGTCCTTGTATTATGTGATTGGTTTTTGTACAGCAAGCACTGATTAAAACTGCTTGCTTTTAGAAGTTTTAGAAAAATGAGTTTTGGCATCTATCAATCTTATCCTTTACGCATGAGGGTTCTTAGTGGATTGTAATGGATTCCCAAAAAGGTGCAGGATGTGTATCTTTTAAAGTTTCCAGACCTCAGGAAATTATCCTTTAAAAGATATGGGAATAGCCACATCTTTTAATTGCTTCTTAAAGTGTATTGCATTTGGAACTCTCCTCCTGCAAATATTTCTTAGACTGGCTTGCAGATAGTGGTATGTGATTAATTGTTTGCTTTTAAAATAACATGATTATACCTGTAAACTATATTAGTTCGAATAAACGCCTTCTCATACAATTCTAGAGCTGCTTTTACAAGTTTTACTTATTTGTATCATTGGAGAGTCATGTTTCTCATGAAATATTTTTTAATAATTTACCCTCATTCAAAGGATTAGAAAGGGCGTTTATTCATCTTTCTGCAAGTCAGGTAAGGAATATTTAGCTTAAGAATACACTAAGTAAAGCAAAAGCAAGCTTATTTAAAAAAAAGCAGAGCAGGTTATTTTGGAAATTATTATGCTTTTTAGAAATTTATGTTTTGAAGAAATGTCCACAGAAGAAGGAACAAAACATCCAGCAATTTTCGTGTCAGAATCTTTAAAAAAGAATCAAGTCTTGCGTTTATTCGAACAAATATGGTGAGTGAAATTGTTTTTTTATGGCTATGTGACTTGCTGCATGTACTTAATATTTTCATTAATATTCATTTAAAAAATTTGAATTTTATTATCTTTTTTTTTACCCAGATGGAATTTTATTGAAAGGTTTTTTTCTTTTTTACAGAGTTGTTTTATAATAAAAGGACTGAATCCTGGGAGAACAGAGGACAGATGCGCAGAGCCGTTTCAGACACGGAGGACTTGGATCAAGCAAACAATTCATTCATCAAATGGAATGGGGCTGATAACATTAAGCCATTTTTTATAAAAAAGCTGAAATTCCAGAATGTTCTTGAGGGAGAACCTGCAGCATTAAGATGCAGATTGGTAGCTTTCCCGATCCCAACCATATTATGGTTTCATAACAATAGACCGATTCAGAAAGAGCGTCGTCGTAAAATACGTACAGAGAGCACTATGCACATACACGCTACTAGTTTAATCATTGATAGTATCAAAGACAAAGACTCCGGCAGTTACAAAGTAATGGCTATTAACACAGAGGGGTCTGCAGAGTCCATAGCATCACTTCTGGTGTCAATGAGGGAAGAACAAGATGCCAATTATCTAAGCCATGTTAGACGGTCAACTAGACCTCATGGAAGCTTAGATTCGTTGGTTGATCAAAAAAAAGAGAAAAAGTTTAGGGTTGACCTGAGATGCGTTGGATCTCCATTTGATAAAAAGTCCAAACCGAGGGGTAGATCTAGGTCTAAGGATGCGCCGGTTCGCACCTTGTACTTCAGAAGCTTATCACCAACAAGAGGGAAAAATAAAGAAAGTAATCTGAATGAAACCGCATCTGAACGAGCCCGCTCTCCACCTTCTATGTTTGGGGGAGAAAGGGTTAGTAGGTCTGAAAGGTTTAACGACAGACACAGTGACATCTACTGTGACAGACACACTGGCAGATTCAGCGACAAATTCAGTGACAGGTGCAGTGATAGATACAGCGATAGATTTAGTGACACAGAAAGCCTGCACGGAGAAGTAAAAGTAAAGCTTGGCCTGTTACAAAATGCTGTCAAACAAAAAAAGAGGCTTTCTATGTCCACAATGTCATCATCCGAGTTTGACTTGGAGTCAAACGCAAGTGAATCTAGCTATGCAGATTATGTTGATCGATTAAGGGTCAAGAAGCCTGCCTCCTTACCTGGAGATTTACAGCATGCTCGACCTTTTGAAAGATACAATAGAAACGATAAAGTTTCTGCAGAATTCTATGGTAGATATGACATAATTCCCACACATAGTGCTGCATCGACACAGCCCCATGTAAGGCATTCATTTGAACCTCAGTCTCGATCTAGGGCCATTCAAATGTTGAAAAGTGAACTACCAGCGGCAGGAAAAGAAAAGGACTTTGAAACACAAATGGATGAAAAGGCCCTTACTCCAGGGGAACCTCAACATGAGGTCAGATTCGAACAAAAGATAGGTGAGGACTTAGAAAATCAAGGTGCACACTACATAGGAAATCAAGGTGAGGAATATTTAGGAAATCAAACGCGGATTTCTGAAGACCTAAAGACAAAGATGGAGGGGAGATCACCACACATTGCTGCACGGAGATCTCCAAACATTGCTGCATTGGATAACTTTTCTAGATCCAGCCCAATCAAACCACTGAAGGAAATACTTTCCAGTAAGACGATTATTACACAAGAGGATACTGTGAAGAGCACAGAACAATTTGAACATCCACCCAGCTCTGCGGAAAACCGCTATGAGAACATTGAAAGTGAATGTGAAGATAAACTTTTAGCCTTGAGGATTAGAAAATGGCAAAAGGGAATGCAGATGGACCAAGAGGAACAGTTTGAGAATGAAACAGACCATTCGAAGGCAAGAGATTCGCCATACATGCGATCTGAAGTGCATATTTATGGTGAGGAGGTAGAGACAAAAACAACAATAGAAACTGTCAGTGAGGAGAAGCATTGGGAAGAGCATCATATATCCCAGGAAAAGGTCCTCTTATCCCAGGAAAATGTTTATGGTTTGAAGAGTGGAACTGAACAGAATCTGTCCCTTTCCCAAACCAAAGAGAAGAATGCCAGTGAGAAAACACAAGAAGAGCACCATGTATCCCGGGAAGATGCCCACTTAACAATGGAAGAGCTCCACGTACCCCAAGAAAATATTAATTCCCCAAAAGAGAGGCATGCCAATATTTATGGTGAGGGGCAAGGGAGAAAAACTACAACAGAAACTGAGGCATTCACTTCCCAACATTTGCCCTGTTCTCCAAAAGAGAGCTGTGCAGAGAGTAGTGGGGAAAAAACTTGGGAAGAGCACCATTTATCCCTGGAAAATGTTGTCCCTTTCCAGAATTTGCCCCATTTCCAAACAAGGAGTGCCAGTGTTAACAAAACCGGAGAAGAGCACCTTTTATCTCAGGAGAATATTTATGTATTGAAGAGTGACAGTGAACAGAATTTGTCCAGTTCCCAAACAACAGACAGACGTACCATTGAGAAAACCAGAGAAGAGTACCTTTCATCCCGTGAAGAGCGCCACCACTTATCACGGGAAGAGCTCCGCTTATCCCGGGAAAATATTTCTGGATTGAAGAGTGAAAGTGAACAGAATTTGCCCCGTTCCCCAAGAGAGAGACGTGCCAGTGTGAATAAAAAAGGAGAAGAGCACCATTTATCCCAGGAGAATATTTATGGGTTGAAGAGTGACAGTGAACAGAATTTGCCCCGTTCCCCAAGAGAGAGGCGTGCCAGTGAAAAGAAAACACGAGAAGAGCACCATGTATCCCAGGAAGGACTTCACTTATCCTGTGAAGAGCTCCACTTATCCCGGGAAAATATTTATGAATTAAAGAGCGAAAGTCAAAAGTTTGGGAGTGAGGAAGAGGCTCTGGCCCATCGAATCATGAAATGGCAGCAAGACGTTTTGACTGAGCAGGAGAAAGCTGTTGACTTGGATTCTGATTGGGTTGGTGCGGATTACTCACCCTATGTTGCTAGAAAAAGGTCTGAATCAAAAATGGCTGCTGAGGGCACTGCTCTTGGATCAACCGCTCACTCTGAGGCAGATTCAGCGAGAAGAAGAAAGCCTTCCCCGGAAAAGACAGACTATGAAAAATTCCTCACTGAGGATGTCCCTCATGATTTCAGAGATGAGAAAAGGTCCACACAAGAAAATACAGTAAACAAACATGTCCTTACTAAGAAGGATATTGCTCCTGAATATAGATATGACAGCTCCTCACCAGAAAAGATGGCAGATGAAACGTTCCTGACTGAGGATGCCCCTCATGAGTACAGAGATGTAAGAATAAAGTCTTCTGCAGAAAATACAACAAAGGAAATGCTTCTCCGTGATGATACAGCCCATGAAGGCCCAAAAATGCCTTCTCCAGAAAAGATGACAAAGGAAAGGTTCCTGAGTGAGCATGCTCCTCATGACTACAGATATGAAAGAAGATCTTCGCCAGAAAGAACAGCAAAGGAAAAGTCCCAGAGTAAGGATGTCCATGATTTCAAAGATGAACATTTCCAGTGGCCCCCTCCTCCACAAACTGTTATTGATGAAACAAGGTTGCGGACCGAAAGTGAGTATTTTGTGAGCGAAGAGGAAGCTTTGGCTCAGCGCATCTTAAAATGGCAAGAAGACGTTCTCACCGAACAAGAAGAAGCTGTTGAATTAGAGTCTAACTGGGCTTTGGCTGAACATTCACAACACCCAAAGAAAACCGATGCCAGTGGACCCGATGAAGGTTACTCTAATGAACCTGTGAAAGAACGCTCAGCTGTGAGAGAACCCTCCCCTATGAGACATCACATTGGTCAGCATGAAAGTTCCTCTTTTGAACCAGTCTCTTATCAGAATGAGAAGTCTCATGCAATGTCATTTGGGTCCTCACCTGTGAGAGAATGCTTGCCTGTGAAAGAACGCTCTCCAATTAAAGAGCGCTCTCCTGTGAAAGAATCCTCACCTATGAGACAACATCGAATTGGTGAGCTTGTCTCTCAAGAGGATTGGGCTATGGCGGAACTTTCACAACACCATCGTCAGAGAACTTATGCCAGTGGAGATGATGCCAATGACGGTCCTTCTTATGAACCTGTTTCTCATCATATAGAGAAGTTTCATCAAATGTCACTTGGGTTTCACTCACCGGTGAGAGGGTCCTCACCAGTTAGAGGGTCCTCACCAGGGAGAGATACCTCACCTGGTAGAGAGCCCTCCCCTGGCAGAGAACGCTCACTTGGCAGAGTTCGATCACCTGTGAAAGAAGCCTCACCTGGTAGAGAAGCCTCACCTAGGAGAGGCCGTTCACCGTTGAGAGAACATCACATTGGTCAGCATGGCTCTCAAGCCGAAGTTGGTGCAGAAGGGCCTTCCAATTGGGAATCCGACTTAAGACCTGATGAAAAAGAAAAAGTGTCTATGAGGACCACAGAGAGGAAAGAAGAACACAGAGAAATGCTATCAAAAGATGACCTTCACCAAATGGACATTCATCAGAGGACAAAAGAATTTGATAAGACTTCACCGAAAACATCCCTACCTATCTTTGTGAGAGAAATCTCATCCATGAAAGTAAAGAGGGGAGAGATGACAGACTTTAAATGTCGTTTCCGGGGAGACCCTCAACCAACTGTCACTTGGCTGAAAGATGACCAACCAATCAGTCAAAACCCAGACTTTGATGTTCTCATCAAATTGAATGAAACCACATTAACCATCTACTATCCGACTATATACCATGAGGGGACATTTAGTTGTGTTATCACTAATACATTTGGAAAGTCAACCTCCTCTGCCACACTAGAAGTTACTGAGAGTGAGCAATTAAGAAAATCACCATCGCCGGTGGCCTCGCATAAAGTGAAAGTGACAACAGATTATGAAATTAGTGAAGAAGATCTTGAGCAAATGATTGACGAGGAACTTGAATCGTACATGGACGTTGAAACGGATGAGAAATCCTTTCTACAGGTGCCTCAGGCTGTCATGTACAGACCTCGTGCTTCAGACTCACAATATTCTACTTCTCATGTCGAGATCAGGATCACTGCTCCAACACCAGTCCCATTCGAAATGATTGAAAAAGACGCAGAGATGTCTGAGGACGATGGCAGTTCCCATCCTATGAAACACAAATTCACATTCTCCTATGATCCGAGTGATGCCGCTAAGGTAGTCAGTAAATCTGAGAACATAAGCTCTTCAGAAGGCCAAACCAGTAAGGTTGAAAGCAGTTCTGATGTGTACTTCCAACCAGCTGTTGCTATTGCTGGATCTTCTGAGGTAGAAGCAGCCATGGCTGGTGAATGGGAACAATATATACTATCTGGAAATTCAGAAGATTTGAGGCAGTCCCCTCTGAGTGATACTGGTGATATTACTGACCAGGCATTGATGCTGACTTTGGACAGAACTGTAGGTTCCCACAGCCTTAAAAAGACTGTTCCAAAAGTAACTAAACCAAAGCAAAGTGTTTCAAAAGAAGCACCTACTATTACTGGGTGTGGTCGGCAATCATCTGCTGCAGTAGTCGAAATGTCACATATTATGCAGGCCTTTGAGACACCTGTGTTGTCAGAGGCACCTGCATTGTCAGATACCACTGTTCATGAAGTGAAAAAGTCCACAGAGTCATATATCCCTGAGGATATCCCAGAAGTTTCAATCCATCCTGAACAGGATGATATGTCATTGGTAACTAATGTTGTGGAAGGAACTCCACTGCAGGCCAAACAAGACACTATATTAGTAGAAGGTAGTTATACACAAATTTCAAGAGAAAAGTCAATTTCCCCCAAAAGTGGACCAGAGGTTGTCTTACTAGAAGGTAGTAATACACACATTTCAACCAAAGCGAAGACAGTCTCTCCAAAACGTGCCCCTGAGCGTGGCCAGACCATGTCTACTACTCAGGAGGAAGACAAGGAAATCTGTATGATTTCAGGAGAAACTGTTCAGGAAGCTGGCGTAATTGACACCCATGGTGACTTAAAACACTTTGTTCCCCTCTCAAGTGTAGCAGAGGTGCAGGAGTCACCAAAACTTGTCAGACCTGAGGCAGTTAAGGCAGTAAAGACTAGCCATTCTCCAGAAAGTATAGGACCTGGTGTGATAGATGAAAGTATGAAAGAGGACAGTGAAAGTGCATTTGTCAGTACTGGCAGTAGCTTCATTCCTTGTGAGAAAGTCCCAGTGTCGGAGACCCCAGATGAAGTTTCAGCGTCAGTCGGTAATGAGGTTGTAAAGCCAAAAAGATTCTCTGGCTCATTTGCAGCTCCAGAGGTTCAGAGATTGGACACTGAGTCTTCTGTTGGCGAGGACATGACTCATATGAATGAAAATATGTCTATATTTGAACGCTCAAAGGGTTGCGCATTTGTCAGTGTTAGTGGGGCACGTAGTGAAATTGTTAGTGAAAAAACTGCAGAGGAAAACGAGGAACATGCTGATGCTGAGAGTGGTGAGCCTTCAGTGGTTTCAAAATCAGTGAGTATTAAGTTCAAAGAAGATGGTTTTACAGATGATCTTGCTGCACAAGGTTCACAACAGCAAGCAGAGGCTAAACCAGACAGTGCTTATCTAAGTACGGCTGTCAGTCAAGGTGCTACAGGTTTGACCTCACTTGAAGAGGAGGCAGTGACCTTCAGTACTGTTTATGACTACTACAACCCACCAACTGAGTGGGGCAGACCCCTATCACCAGAGTCGGAGATGTCCATTGAGTGTGGTAGCACATTTAGTGAGGAATTAACAGAAATCGAGCGGTTCTATACGCCAGCTTCTTCAACTGAAATTTCGCAGCTCCCGAAATCTCCTGACTCTTTCCACACTCCTGAAACTGAAACTCCAGCAGGTTATATGACCCCTAATGAGTACACCTTCTCTCCTCTTGAACATAAAAGAACATCTACTGACTTCAGTGAGAGGTTATTTTCTCCTGCTAAGTTCTTGAGGTCACCCGATGATGAGGGCATTGAGACAACTCCCCCTGCATTTAGCTTAGAGGAAGGAATCTTCCTCTCAGAGCGTGCCCTTGGCCTTGGAGGACTACAGGAAAAAGTCCAGGGAATCCCTCCGGCTTTCCTCAAACCTCTCACCAAAAGGAGAGTTTTTGAACAAGATTCGTTATCGTTTTACGCTGAGGTGTTTGGGTTACCTTCACCTGAAGTGAAGTGGTTTAGAAACAAAACTCAGCTTGTTGCAGAAGAAAGGATTACAATCGATAGAGATGGCGACAATATCACACTTGTTATTCAAAACATTACGAAAGCTGATCAAGGTGAATATATTTGCGAAGCTGTTAACTATGTAGGAGAGGCAAAAAGCGTTGCACTAGTTGTAGTTATATCCAACGAGGCCAGATATATGCCCCCACCACCAGCAGTCACCCACCAGCATGTGATGGAGTTTGATGTTGAGGAAGATGATGACTCATCGAGGTCTTGCTCCCCTCAAGAGATTCTATTAGAGGTGGAGCTGGATGAAAATGAGGTTAAAGAGTTTGAGAGACAGGTGAAGATAATTACCGTCCCAGAATACACCGCTGACAATAAAAGTATGATAATATCACTCGATGTTCTCCCGAGTATGTACGAGGAGAGTGGAGTTGACTTTGTAACGCAAGAAAGGGATGATTTGAAAATAGCTTTTGAGGTTACAGAAATGCCACCACGCTTCATCAACCCAATTTGTGATATGGAAACCCCCGAAAATACAACTGTAATGTTTGAGTGTTCTCTGATGGGAATTCCCTCTCCCATAGTATCATGGTTTAAAGGTAACAAAAAGATCCCTCATGATAACAAGAAATACTTGTACTCATCTGATGGAGACAATCATTTCCTAAAGATCAGGAAAGCCAGCGCTCATGATAGTGGAATATACACCTGCAGGGCCATCAATGTGGTTGGGGAAACTCTTTGCAGGGCAACTCTTCTTGTGTTGAATCCTAAAAGCTTTATAGGAAAAACAAGAGGAAGAGAATTGACAGCTGTGTCTCTTGGTAGTGCTAAAGTTCAGCCTCAAAAGTTTGACTTGGTTGTTGGGAATGAGTTTGACGGTGAACAGGCATCAGAAATAGAGCTGGAATTTGAATTTGAGCAGGAAGCTGATGAATCACAAAAGGCTGTTAGACTCGTAGCCATGACAGACAATGAGATGAGCGAGCAGGGAGAGAAATATGTCAGTATAAATTTTGATGTTTTCGCAGAGCCCGCCAAAGATGATAAAATAGAATTCAAAGGAAAGTCATCGGAATCGTGTAGTTTCCAGTTTCAAATGACTGAAACTCCACCAAAATGCATTATTCCTTTGACAAACGTCACTGCAGCAGTAGGAACTCCAGTGGTACTCCAGTGTTTAGTTAATGGTAAACCTCATCCCACTGCTGAATGGTACAAAGATGGGGATCCAGTGAAAGACACTAGGTACATGATCCAAGAGAAAGCATCTGGACATTTTAATTTGATCATAACAAATGTCACTCAAAATGATGCTGGAGAGTACAAGTGCCTCATCCAAAATAAATCTGGATATACTGAAACAACTGCTTTGTTGAAAGTGTTCTAATCTCTTCATGTAATTTGTTTTCATGTGGATGTTGAACTCAATTAAGCAATTGTATGTTCGAAAAGTAGCTTTTGTTAATTATTCTGAGATACATGTGAAAAGTTTTCTGAAATTAAGTGTAGATCTTATTTATTGTGTATAGTGTGTAATCACTTCACACATAAGAGTAATTATAAATGTTATTTAATCATGTTTGGTATGTTTGAATGTTGAATGTTTGCTTTTCAAAATAGTAAAACAAAAGTTAATGCTTATTGTTTTATTTAACGTGACAATGTGTATGAATACTTACCACCCATGTGTAATCAAAACATTGTTATCAAGACATTTGTGTTAGGCCCAAAATGTCCAATGTTTTACTATTTCAAATTAATCATATAATTGAATATATAGTCAGACATAATATAACAAATACAAAAAACTCTGGGGCTTATCTAATTGATCATTGGGGATTTCTCGGACCCAGATCAAGCGTACTCCTGAACGAAAAAGCATGCTCAATGGAGAACTGGTGATCCAATTCCCAGTGTGTAGTGTTGAAGTTGGAATTTACATTAGGGTAAACAGCATGACTGTCCGCCCCAGCAACTTTGTTATAGTTTTTATTTTGTAGCCGAAATGGAGGTGAGGTGCGTAAATCAGTGTGGTAAAAATAATAATTACAGTACATATTCTGCTGTTCTATCGCCCGTGCAATGATGTCAGGAAAAACAGTGGGCATTGTTTTCAGTAACGTTGTTGTTGTAATATCCCAAACGGATGTGGCAGTTTCACCATTAAGGGTTCCAGCTTTAAGAAGTGCATGTCAAATTATCAATATATATGCAACCATGATAATTCCGTCTTATCATGATGCTGTACAATCAGTGATGTGCAGAATTTAAACATTTTCTTTGTGAATGAGTTTCTGATAACATTTTGTTTCTTTTGGTTAATGATTTAAAAAAAACTATATTGTACACAAAAAAATGCAATATCTAACACAATTTGAATCTAATATTGAATGTACTATTGTAGAGTTTATTTTTTCTTTAGGACTACAGTGGCAAAGTACATCCATTCAAAATTAAGCCTTGGGGTTGGCTGTAAAATTATATTTTTAAAAAGGATATGTTCATTATATACATTATATGTGCTGTAAATATGTGTTTCACTGTATGTTTTGGGCAATTGTATTCTTAATGAATACTGTATATTTGGGCTTATAAAATATTTACCAATTTGACTGATCTCAATAAAGTACGACAGAGTATTCATTTGGAAATGGGAGTAATTGAAATTCATGATTTGTTTGTACAGAAATCACTTCAGTTTGTTTCTAAAAGTGTTTATTTATGTATAAATAAAATAGTTATATACTGATGTATTTATTGTATGGTGTTTTTTTATGTAAAGTAATGTTGATGTCAACCTTTAAGCTTTTGCAGCGGACACACAGTTGACCAGCATAACCCTGTCTTTAATGGACATTTTATCTCAATCTTACAAATTATTTTTTACACAGAATATTCTAGGTCGACTGTGACGACAGTGGAAGAAGAACAAGAATCCTACACCACTGGCCTTCAGTTACCTCAAACATCCAAAACACTTGAACTCCAGCCAGAGTCTAAATACTATTCTAGTACTTTAGAGGATAAAAAAGAAAAGCCTATATTTTTGACCCAACTCTCACCAGCAGCTGTCAATGTTGGGGAGTCAGCTAGATTTACTATCACAGTATCTGGCCTTCCAAAGCCTAGTGTTCAGTGGTTTCATAATGGGAAAGTAATTACTTCTTCATCAATTTACAAATTGGTTCAAGAAAAAGATGAGTATACCTTAATAATATCTGAGGTAAAAACAGAGTATGAAGGCGAGTACACTTGTACAGCTAGCAATATATTTGGCCAGACAACCTGTACTACTTACCTGGAGGTAAGTAAGAGAGCTTCAACTACAGCTGAGCAATGGGTGGAAAACATTTTCAAAGCCACTGTCCAACCTCCAAATTTCACTAGCCAAATCAAACCTATAAAATGCCAAGAGGGAGGTGAGGCTTACTTTAAATATAAAGTAACTGGTGATCCAATTCCTGATGTACAGTGGTATAAAAGTGCTCGTCAAATTCAGCCTGGTAAGTACTGCATTATAGTGAACAACCCAGATGGCTCTGGCTTCATCAACATGAAGGGCATTCAACAGCAGGACAGTGGTCTCTATACATGTAAGGCTTCCAACCCATCTGGGGAGGCCTCTTGTAGTGCTGACCTAATTGTGTTCAAAGAGCCTATCTCTGTATCTCAGCGTAAGGAACACATGGTTGTTCAAAAAGGTTATAAAGTATCCATGACTGCTGAACAAGCTACAGAGTCCCGCTTGTACGAGGTCAACCTTCCTGGAGAGACCAGGGCCAGAGATCAAGCAGGACATCAGATGGTGTACACCATTGGCACCGAGGACAGCCAGGTTGTTTCCAGTGAGCAAGTACAAACCCTTAGAAAGTTGGATATGTCTGCAGCTACTGTCCAAAGAGAGAGGGTCACCCACCAGGCTGCAGTTCTGCAGTCACATGAGGTACAAGAGAGAGTGTCTGTGGGTGTCACTCTTCCACCTGAAGTTTCAGTAGTTTCTACGAAACAACCCCGTACGGCTCCCTTTCATACATCTGCTGTTCAGGATAGCCCACAGCTCACAGAGCAGCACTGTGACCGTATCCAAAGCCCAGTAGTCATAGAGCTTCAGTCTTCAAAAGAAAAGCCTTCAAAATTAATGTCTGCCACTTCCGAGGAGATAACCACCTTGGCGAGTGTAAGCACAGAGATGTCAGGTGAAAGGAAGACAGATAAAGTAAAGCCAACCTCCGAGCCAAAACATCTTGTCAGTAGTCATCTTGTTGAATCCCAACTGTCAATTTTAAAAGAACAATCGCAAGAGATTCCCAAGCCACAGGAGGAAAAAAGTTACAAAGTCAAAGAAGGCATTAAGATATTGTATTCCGCTATGTCAACTGAAAAACAGATGATTCCTGAGGGCCATACCACAGATGTGCCATCTTCTGACTCTGCTCTACAATCTTCAGTGACAAAAGAATCGTTCAAACCAATCCTAGCCTCAGTTTCTGAGACAAAACAAACATTATCAAAAGAGACTAAATTTACCATGCAGAGGCCAGAGGCAGAAAAGGCTCTCCTTCGTAAAGATTACATTATGAAATCTGCACTGACAGCTGAGGAAAAACAGATGTTACAAGCTGAACACACAAAACAAGTGAAGAGTTTAGAAAGTGCTACCTCATTATTTTCTCAGGTCGAAGGTGAACAGGTACTGCATTTGCAGATAATTAGAGATCAGGATATCCTACCATCTGAGGAACCATTTACTTGTGAGAAACCAGCTGTAGAACAAGCAGGTGCCAGGAAAAGCCCTACTCTTTTACATACAGTAACCCACGATGAACGGACATCTGTCACTTGCGAAGATACGACTGAGTTTGAGGCGAAGAGAGACACAATGACCATTCAGCCTCAAAAACAAGCCCCTACCCCATTACATCTTCAGTCAGTTCATCCAGGAGGTGCCTTAACCAAAGAGGGAATTATTACCATTGAAAAGCCAGCCCAACAGACAGCAACACAGAAGCAGGAGAAAGCCAGAAAACACGCAGCATCCTCAGAGGAAAAAAGGGAGCTTAGCGCAGATTATTCCAAAGATCTTGATGTGTCTGTGACAGGAGTCCAGTCAAAGCTTAGAACAGAACCCAGACCACAGAACATTCTTCAGGTCACATCAAAGCACATGCAGATATGCAAAGAAACACCATTTACTAGTGATGCCAAACAGCAGCGTGCATTAATCCAAAAAGAAGATCGTTGGAACATCATGCAAGTTACAAGTGTGGCAGATAGTCAAGCGTTAGAGGAGGGACATACTGAGAGTTTGACAGCTGTTGACAAATTTACATGCAAAACCGAAATAGAGCCTAAAGTACCTACTGAGCCCATACAAATAGAGGAGAAGGCGATCGCAACTGAGAGTAGTGCACTTCTAGAAGCAACAGAACAAGATTTTGCCATCCAGATACAGGAAGGACAGTCTGTTAGACAGTCAATAATGATGGATGAAAAGCGTATATTGATTGGGGAAATGTCTCAGCAAATAACCAAATCGGAGTCAACAAAAGTTAGCCTTAAAACTCAGCACAAAATGGCTGTTTTCGTTTCAGAGTCTGGAGAAAGTCGAACTCTTCCAAAGGAGCTCACATTTGTTATTCAGATTCCAAAACCAACCAGTTTGGACATCAGACGTCAGTTGAAAGATGCACTTCAGTCTGCTGTGGCTCTTGATCAGCCACTTATACTAGCAGACGTTGTTGGAAGTTTAGAGGCTACTGAGGTACAGGAAGTGAAGGTACTCAAGGAACCTAGGCGTGCGATGTTCACTTATCTTATCACAACACCAGGTGCCCCTATGGAAATAACACTTGCTTTTGAAGGTCAGTACCCCAAGACTGCAGATCTAAGGACTGAACTCCAGGCAGCTTTCTACTCAATTGTCTATCACGAGCAGCATGTTCTTACATCTGAGCAACCTGGCACACTGCAAATCGACAAGCCCCAAAGACTAAAGGTTAGCAGTGCATCCTCCAAAGAAATATTGTCATCGGTAGTTGAGACAGTAAAAGTAGCAGAAAGTGTAGTTGATTTCACAACATCTAAATCTCAGGCTGCTAAACGAAAGACAGAATCTCGGGCTACACATGAAACAGCAACAGCTGAGGAACGTATTGTGGTGCAAGAGTCCAAAGTAACTCAATCCCACTTGGGCGCTCAAGTAATGGAAGTTACTACAGAATCACATGCTGAGTTTGAACAGACAGTACAGGTGGCCAGACAGGAGGTTAGAACTATGACTGTAAAAGGTTATGAGAGAGATGTAGGTATGGTTAATATCACCACCGATATGCCCATGACATCCATTCCAACTGAACAGTCTTTAGATGTACTCATCCAAAAAGAACACAGGGAGGAATTTATTTCAGAAGAAGTCAAAAAATCTAAACCTCAAGGAAGCGTAAAAGATTATCCCATTATTGAAACTTTCCTTGAGGACATTACCACAGAGGAGCATTGTAAGGTTACATACACTGTGACAGTAAAGTATGTTACAAAAGCTAATTGGCTTTTCAATGGCCAAATAATTACATCTGGCAAAGAGTTCAAGTGTTCCAAAGAACATGACACATACACACTTACAATCATGAAAATTATCAAGGAGAAGCACGAAGGAGAATATGCCTTTGAGGCTGTGAATGAAGCTGGAAAGACCACAACATCATCAAGACTCACAGTTGTCTCGAAAGGTTGGATAATGGGGATAGTTTTATTGTTACTCGTCACCATACACATAAACTAACTTTATCATTCATTACATTTTTATAATGTAGTATAACATTTTATTTTCATATTGGCAGCAAACTCATACTTTATTTCATACATATTTATTTTTAGATCAAATTAATGACTAAATAAAAAAAAATGTATTGCTAGAATTTTCAGCATGAATTTACTATACTTTCAATCCACTACTAATTCACCTTAGTATTTCTCTATATCATTCCCCACATGCTTATTTCTTCTATATCATTCCCAGGTATTTTCGTCACCCATGAACTATAACATTTAATTCTTGGTCATTCTCCACTGAGCACTGAAATCTTTTTGCATGCTTTCAGGGGCAAATGTGTCATCGTTTCATTCTTCATGATGTCACTTTCCTCCTTCCTCTATCATGAAGTCACTTTCCTTCTTCCTCCTCTAACCATTCCACCATTTCTTCACAGTCACTCCTGGAATGCATCCTACCATACTGTAGCATTCCACCATCCCTGTTCCAGCTCTGTGTACCATTTGTCTACTTGTCATTTTTCGCATCATTATCTACCTGTGTACTAATTTACTTTTCTTTTTGTGCACATTATAGTGCCACCTGTTTTCAGGTACAAAATTGTTCCCCTGGAGATCAATGTTGGCAGTGGAGCCAAGTTTGAATGTGAGATTGAAGAGGCACCAAATGTGAACTTCAAATGGTTCAAGTCTGGCACTTTGATCAAAGACAGTGCAAATTGTCACATTCTCAGTCAGCAACGGACATCTTCATTGGAGCTTCTGAGCCCAACCAAAGCCGACAGTGGTGAATACACCTGCAAGGCTACAAACCAACATGGCAGTGACACCTGTGCTGCCAAACTGACAGTGACTGGTGAGTCCTCTGTTTCCTTTAACATTATTTATACAACTGTATGTATATTGCTGTTTTTTTTAAGGTTGAATACAATACAACACATTTTAATGTGCACTTGTTGTCTCAACATTTGTATATTGTACTGGTTTGTAAAGTAAATGAGGTATTCATATCCTATTGCTTTTTTCCATCTTTAATTACTTTTTTATAGAGATGTACCCACCAGTATTTAGTACAAAGCCTGATCCCATGACTTTATACGTGGGCAAACAAGCAACATTCCAGTGTGTAGTTACTGGCTCTTCACCGATGACTATTGTCTGGCACAAAGACAACATTGCTATCTCTCCGGGGGGAAGCTATCAAATATCATCTGACAAGACCAAATATACCCTACAAATCAAAAATCTTCAGCTGAACGATCAGGGCACATACCTTTGCAAAGCATCGAACAGTGTTGGTACTGCTACATGCAGTTCAGAGTTGAGGGTTATCAACAAACCCAGTTTCATAAAGACCTTTGAGGCCTCGGTGTCTTCAGCCGTTGGTAACACACTGCGGCTCGAAGGTCAAGTGGATGAGGACACTGGAGTGTCCATCACCTGGATGAAAGATGGCAAAAAGCTTCATCAAACAATGGATTGTAAACAATCCTTTGAAGACAAGGTTGTCGTTCTTGAAATTACAAAGGCAAAACTGAAAGATTCAGGGAAATATGTATGTACAGCTTCAAATGATGCTGGGAGTGCAACTTGTCCTACCACGTTGACGGTACAAGGTAAGGTCTTTAAGTAGATTTTCTGTATTAACACAGTGTTTGTGCACTTACAGATCTGCTTATTAGGAACTAATTGTAAAAAAAACAGCTGTTGAGTCCTCTTTGAAACAGCCACTAACGCTATGCAGCTTCTGTATGTTTTCTTATTTTCTCTTTCTTGAACTCTTCTCTTTTGTATTGATTCTTGTTTGACAACACATTTGCCGTTTTGCAATCCAAAACTTATTTCAGAGCCCCCTACCTTTGTTAAGAAAATGGAACCAAAACTAATGTGGAAGCAGGGCATAGCTGCTCGGATGCAGTGCACAGTCAAAGGATCAGCTGAACTCAAAGCTTCCTGGTTTCTGAATGACAAGGAGCTCAGTGATGGAGATAAATATAAAATCACTTTCAAGGCTGGTCTTGCAACTTTGGAAATAATCGATGTAAACGTGTTAGACAGCGGAAACTACACTTGTGAGGTGTCAAACGAAGCTGGTAGTGAGAGCTGCAGCACTGAGTTATCTGTAAAAGGTTTGTCACCATTCTTTACTTACAATTATTTAAAAAATCTAACAGATAGTTGTATAATTTAATCTGATCTTTACTCTTAGAGCCCCCTTCCCTTCGAAAAGAATTGCAAATGGTTGAGACAGTGAAGGGGACTCCTGCCGTACTCGAATGTGAAATTAAAGGAACAGCTCCATTTGAAATCACCTGGTTGAAGAATAAGAAACCAGTCGTCGCCACAGATAAAAAGTACAAGATCGTTTCTCAGGAGTCCATTGCTCGTTTGGAGTTCTACTCATTTGAAAGTGCAGACATTGGGGATTACCAGTGCTGCATAGCTAATGATGTTGGTAAAATCACCACTAAGGCACTGGCCAAACTAAAAGGTTGGTATTGTTGATAAATTAAAATAACTCAAATTGATTTATCTAAATACGGTATGTTTTCTAAAGAACATGGTTCATTGATTTTACAATATGTTTTGTATAGAACCACCAACATTTGCAAAGAAGATTGAAACCATTACAGCAACATTGGGAGATTCTGTGAAACTGCAGGGCACATTGAAAGGCTCACCTCCCATTTCCGTCAAATGGATAAAGGACATTGAAATGTTGAGAGATGATGATCCAAATATCAAAATGACATTTGAGAACAACATTGCTATTTTGTCAATAACAACTGTTGCCATTAGCCATGGTGGCAAGTACACTTGCCAAGCAGAGAATGAGGCTGGACAAAACAAATGTGAAGCCACTCTAACAGTTCAAGGTTAGAGTTGAACATTTAAATAAAACATTTACATAAATGTATGTATTACATATAAACACATTATACTCTTGTGACACCTCAATCTAATTCATTTTACTTTAATATAGAACCTGCTAGAATCTTAGAGAAAGCAGAATCCATCAATGTGACTTCAGGGGAATCTGCAACCTTGGAATGCAAAATCGCTGGAAGCCCAGAACTTAAAGTGAAATGGTTCCAGGATGGAAAGGAGATGAAAGGGAGTCGAAAATATAAAATAACTCTAAAAGATAATATTGCCATCTTAAAGATTCTTGCGTCTGAAAAAGTAGACTCTTCCGAATACACAATGGAAGTGTCCAACCGTGTTGGAAAGGACCAGTGCTCATGTTCTATTACTGTGCTGGGTTAGCATTTCTTCTTTGCTACTTTTAAAAGTTTGATTTCATGACATTTATTTTAACTTGCAATGTACAATATGACTTAACTTTTTCTTTCCAAAACAGATCGTATCATACCACCCTCTTTCACAAGGTCTCTGAAAAGACTTGATGGAATTATGGGTAACGATATTTCAATGGATTGCAAAGTATCTGGATCCCAGCCTATGACTCTGTCTTGGTTCAAAGACGATAAAGAAATTAAGTTTGGAGATAGATATTTACCTGAAATCAAAGACAACTCAGCTGCACTGAAAATTACTAAATTGGAAAAGGTTGATGCTGGAGTGTACACATGCCGGGCAACAAATTCTGCTGGATGTGAAGAAAGCAGTGGAACCTTATATGTCAAAGGTTTATAAAGTTTAAGTAATTCTTTAGCCCTATGTTTTTACTTCTAATTGAAGTAGGCCTATGGCGTTTTCTTGGGGTAATATGATGATGAAAAATAAATATTTTCTCCTTTTAATGAATTTTAGAACCTCCAGTCTTCACATTGAAACCTGACAACCAAGATGTCATACCAGGATCTACCGTTGTCTTGAAGGTTGCTTTCACTGGAACAGCTCCTCTTATGATCAAGTGGTTCAGAGACGACAAGGAGATATCAAGTGGAGGCACATTTTTTATCAAGAAGGAGACCTCCTTAAGTTTTTTGGAACTTCACTCAGTAAAACCCTCTGACTCAGCTAACTACACATGCCAAGTGTCCAATGACGCTGGAAAGGTGGCATGCACTGCTGTCTTGTTTGTGAAAGGTGACCTTCTTATATATACCCTGCTCAATATGCATTTGTTGTTCTTCTGTTCTTGCATCAATGTTTGTTTACTTGACTGATAATCAATGTCAAACTCTTTTTTAGAACCTCCAATGTTTGTGGTGAAGCTTGAGTCTACGAAACTAGTAGTGAAAGGAAGTGCTGTAAAGCTGGAGTGTAAGGCAACTGGCACCCCTGAGATCAGTTTTAAATGGTTCAAGAATGAGATTGAGATAACTCAAAAGGAGAAATACAAAATGGCTGTCACCAATTCAGTTGCCTCATTGGAGTTTGTCAACTGTTCTGTTGATGATAGTGGAAATTATGTTTGTGTGGCATCAAGTGATGCTGGTAGTGACCACAGCGGCAGCACAGTTACAGTTAAAGGTGTGTTGAGTATTCCCGCTTACTGAGTTTTTTTTAGATTAATGAATTTAGATTTTTGTTGATTGTATTCTGACTTGATTGCCATCTTCTTTTAGAACCTCCAATATTTACAAGGACCTTTGAATCCAAAGAAGTTATCAAAGGATCTGATATTATGTTGGAAGGAAAGCTTGCAGGCTCTGCTCCATTCAACGTATCTTTTTACAAAAACACAAAGGCGATCAGAAATGATAAAAGGCACAAGATAGTCTTAAAGGATGACATAGTTACCCTCCAGATCCTGGCAATTGAAGCCGGAGATGCTGGAAAATATCAGTGTACAGTAGAAAATGAAGTTGGGAAGTCATCTTGTGATTGTGAGATGACACTGAAAGGTTGGTGTGAAAGCCTTCATTTTAAATATATGTATCTGTTAATTTCTGTAGACTTTCAGTTAAAAGGTTATATGCTTTTCCACCTTTAGAACCGCCATCGTTTGTGAAAAAGATAGAGAATGTGAATTCCCTAGTTGGCAGTGAGATTTCTATGCAGTGTACTCTGAAAGGATCACTACCTATGACTGTGTCTTGGCTGAAGGATGACCATGAGGTCAAAGATGGTGAGCATGCGCAGATGTCCTTTGAAGACAGGACAGCACTGCTGCGTATTTCAAATATTCAAACCAAACATGCTGGGAAATATACTTGTCAAGCCAAAAATGAAGCTGGCAGTCAGAAATGTTCTGCGTTATTGGTAGTCAAAGGTTGGTTGATGTTTATGAGGACATTTTTCAAATTGCTATTGGTGTTTGGATTTTATATTCTGATGTTAAAAACTCATTGTTGAATGTTATGTTTATCACAGAACCAGCAAATATCATGGAACAGGCTAAATCTGTCAGTGTTACAATGGGGGATCCCGCTACACTTCAGTGCAGGTTTTCAGGAACCAAGGTGCTCAAAGTCAAATGGCGGAAGGATGGAAGAGAGCTGACATCAGGACATAGATACAAAGTACAGAGCACAGATAAGAGCTCTGTACTAAACATTCTCCGTACAGAAAAAAGCGACAGTGGAGATTACAACTTTGAGGTTTCCAATGACGTTGGAAGCAGTACTTGTGAAGCTACAGTTTCTGTTCTAGGTCAGCTCATTTATACATATTGTAATATTTATTTTAGCTGTTTGTACAGGTATTCCTGTTTTGACAGCATTCTCATTACTTTCTTTTTTATTTATGCTAGATCAAATCATAAAACCATCTTTCACAAGGAAACTGAAGAAAACAGAGAGTATCAAAGGATCATTTGCCCACTTGGAGTGTCTTTTGTCTGGCTCTCTGCCCATATCTGTACTCTGGTACAAAGATGAGAAAGAGATCAAGACTGATGATAAGCACAAATGCACATTCTTTGAAAACACAGCTTTTCTGGAAATAAGTCGTCTTGACAGTGCAGACAGTGGTAGCTATACCTGCATTGCTACTAATAAGGCAGGCAAGGACCAGTGTTCTGGGGCCTTACTTGTAAAAGGTTTGGATAACAATTTTTTGGTCTTCTATTTTTCTGTTTCTTTGGCTCTCTTTGGCTTCAGAACTTTTTAGACTTTTAACTTGAAACATGCATTCCCCATTTTATCAACAGAACCACCATCGGTTTTAGAAAGGCCTGAATCAATGGATGTTTTGCCTGGATCAAAGGTTCAATTTAATGTCCTTTTGTCTGGCACGCCACCCTTGACCATTAAATGGTTTAAAGACAAGAAGGAGATCTTATCCGGCTCTGATTGCTCTGTGACTAAAGACAACACCTCTACATCGCTGGAGCTTTTCTTTGCCAAAGCATTAGACTCTGGAGACTATATCTGCGAAATTAATAATGACGTGGGCTCTGATGCTTGCCAAGCAATGCTCTTTGTCAAAGGTTCTTATTGTCTGTTATTCTTTACCTTCTTGACATTTGTTTTTGAATTGGACCTCTGCTATACTTATTATGTTTACTTTATTTTATATAGAGCCTCCAAAGTTCACACGAAAACCTGACGGTGTGTCAGTGGTGAAACCTGGGCAAAGTAAAACATTTGAATGCCAGGTGACTGGAACTCCAGAGATTGATATATACTGGTTCAGAGATGGGAACGAGATAAGTCCTAGTGACAAATACAAGATGTTCTTTGATAACAACATAGTAACCCTAAATATTTGTGGTGCTGATACTAAGGACAGTGGAATATACTATTGTGAGGCCCGTAATGAAGCCGGCAGTGAAAGCTGCAATATGGAATTGAAAGTGAAAGGTTGGTTTAGTCTTTTTAGGAATAATTTTATATTTTCAAACTTTTATATGATTCAGACTTCATTGAATTAATTGTCTGTTTTCTCTACCTCAGAGCCACCATCCTTTGTTAAACAGTTATCAACTGCGGATATTGTGAAGGGCTCAAATGTGTCTTTAGAGTGTCAAGTCATTGGCACAAGCCCGTTTGAGGTCATGTGGCATAAGGATTTAAAGGAAATTAAATCCAGCACAAAGCACAGTTTCTCACAAGTACAGGACATTCTGAATCTTGAAATACAGAAATGTGATGGTGTAGATGTTGGTGAATACCAGTGTACCGTCTCAAATGAGGTTGGAAGTTGTTCTTGTAGAACTACGCTTCGTATAAAAGGTTTGTTACTTAAAACACATACTATTGTGATATATTACGTAACTTCCATGATGACAACACATTCTTACTTTAAATAACTAATAATTGTTCCTTGGTTTGATGTTAGATCCACCATCATTTGTGAAGAAAATTGAAAATGTAGCTACGGTTTTGGGCAAATCAGCTGAATTTCAGTGTGTTGTCACTGGGTCACCATCTCTGTCTGTGCAATGGCAAAGAGATGAGAACTGGATCTTGGAAGATCCTAAAATTGAACGGACATTTGAGAATAATGTGGCAACTCTAAGGATTCCGGTCTGTGAGGCCCGTCACAGCGGGAAATATACCTGCCAGGTGGCAAATGATGCTGGACAGGACAAGTGCTTTGCAACCCTCATGGTGCAAGGTTTGTCTTTTCATTTAGTATGCTAGCTAGACATTTGTTTTAATTTTGGTCAGGTCTGTCTTTGAAATGTATGGGTTTTAACAGAAAATTTGTATTTATATGCATTTTAGAACCACCTCAGATTACAGAGAAACCAGAAGTGATGAAAGTAACTACTGGGGATCCAGTCAGTTTAGAGTGCAAAGTGGCAGGCAGTCCTGAGCTCAAAGTGAAGTGGACCAAAGATGGCAAAGAGCTCAAGTCAAGTCCACAGCACAAACTTAGCTTTGAGAACAACCTTAGTAGCCTTAAAATTCAGACTACACAAAAGGAGGATGCAGGCAACTATCAATTTGAGGTCTCAAACCACATTGATACCTGCAGTTGCAAAGTCAAGTTGATTGTACTAGGTCAGTGCAAAATCTTGTATTGAAACAAATTAGTGTGGTAGTATACTGGTTATTACATGATAAGTAATGCATATGATTTTGACTGTTTTGTTGTTGCTCTTGTGAAAACAGAACAAACTATTCCCCCAAGCTTCACCAAACCAATGAGTGAAATACAGGAAATATTGGGAACATTTGTTCAAATTGGCTGCAAAATATCTGGATCCCTTCCCATTACTGTGGAATGGCAGAAAGATGGAAACAACATTTCCGTTGGTGGAAAATATAAACTTGTTCGTCAAGACAATTCTGTGTCTTTGGAAATTGAACAGTTAGAGAGAGTTGATGCCGGCACTTACTCTTGCAAACTGACAAATACAGCAGGAAGCGTTGAATGTAGTGGGGCACTAAGGGTGAAAGGTCAGAATTTCTAACATTTATATCAAATTTATATTTATCTCTCTCGTGATAGGGTCAGGCCAGCTGATTAACTTGGTTGCTATTGTTTCTTTTCAAATGCATCTTTAGAGCCGCCAAGCTTTGTGCTGTTGCCTGAGCCCCAGGCAGCCCTTCCTAACTCCAACGTGCGATTTAAGAGCACATTTAAAGGAACACCTCCTTTCGCAGTGAAATGGTTCAAGGATGACACTGAATTGATCACTGGACCATCATGTTTTACCGGACTGGAAGGATTATCTTGCTTCTTAGATCTTTACTCAGTTGGAGTTTTGCAGAGTGGAGTTTACTCTTGTCAAGTTAGCAATGATGCCGGCACTGAAAGATGTAGTGCCAATTTAACAGTAAAAGGTTGGAACATGCTCTTATCTAAACTCTTGCATTGGCTTCCATCTTTCCTCAATTGGCTTCCATCGTTCCGTCTGTCCTCGAATGCTTTTGTCTGTGCTCAATTGTTTTGCATTTTCACAGCTCCTCCACCACCTCCTTTTCACAGTTCCTTCAGCAGTTCACAGCACCTTCACCAACACCTCCATCACATCAACAACTGTTTATCCACCATGTATCATGCTTCCCATTTCCCTTGTCAAATTCATCTTGGCTTTAATCCTTAACAGATCCATCAAGTCATCAAATCACATCTTTTTGCAGTTCATTCCAAGCCTCATATTATTTCACTTTGTCAAGTTGCATGTGCTTCAGTAACCTAATTTTGCTATATTTTGGCTTTGCAGAACCTCCTGAATTTGTGCTGAAATTGCCAGTCACAAAGTTTGTGAAGAAGTGCGAGCCACTCAGTCTTGAATGCAAAGTTACGGGTGCGCCCTCTCTGCGAATGCAATGGTACAAAAATGACACTAAGATCACTGAAGGTGACAACTATAGAACTTCATTTGTTGACTCAATGGCAGTCCTTGAGCTGCACACCACAAGATTTGAAGACGATGGAGTCTACACTTGTGAAGCAACCAATGAAGCTGGAAGCATAAGCTGCAGCACAACTCTTACAGTCAAAGGTGTGATCAATGACATTGGGTTTGGATATTTTCCATATTACATTATATATTCCATAATAATCTACTATTAGTATAGTGTCTGTTGGTGGTATTACGTCAGTATGAATTTGAAGCTTTGCTGCATGTAACAAAGAGAGCTGCTTCTTAACGATTCTCAATGTTTTGTAGACCCACCATCTTTCCTCAAAGTACCTCAGCCAATTGAAGGAATGAAAGGAAAGGATGCTAGCCTACACTGTGAGATAACTGGCACAGCACCCTTTGAGATTACCTGGTCCAAAGACAAAACGCCACTAAAAGAAAGTAGGAAATATAAGATGGTGAATGAGGGTACCTCTGCCACTCTTCATATAATTGGATTGGAAGCCTCAGATGTTGGAGAGTATGAGTGCAAGGCATCAAACAGTGTAGGATATGAAACATGCCGTACTACAATTAAACTCAGAGGTTAGTAGAATTGCATCGTCTGTGGGTATTTTTTATTTTTATTTCGATAATTGATGTTCCAACTTTTAACCATGAACTACTCCCTCATGATGTTTTTTTTCTCCTTTCCGTGTTTGTCCTCTCTCAGAACCACCAACTTTTGTGAAGAAATTGTCGAATATGACATGCATATTGGGTGAAGAAGTCACCCTGACGGCCACTGTCAAAGGCTCTCAGCCAATGACCACGTCTTGGGTACAGGATAAGGATCACATTCTCAGAGATGGTGACAACCGGAAAATTACCTTTGACAACAACCAGGTCACTCTTAAAGTCTTTAAAGCAGATTTACTGGCAATGGGCAAATACACCTGCCAACTCAGAAATGATGCCGGAATTGTGGAATGTTTTGCTAACTTGACAGTATTAGGTTTGTACATTTCAATTTTCTCTCTTTATTCCATTTTTTTTCTTAATTCGCTTAATTTTTCCCCCCAGTCATTGCTTTTTTTATTATTCAGTTTCTTTAAGCACACCTCTTTTCATGTTCTTTATTTTCAGAACCAGCTAAAGTTGTGGATAGACCAGAGTCTTTCAGTGTGACTGCAGGTGATATTGCAGCTCTAGAAGTCAAAGTGTCGGGGACACCAGAGCTGAAACCAAAATGGTTTAAGGATGGAGTCGAGCTCTCCTCTGGACAGAAGTACAAAATCTCATTCTCAAAGATGATCTCCAGCTTGAAAGTTTTGTCTGCAGAAAAAATTGACACAGGAGAATATACATTTGAGGTCAAAAATGAGGTTGGCAGTGATCTCACCAAATTAAACCTCACTGTACTAGGTTGGTGGCCACTTCCTATACACAGTATAATATGACATTTGCCTAATTGCCTAGTGTTTTTCCTAATGCACTGGTTACTAACCATGTCCTTCTATAACAGATAAAACTATACCTCCAACATTTACAAGGAAATTGAAGGATTATCAACCTATTGTTGGAAAAGCTGGTGAAATGGACTGCAAAGTCTCTGGTTCTGCACCATTCACCATTACCTGGTACCATGATGGAGAGGAGATCAAAACTGGACCAAATTATGAGATTACGTTCAGTGACAACACCTGCACGCTCAAAGTGCCCACTCTTAAGTTGTCAGACTCTGGAGTGTATAAATGCAAAGCTGTAAACAAGGCAGGAACCAATGAGACCAGTGCCTCTTTCATTGTGAAAGGTCAGTAAATCGGTTTGAAGGTTTGAATCTACAGTACCCGTTTGGGCTTCATAATGACTATTGCTTTGTGAAGTAACTGATTTAATGTCAGATGTCGGCAAGCTAAAAGTATGTATTTTTTGTATTTAGAACCTCCTTCTTTCGTGATGCCACCTCAGCCATTGGAAGCAATGCCTGGCACAAATGTTTTGTTCTCAGCAATTGTCAAAGGAAGTGCCCCACTGAAACTGAAGTGGTTCAGAGGCACCAAGGAAATTTTGTCTGGAAAAGGCTATGAAATTGCTCTGCGGGACAGTACAGCTACTATGGAGCTATTCAAAATTGACAAATCCCACGCTGGAGAGTATACATGCCAGATTATTAATGATGCTGGGAAGGAAAGTTGCCCGGTTAACCTGTCTGTGAAAGGTTGGTCAATAATAGATTTTTTTTTATTATCACAGATTTTTATTAACAGAATTAAAACAAAATTACAAAATTAATCAATAAGTGGACTAACAAACTTCTGTATGATTTAACTCAGAACCTGCGAGCTTTGTTAAGAAGCTGAAGGACCATTCTGTTGAAAAGGGGAAATCATTGGTACTTGAGTGCACATACTCTGGAACCCCAAAGATATTTGTCACCTGGTATAAGGACGGAAAACAGCTATATTCTTCTTATAAGCACAATGTCACTACCACTGAGACCTCCTGCATCCTGGAGTGTTTAAACACTGATGATAAGGAAGCAAGTGGGGAATACGCTTGTGAAGTTTCCAATGATGCTGGAAAGGATACCTGCAAAGCACAAGTGTTCATCTTAGGTTAGTTTACCTAAGTTGATCTGGTAATGTATTGGGATTGTCCTATACTGTATATATCTGATGTGCATGTTTCTGATTTAACGGTTTATATCTGTCACTTTAGAACCACCTTATTTCATTGAGAATTTGGAGCCAATGGAAGTGACTGCTGGTGATGCAGTTTGTTTGAAATGCCATGTGGGCGGAACCCCTGAAATAAAGGTGGCTTGGTTTAAGGCTGACGGAAAAGTGAGGTCCAGCCCCACTTGCAAAATAGAATATTCCAAAGGAATTGCTTGCTTGAAACTGAGCAAAGCAGCCAAGGCTGATATTGGTGAATACACATGCAAAGCAGAAAACAACATAGGATCAGCCTCATCCACTTGCCGCCTCTCTGTCCAAGGTGATGCCCGCCATCTTTTATTTAGGAATGTTCTCTTTTTAATCTGGAGATATTCCGTTTTGACTCTGCATCATTGTTTCTGAAATTAACGACTAATATTATATTGTTTGTTGAACTATCCTATTTTCAGAGGCAAAAACACCACCTACCTTCCCCAAGAAAATAACCAGTCTTCAACAGACTGAAGGAATGGAAGTCAAATTTGAGTGCCGCGTGGCAGGCTCCTCGCCCATTGAGGTCTCTTGGCTTAAAGATGGTGAAACTCTGAAATCCACCGACTATACCATGAGTTATGATGATAACACTGCTGCCCTAAAAATAACCAGAGGTGAAATGAGACACTCTGGGGAATACACTTGTGTTGCTACCAACAGTGTTGGGACTGCATCCTGCAGAGCCAAACTCACTCTTCAAGGTCGGTCGGTTTTTCTTCAAAGAAGTAGTTTTTTGCTTGCTGACTGAGAGACGGTGCACGTTCTGTATTAGTACCATGTCATATTGTACAATGTCAATGCTTTCATTTCAAAGTATGCTGTATGTTCCACCTCTTTCCCATCATTTAACTTTTAGAGCCAAGATATCCCCCTGTCTTTGATAAAAAGCTGTCACCCATGGTGGACATTTCAGTGGGTGATAGTGTGGAATTGGAATGCCACATGACTGGATCTTTGCCAATAAAAGTCACTTGGTCAAAGGATCACAAAGATATTCGATCAGGGGGAAATTACAAGATGTCCTGCGTGGATAACACCCCACACCTTACTATATTGAAAGCAGCTAAAGCAGACTCTGGCCGCTACTTTTGCCATGCCACTAATGACATTGGAAAGGACTCTTGTTCCACTGAAATTACTGTCAAAGGTATTTGGCCCACTGGCACCCAATTTTAGTCCTTGAGAGACATTTTAGTTTCTTGAGAGACATTTTTGGTATAGTACTTTGTTTGTTTACGTGACACCTAACATGACCACTGCAATCTTGTTTCAGAAACAATTCATGCTTTTGTATTTCTTTTCAGAGCGCAAAATCCCACCTACCTTCACCAAAAAGCCCACAGAGACCCTTGAGGATACAGAGGGCAAGATGGTGAAAATTGAGGCACGTTTGTCTGGTTCTCAGCCAATGACCATCAATTGGTACAAAGATGACATTGAGAGGCACAGCTCTGATCACTATGACATGTCCTTCAAGAGCAATGTGGCTGTGTTGTGTATCAAGAGCTCCGAAGTCTCAGACTGTGGCAGGTATACCTGCAAAGCCACCAATGAAGCTGGCACTGCCTCTTGCGAAGTGACAGTTACCATAACTGGTAGGTCCATATTATTATTACTTGTCTATTTTGTTGTGTTTCTCCATAGAAAACGAGATGTACATAACTTTTGTATGCATTTCTACTATGTGTCCCATGTATCTTTTTCCATGACTCTTCCCTATTTTTCCAGAACACAAGAAGCCCCCTACATTTGACCCCGCTCTCAAACCTGTCACGCTGACCGAGGGAGAGAACCTGCATCTTAGCTGTCATGTCCATGGATCCCCTCCTATGAAGATTCAGTGGATGAAGGACAGAAAAGACTTGAAAAACACTTCCAGCACTAAAATCATTTTTGCCGATGACGTTGCCTCTCTGGAGGTCATGCCTGTATCAAAGAATGATGCAGGGGACTATCTCTGCAAGGCTACCAATGAAGCTGGTAGTGAATTCTGCAAGGCCAAAGTGACAATCAAAGGTACATCTTCTGGACCATATTTTGATTCAAGTCATATCCAATAACTTGTGGAATCAGCTATCATGAATGAATGATTATGGTTTTTATAACAGACTTCGTGAATTATGCTTTATTGCAGAGAAATCCAAAGCAGCACCTAAACCCGCTGAAGAGGAATCAACAGCAGCACCAGTGAAGAAACTAGACAACTTGTTCTTCATCGAGGAGCCCAAGCCTTGCCATGTAGCCGAGAGTAAGTGTGATGAAAAGAGATTTAGAAGCATATAATTATTATTCAATTGACAACCCACATTGTTTAATCATTGGATAATCTAACATTTCCATAGTAAGTGATGTCTTCAATATGTTGCGTTCATTTACAGAGGGCACTGCAACGTTCATCGCCAAGGTTGGAGGTGATCCCATTCCTAACGTGAAATGGATGAAGGGCAAGTGGAGGCAGATCACTCATGGTGGTCGCATCACTATTGAGCAGAAAGGCCCAGATGCCAAGTTAGAGATCAGAGAAATAACAAAGTCTGACTCTGGACAGTACAGATGTGTCGCAACTAACAAAGCTGGAGAAATAGAATGCAACACCGACATGCATGTTGAGGAAAGGAAAGAGGTTGTCGGAGTTGAGGGAGACTTCAGAGCAAAACTGAAGAAGTAAGTGAATCTCTCTTTGACAATTGTGTCTCTACCTTTCACATTCCACAAGAAACTGTACAAATAATATTTGCCATGCCTACCTCTTCTATTTTTCTTCCTCCACAGGACTCCATCTAAGCAGAAGAGTCCCCAGGAAGAGAAAGACATTGACATTGTAGAGTTGCTCAGAAATGTGGACCCTAAGGAGTATGAGAAATACGCCCGTATGTATGGAATCACTGACTACCGTGGACTTCTTCAGGCCATTGAGCAGTTGAAGAGGGAGAAAGCAGAAGAAAGTGGAAGACCGGTAAATTAATTTAACATGAAGTTGTATTCAATTGAATTTAATGGCTTAGTCTTTTTTTCAGAACACAACAGTTTAATTTACTTAATATTAGTCATACAATACAGAATTTTGTTGCTTTTTTAAAGACAATGGCCTACCTATAACTAGTTCTGCTTTGTGTTTTGATGTGATTTAGGAACCGGAGAGAGAGAGAGAATCGGATGAGGATTTGGCTGCTCTTGTGGCTGATTTGCAAAAGAGAATGGAACGTACTGAGGTAGGTTCCTCATTAGCTACCACAATGAAATGTCTGACAATGACAACAGCAGTAATTATCATGTATTATATGCATATTTATTTACATGAATGTCTAAGCACATACGTCTTCTTTATTTGTTTGCAGCCTGTCACCGTGAATAAGGACATAACAGATCAATCTACAGTCACCAACAAGGTTGCCACCTTTGAGTGTGACATCAAGATCAACTTTCCAGAGATCACCCTGTCCTGGTACAAGGGAACTCAGAAGCTTGACAACAATGAAAAATACGAAATCAACATTGTTGGTGACCGTCACATTCTGAAGATCAAGCAGTGTCAAACCAAAGACCAGGGCAACTACCGTGTTGTATGTGGCCCACATATCTCCAGTGCCAAATTGACTGTTATCGGTGGGTATCTATGGTTCTGCATTTGTTTATTTTGTACTTAGATGAATGTTATTGATTTTAGTCTTTATACTGTATCTGTAAATACTGACCGACATGCATATTTGTTCTTTGTGTCTTTACAGAGCCTGAGGTTGAGAAACATCTGGAGGAAGTTGCGTGTAAGGAGGGGCAAACATGTACACTGTCTTGCCAGTTTTCTATCCCTAATGTCAAAACACAGTGGTTTAAGAATGGAAAGCTTTTAGAAATGAAGGGCAGATACTCGCATGAGGTGGTCAACAAGATTCAGAAGCTGTCGATTAAAGACCTCCGACCAGAAGACCACGGACGCTATACCTGCAGATATGACAACCTTGAATCAACTGCAGATCTATGGGTTGAAGGTTTGTACAGATTAAACCATATAATAATTGGTTGCTGTTGCATCTCCCATCATGTTGTAGAGTGGAGAAGATCACCCCAAACTAACCTCTTTTTTTCTTCATCACTCATTTTGTCACTAATCTTTAAATGTTTTTTTTCACTCTTTTTCTCTTTTTTGCACTTTTGATTTGACATACTCTTTTTCTTCGTGGAACTCTCTGATAACATTTGTTCTACTTTCTTATACTTGTTGGTCTTGGAACTTTGCCACAAACCAACATTTCTTTTTCTTTCTTGTCTTTTGACTTTTTGTCTCTACTTTCATCCTATTGAATCATCCATCATGATCTGTTGAACACTTCTAACCGCATATCTATTCTCCATTGTCCAATTTGACTTGAATTTGCACATTTGAGTTTGAATTATGAGAATAACCAGAAATATTCAAACTGAACTAAATTCATCACCACATGTTATCTGTTTTAGCTGAACAAATTCACTTCACCAAACGTATCCAGAACATTGTGGTGGGCGAACGCCAAGCAGCCACCTTCGAATGCGAGGTGTCTTTCGACAATGCCATCGTTACATGGTACAAAGACACTTGGGAACTCAGAGAGTGCCCAAAGTATAACTTCAGAAGCGAAGGCAGAAGACATTTTATGATCATCCGCAATGTAATCAATGAAGATGAAGGTGTGTAGAGTTGCGTCAAACAAGCATTTTATGGATTTCTTTATTCTCGTTACCCAGATGAATACATCAGAATGGGTTATTAAATCATCTTCATGACTAATCCTTTAGGCGTTTACTCGGTCATTGTGAGGTTGGAGCCCAGAGGGGAAGCTAAAAGCACAGCTGAGCTTTATCTTTCAGACAAAGGTCGGTATAGTTGTTAGCATTTGTTTTTGTTTTCCAGCTGTCTGTATCTCATAGTGGCCTTAATTCAGTTTTTAATATTTCATCTTACTTTTTCACAGAAATTGAATTAGCAGGGGTACCCCATGGTAAGTATTTGATTTCTAGCCACACAACCTCTCAAATGTATCACAATTCCTAGTCAACTTATGTTAAATATATAACTTATTTTATATATACTGTATCTTTGATATTTCAACCAAATTCAACATCCTTTAGATGTCCCTGATTCATCAATACGAATCCCTGATATGCCATCTTCAGTTACTCTAAAAGGTAAGAATGGGACATTAGATTGGCATTAATTATATAAATCTAAACTACCATAATTAATATGAGAACTCAACATCTATATGTTTTTTTGAAGAATCTTCTGAATACTATTATGAAGAAGAGATGGAAATGAGAGAGGTGGAAATGAGAGGTATATGGCCTTGCATTCTTTTATATTAAGCATCTTTCCATCACCACCAAACCCCTTATAATCATCATAAAATAATTCACTAACATTTGATTATTGTGCAAGATTTACATCATATTAATAGTAACCATCAGCATCATCAATTTAACTACCTCCATGTTTTCACGATTATTCACGCTTGTGCATAAACTCAGCAAAAAAAGAAACGTCCTCTCACTGCCAACTGCGTTTATTTTCAACAAACTTAACATGTGTAAATATTTGTATGAACATAACAAGATTCAACAACTGAGACATAAACCGAACAAGTTCCACAGACATGTGACTAACAGAAATGGAATAATGTGTCCCTGAACAAAGGGGTGGTCAAAATCAAAAGTAACAGTCAGTATCTGGTGTGGCCACCTGCAGCATTAAGTACTGCAGTGCATCTCCTCCTCATGGACTGCAGCAGAGTTGCCAGTTGTTGTTGTGAGATGTTACCCACTCTTCCACCAAGGCACCTGCAAGTTCCAGGACATTTCTGGGGGGAATGGCCCTAGCCCTCACCCTCCGATCCAATAGGTCCCAAATGTGCTCAATGGGATTGAGATCCGGGCTCTTGGCTGGCCATGGCCAGAACACTGACATTCCTGTCTTGCAGGAAATCACGCACAGAACAAGCAGTATGGCTGGTGGCATTGTCATGCTGGAGGGTCATGTCAGGAGGAGCCTACAGGAAGGGTACCACATGAGGGAGGAGGATGTCTTCTCTGTAACGCACAGCGTTGAGATTGCCTGCAATGACAACAAGCTCAGTCCGATGATGCTGTGACACACCGCCCCAGACCATGACGGACCCTCCACCTCCAAATCGATCCCGCTCCTGAGTACAGGCCTTGGTGTAACGCTCATTCCTTCGACGATAAACGCGAATCTGACCATCACCCCTGGTGAGACAAAACTGCAACTCGTCAGTGAAGAACACTTTTTGCCAGCCATGTCTGGTCCAGCGACGGTGGGTTTGTGCCCATAGGCGACGTTGTTGCTGGTGATGTCTGGTGAGGACCTACCTTACAACAGGCCTACAAGCCCTCAGTCCATCCTCTCTCAACCTATTGAGGACAGTCTGAGCACTGATGGAGGGATTGTGATTTCCTGGTGTAACTCAGGAAGTTGTTGTTGCCATCCTGTACCTGTCCTGCAGGTGTGATGTTCGGCTGTACCGACCTGTGCAGGTTTTGTTACACGTGGTCTGCCACTGCGAGGACGATCAGCTGTCCATCCTGTCTCCCTTTAGTGCTGTCTTAGGCGTCTCACAGTACGGACATTGCAATGTATTGCCGGGGCCACATCTTTTATTTAACCTTTATTTAACTAGGCAAGTCAGTTAAGAACAAATTCTTATTTACAATGACGGCCTAGGAACAGTGGGTTAACTGCCTTGTTCAGGGGCAGAACGACAGATTTTACCTTGCCAGCTCGGGGACTCGATCTTGCAACCTTTCGGTTACTAGTCCAACGCTCTAACCACTAGGCTATCTGCAGTCCTCATGCCTCCTTGCAGCATGCCTGAGGCACGTTCACACAGATGAGCACGGACCCTGGGCATCTTTCTTTTGGAGTTTTTCAGAGTCAGTAGAAAGCCCTCTTTTTTGGCCTAAGTTTTCATAACTGTGACCTTAATTGCCTACCGTGTGTAAGCTGTTAGTGTCTTAACGACCGTTACACAGGTGCGTGTTCATTAATTGTTTATGGTTCATTGAACTAGCATGGAAACAGTGGTTTAACCCTTTACAATGAAGATATGTGTTATTTAGATTTTTACGAATTATCTTTGAAAGACAGGGTCATGGAAAAGGGACGTTTATTTTTTTGCTGAGTTTATTACCCAGGAAATGTAAAACTTGTAGTGTATTAGAGGTTTAAATAGGCTTCTGAAATTTGTAATTTCCTCTTTGTAATTTCAGACTTGATTTTTCCTTACGAAAATGTATCAACCCCAACAAAATTGTCCATGAATTATAATCCACATAATAATTCACATTTCCTGTTGCTGCATGATTATTTTCTGCCTGTAGCAAACTGGCTCAAATTAAGATCCTACATCTGTACGTGTTTGTACAACTTAGTAACATGACCTAACATTTCAGTCAATAATAACCATGATCAATTTAACCAATTTCATTTGAACATGTTTAGACAAGTTTGTACACCTAAAAAGATTATTCAGTATTGTAACACGACCTAACCAATATTCCAGCATTTCCCACTGCTCATCTAAACAACATTTTTTTTTTCATTGTTACTCTTTATTAGAGTATGAAAGCTGGACAGAAGAGACAGTAGTACAGAAAATCTCTACAACCACAGGTATCCCTTAGAATAGATGTTACCATTGCAGTTTGTCTGCTAGCAGCTAACTCAAGTGACCAAACAGTTAATCTTTAACGTTCCACCTTGAGCCACATTGGTATTAACATGTGTGGTGCTTAAAAGCATCCTTGTCTGTCTTTGTATGTTTGAGCCACTCTTTGAAAATATCTTGAAACAGAATGTATGGGCTCCTACTGTTTGTATGTGTGATCGTACCATAGTGTGCTAGCGTGTGTTTGTGTGTGCGGAACATGGTCACAAATCACACGTCTTTCTCTCTCCTTTGTTGTCCCACAGGAGTTATTTCATTTCTGTGTCTTTATTTGTGTGTTATAACCGTAACCCTCTATCCTTAGCTAATGTGCCTTGTTGAACATTTATACTAATATATTCTCATTGTCTTATCAGCCCCGAGAGTACCTGTTGAGGAAGAGTCCATCCAGAGTAAGAAGGTTGGAATGAGGGAGGAGATGCCACAAAAAGGTATTAAAAGAACAATTTTTCTCTGTCTTGGCTTACAGCAATGTTATGGCAAAGCTGGCAAACATGTTCATAGTCTTGTTCATGTGTCAGTTGGTAAACTCTTTAACAGCTTCTTTTTTTATGTGATGTACATAGTCGGCAATGTTTTGGCAAAAGAAGTTCATGATCTTTGTTCATGTGTCATTTATGAAACTTTGTTTACAGCTTGCTTTTCTTTTAACCGTGTCAAAGGTTTTCCCTGCCATGCCATGCTCAATTTCTTTCCATGTCTTGCTTAGTTTAACCTTGGGTAGTACTTTCAGTATTTATGATATTTGATTCTTTGCTCTTAAGTTGATCACGCATAGTGGCTTATGTGTTTGTCTGTATTGTCTTTCATAATATATGTGCTTCTTTGGCAAATACCTTACATGTGAATGCATGGATGTCCACAGTAGATAGTGCTTTGCTACATTGGCTAACACAATGAGTGTCTTTAAAGTTTCTGAAGTGCACAAGAAACCCGAGGAGAAGGCTAAACCAGCTGAGGCAGCAGTACCACATAAAGGTATCTAAATATCTGCATTTCAAAACGATATTTTGTGTTGATCTGGTTGATGTGTGTACATTTTGATAACTTACCCAAGTATGTCTCTCTTGTTGAAAAAAAACTCTATTTGAAAAGAAGGGCTTTTACTATAAATATTCTACTTTTGCATGACTGTTTGTCTGTGTAAAGTAACCAATGTCCACTACTGTAAATTACATTATAAGATGAATTATATTTGTCCCTACACATTAACTCAGTGATAACTTGTACTTACTGTGATGATATTTCCAAGTACCTGAAGCCAAAAAGCCAGTGGAGGAGAAGATAACTGCAGAGGTTGTCCCAGAGAAACTTCCCTCTCCAAAAGGTATAGTCTTAAATCAGAAATGATGTGCTTGTCTAATGATCTTGTCATGTTTGTCATGTATTCTTAATTTTCTTTTAACTAAATCTGTGAATTTGTTTGTTTTAGTTGATTGCTTTTGTGGTTGTTGTACGTGAGCCTTGTTTTCTTCAACTTAGTGTCCATAATTATTTTGTATTTATTTGCATGACTTCAATAACCAATATTGTGCTCTTTTTATTTTGGTGTATGTAATTGCTCACTTTCAATATCTTAGAAGAACATGAAGAAGCAAAGGCGCCTTTCCATAAGCCAGCTGAGAAACCTGAACAGGTTCCATTAAAGAAAGGTATACTGCATTTTTCCATGTGCTTCAGAAATGCTCCTACTGCTGCTGTTGTAGCTCTTATGCTGTTGAGTCTCTGTCCTGAATATTTTCAGTTGTCTGTCTCTTAATACCATATCTTCTTGTTATCACGTTTTAAGGTATGACCCAGGTGCAGACAGTGTTGAAGAAAGTTTATTCTTTTAACGGGGCAGGCAAACGACAGGTCAAGGCAAGCAGGGGTCAATAATCCAGAGAGGGTGTAAGGCACCGGAATAACAGGCGGGCTCAGGGTCAGGTCAGGCAGAGGTCGGTAATCCAGAGTAGTGGGGCAAAGGTACAGGATGACAGGCTGGGTCAGGCCAGGCAGAACGGTGTGAACCGGGAAACTAGAAAACAGGAGCAAGGAACAGGAGGGAGCAGAGAATCAAAATGCTGGTAGGTTCTACGAACAAAACGAACTGGCAACAGACAAACTGAGAACACAGGTATAAATACGATGGGCGACACCTGGAGAGGGGTGGAGACAAGCACAAAGACAGGTGAAACAGATCAGGGCGTGACACTTGTCAGTCTCTTGTCTGTCTATTTCACAGTTTCTAAATCATCTATGTAGCACTTTCTAACACTGCATGTTATTATCCCAAAGGATTATGTGTGAATAAGCCTGTGTGACTAAGTTTGTTCACTTCTGTCACTTTTTGCATTGAGTTTAGAGAAGTTGTCTCAATCATACTCTTGTCCCATACTTTTATGGCTTTCACTCTTGTACTCGGTATTTCTTGATAGCCCATAGTTTCTAATGTTGATGTCTGTATTACCTGAAGATGTCCCTCAAGCTGCACCCCATGTTGCGGAGCCAAAAGCTGAGCCAAAACCAGAGCCTAAAGTTTCACCTGTGGCTAAGGTTGAACCTGAACCGAAGGGTGCACCTATAAAGAAACCAGAGAGTCCACCATCCAAAGGTATTTCCTGTCATGTCTTGTTTTGTGGAGTATTTATTCCCCTCTCTAATGTCACCTCTCCTTTGTGTAATTGTATGTATATTATATATTATTATGTTTATATAGCTTCTAACATAGAAGTTATTTTTTATTTTGTGTCATATCTGTATGCAGTGTAATTATTACCTTGGTATGTGAACTCTAAATCAAAGTGCATGTTACTTTAAGTTCCTGAGAAAGCTAAGAAACCAGAGGCTTCAAAACCAGAACCAGGAACGCCAGCAGCAGTTAAAAAGCCAGAGACGGCATCTACTCCTTCTCCAAAGGAGCCAGAGCCTACTCCTGCTGCAAAGAAGGTCCCAACACCACAAGGTATCAGTATCTCTCAAAAGAGAGGCAGCTTTCTGAGTCTTTTAACAACTTGTATGCTCTTTATACTCTTCTGTTTGTCAGTCCATCTTTGTCTGTCTGTGGCATTACAAAGTTTAAGACTATGTAATGTCACGTATTTGGAATCCGTATTTGTTGTTTTCTTTGTAAATTTTATGTCTGTTTGTTGTGCTTTCATCACAGCACATTGTATATTACTGATAATTTGCATATTCTTTGAAGTGCCAGCACCAATAGCACAAAAAAGACAGGAGGTAACTCCGCAAAGACCAGCTACCATCCCTCAAAAAGTGGACAGAGAGGACATAGAGCCTCATGTGCAACCTGTGCCAGAACAAGGTATACACAATATAGGTTGTCAATGCTTCTCCCGTTAATGTTTATTGGCTTTCTTCTAACCAACCCCAGCTTTGAACATCTATGTCTTGTCTATGTTCACATTTGGTATCGTCTAGCTTCTACGTCACAGAGTTTGTCTTTTGAAATGTTTATGCACAACTGAAAAGTATTTTCACCAGTTGCTTAATTTTGTCTCGTCATAATCATCGTCATACAGTCTTACCACTCAATAGAGTGTGACTTGTGCAATGTCTGTGTTTGAAACGACTTTCTTGAATATCTTCATTGTATATGCATGTTTTTAACAAACTTAAATGGTCTTTTAAGTTCCTGTGGAAGAAAGAAAACCAGAACCTCTTAAGGTTGCCAGAAAGCCTGAATCAGTTATTGTGACTCCAAAGGAAGATACACCGCAAAAAGGTAGGGATTTATGCATTGACTTTTGTACTGTACCGTACATACTGTTTACTGTGATGTCTTAAGAGTCTTCTTGAACTATTCTTTGTCTTAAGTTTACCATATTCTGGCTCTCCGTTTTCCTCAGTTTTCCATCTGTTTGACAATCTAGACACAAGGGTAACACTTTAACTATCATCATGAAGCTGACTTAATGGTGTTACAATATGACATAATATTAGACGTATAGTTTATCATAAGTTGTTAAAACTGTTTTAGATATGGGTCATGTTATGTTTGTGACCATGTTGACAATATGTTTGAAGTAAAGTGTTGCATGCGTCGCCACGTGACGTTCTGTTTGTCAGATTTGATGTGTTATGCAACAACCCTTTTGTCACTCTTCTGTGTTGCCAATGTCTTATGCGTGTCTTGTATGTGCTTCAAGTAATGGAGCCCAAACAAAAGCCTGTACCTGTTGAGAGGGTACCTGAGAAAAAACCTACTGAAAAGGTACCTGTTGAGAGGGTACCTGAGAAAAAACCTACTGAAAAGGTACCTGTTACTAAACCTAAAAAGGAGATGGAAGAAGAAAAGAAAGTTCCAACTTCAGAAATAGAAGTTATGCCACAAAGAAAAGGAACTCCGCCAGACACAGGTATTCTAAATGTGCTCTATGTTAGTGGTGTTCAATTTATTAAAATCTTATTTCACCTCCAAATGTAGATATCAGGTGCATAATGGCATGCCAGTACTACTTTCTTTTATCTGTGTTTTTTTAAACCCAATGTTTGTCTTTATGTTGTGTTTTGTCGTTAATCTCTTGCGACCTCCATTTGGTGGGAACTCTTAAAAACATCTTTAGAACTTCAAGTGACTTCTAGTCTTCAGATGGCTGAGAAAAAGAGATCTTCAAAGACTCACGAGTTGTGGGAGGTTTCCGACACGATGGAGAGAGCTCCTCCAATAGAAGAAGTCTTTCAGTATGAAGAAGTGGGGAATGAATACGAAGAGGTGTCATATGAGAACAAAGGTGATATATTGGACAATAGCACTACATCGACATTCCAACAGAGGATTTCAGTGAGGACAAAAGATATCCTTCCAGAAAAAGTATCTGTCCAAAAAGATAAAAAGTCAGATATGAAACATGAACCATCTCTTAGTGAGGTTTCCAAGAGGAAAGATAGAGCTACTAAAGTTTTTACTACACCGAAACCAAAGGAAAGAAGTGCTGTTGAAGTTAGGTCTGATCTAGAGGCAGATTTACCAGCCAAACAGGATCGATCTCTTCAGAGGGAGTCTCATGAATCGTCCACAGAAGAAGAAGAAACACTTCTCAGGAAAAGTGTTTACACTGCAAGTTTAGTGTCTAGAGAGGAAGAGGGTACAGGCATCAAAACTAAGGGAACTCATTTTGTTGATGTAGTTGAGTTAAAGACAGAACAGGCTACAATTGAAGATATACCTATCCATCAAGTAGTTCAATCTACAGAAGAACATTTTGTCCAGAAAGCTGCCAAAGTTACTACAAAAGACAGTGTACCTATAAAGAAGGATACTGTATCTTTGGAAGTATTAAATTATGAAAAAGTGGACACTGAGCTACAAAAATATGAAGAAGTTTCCGTCATGAAGCAAGGGAGTGCTAGTATGAGGGAAGAAATATCTATGAAAAAGTATCCTAATACGCAGCAGGTAGTTAAGGGTGAAAGCAAGGCTATAGACACAGATAAAAAAGAGGAAGAAAAGAAAACAGACATTGTAAAGAAAAAGGAAATGACCACCAGGGTATCAGACAATAAGGAACAGTCAGGCGGAAGACAGGAGATTCATGATAAGACAGATTATAGTTCTCCAAGAAAATTATCTCCCCAGGAACATGAAGAATATGTTTCAAAACAAGAGGCATCTGTTATGGATGTTTCAGAGAATATAAATGCAGCCACAGATACTATTTCCCCCAAACCAACAGCAAGAAAGGAAACTGACATTCGATCTAACCAAGAAGGTATTTCTCAATCAGTAGAATGCAAAGAACCAGTAGAATCTTCTATCAGAGTAGAATCAGTAATTGAAGAAATACCAAATATACAAGTTAATACAAGAAAGGACAGAATACATTTGTCAGAAGGTATCTCTCCAATAAAAGTGTTGTTGCCCACAGAGAAAGGACAGGGATTAGTTGGTACTGAAGAGATAATTTGTACTGTTGAGAACTTCCAATCAAAGAAACAAGTAGTTGAGAAAGGCAAACCTTCCAAAGTAATTCAATCCAAGGAGGAAACCTTTAAGAAGACCCTTACTATGAGAAAGGAACTCAGTGAAGAGATACCCCGTACAAATGAGGATATCCAGTCAAAGAAACAGGTTATAGAAAAGGGCAAACCTTCCAAAGTAATTCAATCCAAGGAGGAAACCTTTAAGAAGACCCTTACTATGAGAAAGGAACTCAGTGAAGAGATACCCCGTACAAATGAGGATATCCAGTCAAAGAAACAGGTTATAGAAAAGGGCAAACCTTCCAAAGTAATTCAATCCAAGCAGGAAACTTTTAAGAATCTTACTACGGGAGAGGAAACCACTGAAGAGATTAGAGTTGAGGTCATCCAAACTAAGAAACAGGTAGTTGAGAAAGACAAACCTGCCAAAGTAATTGAATCCAAGGAGAGGGCTGACAAGACACTTACTATGAGAGATGAGCCCATCGAAGAGAGACCTTTTACAGTTGAGGACATCCAAACTAAGAAACGGGTGATTGAAAAAGGCAAACCTGTTAAAGTAATTTCTTCTGAAGAGGAAACACTTGACTCACAAGAGGAGGAAAAGATCTCTTCAAAAGCCTCGCCTTCAAGAGGTATACTAAGTAAATCTAACATGTTTCATCTCATCATCTTGTCAGCAAAATCATCCATCAATTCCATTTCATGCTTAGTTTGAAATCAAACTTTTTTTGTCCAGTATTATTCATCAAGTTGCTTCATTCCAGTGTTTGCCATCCCATATCAACACATCCTCTTAAGTGGTCAAAATCCACAACTCTTGTGTCATTCTTGCAATTCTCTCTGTTGTTTGTGTGTATGTTTTGTGTCTCTTTTGTATTGTGTTTTCTATTTGATCACATCTTTTTTGGTATTGTATTGGTGCTCCACTGTTTACCCCAATCTGTAGTATCTTGATCTTGACCATGGTATCATTTCATTTCAAGTACCAGCAGAGAAGAAGGAATCACCTCCACAACCTGTTGAACCACTTACAAAGAAAGTGTCTCAGCTAGAGAAAACTGTTGTTGCTGAAGGGGTGAAAGAATCTGAGCCATTTGCAAAGAAAGTGGCTAAATCAGAGTCTAAGCCAGAAATCAAGCCAAAGTCCAAGCCAGAGAAGATAGCTATTGCTGAAAAGCCTGCTGAGGCACTTGTAAAGAAAGTGTCTACGCCAGAGTCTAAGTCAGAACCTAAACCTGAATCTAAGCCAGAGGCTAAGACAGAGCCTAAACCTAAACCAGAGGATAAACCAGAGCCTAAGCCCAAACCAGAGCCTAAACCAGAGTCTAAACCAGAGTTTAAGTTAGAGGCTAAACCAGAGAAGAAGGCTGTTACTGAAGTAGGGGTGAAAGAATCACCTCCACAGCCCGCTGTGCTGTTGAAGACAGAGCCTAAGCCTAAACTAGAGGCCAAGCCAGAGCCTAAGGCTAAGCCAGAGCCTAAACAAGAGGCTGAGCCAGAGGCTAAAGTAGACACTAAGCCTAAATCAGAGCCTAAACTAGAGGCTAAGCCAGAGCCTAAACCTAAACCAGAGCCTAAACCAGAGTCTAAACCAGAGGTTAAGCTAGAGGCTAAACCAGAGAAGAAGACTGTTACTGAAGTAGGGGTGAAAGAATCACCTCCACAGCCCGTTGTGGTGTTGAAGACAGAGCCTAAGCCTAAACTAGAGGCCAAGCCAGAGCCTAAGGCTAAGCCAGAGCCTAAACAAGAGGCTGAGCCAGAGGCTAAAGTAGACACTAAGCCTAAATCAGAGCCTAAACTAGAGGCTAAGCCAGAGCCTAAATCTAAACCAGAGCCTAAACCAGAGTCTAAACCAGAGGTTAAGCTAGAGGCTAAACCAGAGAAGAAGGATGTTACTGAAGTAGGGGTGAAAGAATCACCTCCACAGCCCGCTGTGGTGTTGAAGACAGAGCCTAAGCCTAAACTAGAGGCCAAGCCAGAGCCTAAGGCTAAGCCAGAGCCTAAGCTAGAGACTGAGCCAGAGGCTAAATTAGACACTAAGCCTAAATCAGAACCTAAACTAGAGGTTAAAATAAAGTCTAAGCCAGAGCCTAAACCAGAGGTTATGCCAGAGCCTAAGCCTAAACCAGAAGCTAAGCCTAAACCAGAGGCTAAACCAGAGCCTAAGTCTAAACCAGAGTCTAAGCTTGAACCTAAACCAGAGGCTGAGCCAGAGGCTAAAATAGAGTCTAAGCCTAAATCAGAGCCTAAGCTAGAGGCTAAAATAGAGGCTAAGCCAAAGCCTAAACCAGATGTTAAGCTTAAGCCTAAGCTAGAGGCTAAACCAGATCCTAAATCTAAACCAGAGTCTAAGCTTGAACCTAAACCAGAGGCTGAGCCAGAGCCTAAACCAGAGGTTATGCCAGAGCCTAAGCCTAAACCAGAAGCTGAGCCCAAACCAGAGGCTAAACCAGAGCCTAAGTCTAAACCAGAGTTTAAGCTTGAACCTAAACCAGAGGCTAAAATAGAGACTAAGCCTAAATCAGAGCCTAAGCTAGAGGCTAAAATAGAGTCTAAGCCAAAGCCTAAACCAGATGTTAAGCTTAAGCCTAAGCCAGAGGCTAAACCAGAGCCTAAATCTAAACCAGAGTCTAAGTTTGAACCTAAACCTGAGGCTAAACCAGAGAAGACTGTTGTTACTGTAGGGGTGAAAGACTCACCACCACAGCCCCCTGAGCCACCTCCACAGCCCCCTGAGAAGACTGTAGTTGCTGAGGAGGTGGAAAAATCACCTCCAAAGCCACTTGTAAGGAAAGTGGCTAAACCAGAGTCGAAGCCAGAGAACAAGGCTATTACTGAAGATGTGTTTCTTTCAAGTGAAGAAGATGTTGCAACTCGAAAAGGTATAACAAGGGCAATCCTTGAAATACAAATCTTCACTCTTGCGTCACTCTTAAAATCTTGCTTTCTTTTGTTGTTTGTTTGTATGTTGTTTGTGTGTACGTTTTGTGTAATTGTGTTTGGGATACTTCCTTATTTGTTTATCCTTATGTGTTTGCTGTTTGATCATATATTGCCTTTGTATTTTCTTGATGGTTCACTTCTGTAGTATGTTGTTCTTGACCATAGTATAACTTTATTTCAAGTACCAGCAAAGGAGAAGGAATTACCCCTACAACCTGTTCGACCACTTACAAAGAAAGTGCCTAAACCAGAGAAAACAGTTGTTGCTGAGGAGGTGAAAGAATCACCCCCAAAACCGTCTGAGCCACTTGTAAAGCGAGTGTCTTTAGCAGAGTCTAAGCCAGAGAAAACTATTGCTGAAGAGGTGAAAGAATCACCTCTTAAGCCGACTGAGCCACTGGCTAAGAAAGTATCTAAACCAGAGTCTAAGCCAGAGACCAAGCCAGAGACGGTGGCAAAGAAAACAGCTATTGCTGAGGAGGTGAAGGAATCACCTCCAAAGCCCACTGAGCCACTTCCTAAAAAGGTGCCTAAGCCAGAGACTATGGTTATTGCTGAGGTAGAATCTCCACCAAAGCCTACTGAGCCACTTGCAAAGAAAGTGGCTAAACCAGAGACTAAGCCAGAGAAGACAACTAATGCTGAAGAAGATGTTGTTCCCAAAAAAGGTATAATGAGAAAATCTTGAAATGCAAATCTTAAATTTTCCCTCACTCTTAAAATCTTTATATTTTGTGAGTTATGTTTGTGTTTATGTTATGTGTTTTGATGTTCTTCTCTGTCTTTGTGTGTGCTATGTTTATATTTGATATAGTCTTTCTCTGATACTTTGTCAGTGGTCCAATGCATACCGCAATCTGTAATATTTTGATTTGTCAGGTTGTTATTGTGAAGAGAATGTGTTCTCAATGACTTACCTGGTTAAATAAAGGTAAAATTAAATAAATCAAAATTGACTTTGACCATGGTATAATTTTATTTCAAGTTCCAGCAAAGGAATCACCTACAAAGCCTGCTGAGCCTCTTGCAAAGAAAGTGCCTGCACCAGAGAAAACAGCTATTTCTGAACAGGTGGAGTCACCTCGAAAGCCTGCTGAGCCACTTCTTAAGAAAGTGTCTTTGCCAGAGTCTAAGCCTGAGCCTAAGTCTGAGCCTAAGCCAGAGAAGAAGGCTGTTGCTGAGCCTCCAAAGCCAGCGGAGCCACTTGTAAAGAAAGTCTCTAAGCCAGAGAAGAAGGCTGTTGCTGAAGTGGTGTCAAGTGAAGATGTTGCTGCCCCAAAAGGTATAACAAGGACAATCCTTGAAACACAAATCTTAAATCTTAAAAATCTTGCTATCCTGTCTGTTATGTTTGTGTGTGTTATGTATGTAGGATATTACGTATTATCTGTTATGTGTATATGTGTGATGATGACATGTTTCTTCTCAATGGTTTAATGCTTATCCCAACATGCACTGTCTTGATTTTGACCATTGTACACATTTATTTTAAGTACCAATAAAGGAGAGCAAAACATCTCCAAAGCCCACTGAGTCACTTGCAAAGAAAGTCAGTCCTCTTGAAGGTAAATGTCTGTTTAATGTTGCATCATGTATGTTCTTTAAATACATTCGTGAATGAATGTTTCTTGGGCAAATATAAATCTTAAACATTCTTTTGAAGCTCCTCAAGATAAGAAAAAGACTACACAGGAAACAAAGCCTGCCTTCCAAGTGCAAGAACAAGATGATATGGAGACAGGTATTCAACAAAAAAATGCACAAAAATATAGACATAAAATGACAAACTAATACCTCGAAAACCACACCAACCAAATACTACTAAGCATTCTATCTTAAGCCTCATTATAGTCGTAGAGGGTTGAGGCTAACATATTTTGCTTGTTTTTTTTTCAAGTCACCAAAATGTATTTGTATAATCTCATTCAACATAAATGGTTGCCTCTTCGATCCACAAAAACATTCCTGTTCTTTGTCCAGTCTCGTTATAATGTTTTATGTGCATGTTATACTATTTAAATCAGGTAGGTGCCACCTCTAACCACCTTCATAGCAATGCTGTGGTTCTGTATGTAATGTCATATCATGTTAAATGTCTTACTAAAGTTCTCATCCTGAAATGTATTAGTGAATGTGAGCATGTCATAGTTTCCATGTTATATCTTCACTTGATAATATTACTTCACTCATCTTCATCTTTGATTGGTTATGGGAGAAAATTCCCTTGGAATTCCCAATTGGTTCCACAAGATAATGTCCAATACCATTCAAAGACAAAAGTGAATCATTCTCCTTAAGTGATTGGGCTGGTTATACAACTCCCCTCAATCACATCTCAATGTCCTGACCGTACTTGATACATTGAGGCTTGTATCCCATATATCTTCAAATGAATGTGAATCTTTGTACTAAACAGTGTTTACTTTTCCTTAATTTCCCTACTAGGTGAAGGCAAGCAGGCACCTGGACCTGCTAAGAAAGGTATGATGAATACTTTGTTTTTCACTTTACATTTCACTATTCCTTGCATATAAATAAATATCTAGCTCAATATTTGAAATATACAGTCGAATTTCCTACTTTATTGTTGTTTTCTGTGAGTTTGTTTGTTGAATTTTGTTTGTTTGTTGGTTGGTTGAGTATTCTGTGTGTTGTCTTGTTTGCTGTATAGCTAAATCTCAGTGTTTGATGTGATGTTTTCAATGTTGTTATCTTGTTAAGTGAGCTGTTATGTGTAATATGAAACCTTTACTGCAGTTCTCCGACAAAAAGCAAAAATTCATGTTGAGAAAGAAGAAACACTTGTACTGCCAACCTTGAAGAAAACAACCAGGATATCCAAAGATGTGGCACAAGAACAGGAGATTATATCACTGAAGAAAGTGCCTTCAGTCCCCTTTGAAGATCTGCCAGCGCCACCAAAGAAACCTCCTCCAAAAATTACAAAGCATACAATCCATGACTTTGAAGAGAGAGTGCATGAAGAAGTTGAAGTAACAGTATATGAAAGGTATGAGGCAGAGCAAATCGGCAAGACAGATAAAATCAGCCAGATACCTGATGGAGCTAAAGTAAAGACACCTAAAGAGGTTGAAACAAAAGACTCAACTGAGGACAAATGGTCTCGGAAGACCATTCTCAGAGATGAAAAAGAAGAGGACAAAATGACTTTGAAGAAAACTCCCAAGGCTGTGAAAGAAGAGGAACCAACAGACCCCAGTTTAGCCCTAAAGAAAGTGTCAAGATTGCCATCAGATGAAAAAGGAGAAGAAACTGTGACCTTAAAACCGTTCCAAAAATCTCCTAAAGCAGGAACCGTTGAGCCAGAGAAGGACAAGTACAAAGATAAGGAATCTGGGGCTTTCAAAAGAGGTGAGAGACCATCAAGAGATGAAGACATCAAAGAACCTGTTGATCGTAAGAAAGCTGATAGAGTTCCTAGTGCTAAAGAAGAGTCACAGGCAGTCAAATTAAAACAAGTGACCAAAGTTCCTGAAGATGAACAAGTCCAGGATTCGGACAAACCACTGACAAAGGTGAAAAGGATTCCAATACAGGAGCAAGAGAAGGAAGATGTTAAATTGAAGCCATTTTCAAAGTCACCTAAAGCTGACACTGAAGCTGTGAAGCCTGAGAATGAGCCTGAGAAGAAGAAAGAGGCTCAAAAAACCCTTCAACAAAAGCCAAGTCCTCCAAAGACAGCACCCATAAAGAAAATGGAAAAGAGTCCTAAAGAGGAAGAGCCAGTACAGTTAAAAAAGGTTGAGCAGGTGCCAAAAGAACAAGAGGACAAAGAAAAAGATAAGCCTTCAAAGCATGAAGAGACACTTAAGAAAATGGTAGAACTGAAAAAGACTCCTTCACCTAAGGTTGAAAAACCAAAGCCAAAAGAAATTGAAAAAATTACTATGGAGAGGAAGCCCAGTGCAGAAAGGACCAAAAAGCTACCCAAAGAAGTTTCACCAAAAGATTCATTTGAAGGTGTTACCCTCAAAAAAGTTCCAAAGAAATCACCACAAGAGGAAACTGATGGAGCAAGACTGAAGAAGGTGCCGGCAATGAAAGAGCTTTCCCCTAAAGCTGTACAGTTACGAAAGATCTCGACTCAGCTGGAGGAGGAAGTATTTGAAGAGGAGCCAGATGTTGAGGAGGAATCTGACAGTGAAGGTTGGGGATGGGAACTTGCCCCTCGTGATAGTCCTGGATCCACAGAAGATTTGGGAGAGGAAGGTGATGCACTTGGAATGCCAAGACGAGGTGAGATGAAGGCTGGAGCGAATCACCATTGAAGAAAAAGTCCTTAACCCCAAAATAATCTCCACCCATTTTCATCTGAATGTTTTCATTTTCTACATGTTAATGTTTGTGATAATTTCGCATTGTTTCTTCATGTCGATCATTTTCATCAGAAAAAGTATTTCATCCTAAATAATCTTCATCCATTTCCGTCTTAAAGTTTTTATGTTCTATGTGTTGTTTGTCATCGTTTTGTGTTGTTTCTCCATGTCAGTCTCCATGTTTCTATTAATTGTCTGTCAATCCATGTAAAAAGCACATGTTTGGCATGCTGTTTTTCCACATGGTGTTTGACATTGTGTATTATATACCCATCTCCCATCATCCATTGTTAATTTGTTTCCATCATCACCCTTTGTCTTTATTTATCTCTCCATATTGTATGTACAATTCTGAGTAAAATATTTATAAGTGATTTGAATGTGATCTGTCTTTACGGTATAGTCATTTTAAATATCTTAAACAGATGGAAAGCCAGCAGAAGAAGCAGGCACAGGCAGAGGTAGAGGTAGAGGCCTCAAAGGTAAGACTGGTTACATCCATGTGAAAATAAGAACCTTTTTAGAGTGCAGCGTCAGCACACTCTACTCTCAATGTTCTCACTGTAACTTATTTTGAATAGTTATATAATAACCAACAATAAGCACTGTTCGAACTTTAAAACGGGCAGAATGATTCATCTTAAATTGCTTGTCAACAGCTTTTTAATATAATTTATACTTTTTAAACTATTAACCTTTTTGTCCTCCCCAAAGCCTCCATCCACTTCAATGGGATGTCTTCAGCATTATAAACTTCCCATAATTCAGCAATGACATCCAACATTCTATCCACTGTCAACACTTGCTTTTGATACAAATCAGCTACTTTGACCACTTTTCTAACAATTTAGACAAAACTTTGTCTATAACCAGGTTTCCATCCAACCTTTTTATGCGAGTGAAGTACATGTCGGATAAAAAATGTCACAACAGGCCTGATGAAAAAGCAAATTTGTCGCTACTTTCCAAATGTTGACAAAACAAAATATGTTAGACAAGGTGGGATCTTTTGTGCCGGTAAAATTAATTATGTGAGAAATGGCGGTGGAACTATTTTATGCGCAAATATTGATTATAATAACCATCATATTGTCACACGATGACATGTTGTGTGGTCCTCCGACTATGACTCGGGAAAACATGCAGTCTATTAGGCTACAGATGAAATACGTTATGATGAATTTCACAGGGTGGTGAAAGTGCAAGATGATGAGCTTAGTGCTCCTTTCCAGTGAATATCAAAGGTCTTATTCTGGTGACATGATGATCAATGCTTGGCTGCTGATTGACAAATAAAAATGATCTCACTCTTTTTTTCCATAATAATCTCATCATGTAGGCTATACTGTATACTGTATCTACTACCAATCCAGAGATAAAGCTGTGTTACTAACCTTGTCAACTACTTTTTCTCTTAACTTTTAAAATCTGAAATTTTGATCTCTTTCCCAACAAGTTAGACAAAAACTAGGAGTGTATGAAATCTTTGTTTCTTTCTCTGTTTTTCAAATAATATAATGGAAATGTATTCTACCAGTACAGAAATACAGCTATTTAAGTAACATAAACTTCTTTCTTTGGTTGCTACGGTCTTAGAAAAAAAGGTGCAATCTAGAACTTAAAAGGGTTCTTCGGCTGTCCCCATAAGAGAACCTTTTGAAGAACCCTTTTTGGTTCCAGGTAGAACCCTTTTGAGTTCAATGTAGAACCCTTTACACAGAGGGTTCTACCTGGAACCCAAAAGGGTTCTACCTGGAACCAAAAAGAGTTCTACCTGGAACGAAAAATTATTTTTTCTAAGTGTAGTTATGCAGGCTGGCTAACATTCCCTTGCTAGCCAACTAAATGTATTATTCATAATGAGGAAGCTGTCTTACTGCAGTTAATACAGTAACTATCTAACATTTGCTGTATCTAGCAGCATGTTGAATTAAGCAATGAGAGACTGCTGGTCGAGTCCATGTCCAAGTCACTAATGGTCGAATATATATATAAAATGTATATATTTTAAATTAATAACCTTTATTTAACTAGGCAAATTATTATTTACAACGACGGCCAAACCCTAACCCAGACGACACCGGGTCAATTGGGCGCTGCCCTATGGGACTCCCAAACACACCTGGTTGTGTTACAGCCTGGAATCGAACCAGGGTCTGTAATGACACCTCTAGCACTGAGATGCAGTTTCTTAGACCGCTGCGCCACTCGGGAGCCCCCCCAAGTGCAGTGATAATTCAAATGGAACTGTTAACAGGCATTTATCATGTATTATCTTGAATAACAAGCACCTATCAACCAAACAGCATTCAGGATACAAACTCCCTGTTTTATAAAGGGTACTATCTCACTACTATTTCTCTGATAGTCACTAGCCTGATTCTACTTCACTAGCATACATTTTTCAACACAAGCCAGTAGCATCTAAAAATGTAAACTTCTAAACTTCTTCCACTACCATAAAAATACTGTACCTTTGCACACACATTTTCTATTAGGAAAAATATGTTTCTAGTTTTTACACTGTAAGTGTTAACATTGTAAGTGTTACAAATTAGTATTAGTATTAGTTTGAACATTTTAACACTTTTAAAGTTGCACTATGCAGAAATCGCTCCTCCATTTCTTGGTTGCTAAAACTCTAATAGTTCGCCTAATTTCAGTTTATGTGACAAAATATATATGGTGTAGAGAATCATTGTATCTAAACCACCGTGAAATATAGTTTCCATAACCAAAAATATTGTTGTTTCAGCTGTTTGAAGCTGGTGTACAAAACCAAAAGTAAAAGATGCAAAAACAAAACTTAGGAACGGGACCCATAGAAATAGTGCACATAGAACAGATCTACAGTTTCTTAGACTTGCTTTCAAGTAGAATGATAGATCTATAGCTCACATTTCTATGTGAATTTGGTCAGTTCGCCCAAAACATTACATATCAACACTTTAACTGATGTAAACAGGCTAAACATCTAATCTGTGTAATTGTGTCTGAATTGTAGCAGGCAAAACCCCATCCCCTGGTGAAGGCAGGGGTAGAGGACTGAAACCCGGTGGTGGAGGAGACAAACCACCCGATGCTAATCCTTTCGGATTCCAGCTTAAAGCAGTTCCACTGAAGTTCACGAAACCACTCAAAGACATAGTGTTACAAGAAGGTGACGCTGTTGGTGCTTCTGCTACGTTTGAGTGTGAGGTTTCACCTTCTACTGCAGTAACTACATGGATGAAAGATGACAGCAACCTAAGAGAGAGTCCAAAACACAAATTCACCTCTGATGGCAAAGATCGCAGACTAGCCATTATTGACGTCCAACTTTCTGACACTGGAGAATATACCTGTGTGGCCAAGCTGGGCAACAAGGAAAAGACAACAACCGCTAAACTCATTGTTGAAGGTATTTCAGATAATTAAGAATTTATGTATTTATAAGAATCTTATTTTTTTAACAAAATCATGTAAACCACTAAAAAACTGATCACAATTAATTTACTGGTAATGTAGATTAAATAAAAATGTTTTACTTAATGTTTTGTTTTATATTGTTTTATAAAAATGTATACCGTATAACTACACAATTTTATGGAAAGTACTCCCTTTTTGATAAAGTATTCCTTAATCTATGTAGCTTCTATGTCAGATTTAAGTTGCAATGATTGTTACATGTATGTATTATTGATATGCGTTGATGCATTTTACCTTTACATTTTGATGCAAATAACTTGAATGTAAATAACGACCTAATACTAACCCAATACTTACGCATTCAGAACTGCCCGTGAAGTGGGTGAAGGAGCTGGATGAGGAGACGTCAGTCCTGAAGGGGCAGCCTATGTACCTAACCTGTGAGTTGAACAAGGAGAGAGAAGTGACCTGGATGAAGAGTGGTAAGGTCCTCAAAGTAATCCCTGGAAAGGTGGCCATCAACGTCATTGGAATGCAACATGCCGTTACGATCCAGAACACGGGCGATGACGACGCTGGAATCTACGCATGCGAGTGTGAACTCATCAGGACCAAAACAACTGTGAAAATCATTGGTTTGTAGATAATTCCCTAAATAAACTGTTGACACCTACCAACGATATAAATATACTCTATCTGTTCATCTATGTACAAAAACTGATTACATCTTAATTTTACAGAAATTATCAGAGACTGGTTGGTGAAACCATTGAGAGATCAGCATGTGAAACCCAAGGCCACTGCCACTTTCAAGTGTGAGCTCTTCAAAGAAACCCCCAACTGGAAGTTTTTCAAAGGCAATGATGAGATTACTAATGATCCTACTGACAAGACTGAGGTCAAGAAAGAAGGAAAAGTCTTGACTCTCACAATAAAGAATGCACAGCCCGACGATATTGGAGAATATGCCATGGAAGTTGAAGGCCACAGATACACAGCTAAACTGACTCTTGGAGGTTGGTTGCACAATCACACATATCTTGTATGTTGTTGAATCAAGGAAGGCTACCTACATGAAGTGAATGCTTATTATATACTTATGATATTTTTACAGAACGTGAAGCTCAGATCTTGAAGCCTCTCTCCAGTTGTGAGGTGGTCGAGAAAGAGGATGTTACATTTGAAACTGAGATATCTGAAGAGGATGTGCCTGGAGAATGGAAACATAGAGGGCAGGTCTTAACAAGATCACCGGTAAGACTTGTCTTATGATTTGACTGAAATATTTCCCCAGACATTAACCGTAACCTAAACTTTCAGAAAAACTGTTTTAAATGTTGAACAGTCTTCGATATCTGTTTAACTTTTTTTTTTTTTTTTTGCATTTTCAGACATGTGAGATCAAAATGGAGGGCAAGAAACGTTTCCTAACTCTGAAAAGTGTTCCACTGGACGCGTCTGGTGAAGTGTCTTATACAGCTCTGAATGCTGTCACTAGTGCTGTGCTCACAGTCAAGGGTAAGCAGTTGTTCCAAGAGCAAATTATGTATGTATGTATCGATGATATTATGCATGTATTGATAAAGAGATCATTATTTGTATCTCCCAGAACTGGAAATGGACTTCACAGTCCCCTTGAAGGACGTGTCTGTACCTGAAAAGAAACAGGCTATGTTTGAGTGTACTATCACAAAGGATGTGCCAAAAGTCATGTGGTTTAAGGGTTCTGACACCATTGGTACATCAGACAAAAAATATGAAATAATCGATGATGGAAAAAAACACATGTTGGTCATAAACAATTGTGAGTTTGATGATGAGGGATTTTACAGTATTGAAGCCTTGGGCAAAAAGTCAACCGCTACACTCACTGTGGAGGGTAAGTGTGGAACCATTGTTATTAGATTTGACGTCCTTTGAGTGGTTTTCGTTTGCTATCATCAAAAGTTGTTCCCTGTGATTCATTAATTCATTTCCTAGTTGGAATTTCTTTTAACTAAGTCCAATATGCACTCATCTAACATATAGGTATGAGGCTCAAATTTGAATTGCCACTTCAGGACCAAACTGAGAAGGAAGGTAACACTGCTCGGTTTGAGCTTGAGCTCTCTCATGAGAATGTACCTGTGACATGGTACAAAAATGAAACCAAACTCCATGTGAGCCGAACCGTGCTCATCTATAGTCGTGGAAAGAAACATACACTAGAAATCAAGGAGTTGACTCTAGATGATATCTGCCAGATTAAGGCAGAGGCTAAAGGAATTCCCTCAATGGCAAACCTGACGGTGATAGGTAACCCCTGCTTTGTTCCTTTATTTATTGTTTGTTTCTTTGTTGTGATTGAAATCCTTGAACTCATTTAAGGATTTGCACCATGCTACATTACATAAATGCAGAATACAAAACCCATATCCTCCTGATGACTTTTCCATGTTCCAGAGGGGGATGCATACTTCGTAGTGAAGTTGCAGGATTATACTGCAGTCGAGAAAGACGAAGTAACTCTGGACTGTGAACTCAGCAAAGATGTCCCAGTCATGTGGTACCATAATGAAACTGAAATTAAGGCCTCTAAGATGGTAACCATAAGTGCTGATGCAAATCGAAGAGTGTTGTCCATTAAGAAAGTGGATGACAGAGATAAGGGACAATACATATGTGATTGTGGAACGGACAAAACCATGGCAAATATTAACATCGAGGGTAAGCAATTACAAATGTTTGTCATAGAACAAACATTTATTTTGAGAACATTCGTGCGTTTTTTTCTTGTAATTGTAATGTTCTCAATCCTGAATTGCAGCTCGAGATATAAAGATAACTCGCCCAATGTATGGCGTTGAGGTCTTTGATGGTGAGACCGCTCGTTTTGAGGTAGAACTCTCTGAAGATGATGTCCATGGACAGTGGAAACTGAACGGAGAAGTCCTTACTCAATCCCCTGTATGTTACATAGACCAAATAATTCTCACTGTTGTTTTACCATTCTACCACTCATATCAATTACGTGATCATTCATTCACATCCATTACGTTATCTTGAAATATTATAATGAAACAGCCTATAGCATTCTCCCCCTCCTTCCTCCCTTTCCTCTTCGTCTTCATCTAATCTGGACAATTTGACATTCATTTTACCACCATTTGCAGGACATTGAAATCATAGAGGACGGTGCAAAGCACACGTTGATATTGTATAACCTCAAGGCCCCCTTGTCAGGGGAGATTGGATTTACAGCTGCCAATGCTAAATGTGTTGCTAATCTGAAAGTGAAAGGTGAGATTAAAAAGAAACATTTGGTTGGTGATCTAATCTGATAATGTAAATGTAAATATTTTCAGTGGTGGTATTCTATACATTGCCACGATGCCACATTGTCTCTGTTTCCTTCTGAAATACAGAGAGTCCTATTACATTTGTCACACCTTTGAGTGATGTGCAAGTGTATGAAAAGGATGAGGCCAGATTTGAGTGTGAGGTGTCAAGAGAACCCAAGAGCTTCCGTTGGTTCAAGGGATCTCATGAGTTGACAGCTGATGATAAGTTTGATATTATCCATGAGGGAAAAAGACACACTCTGGTGGTCAAATCTGCCGCATATGATGATGAAGCTAAGTACATATTTGAGGCAGAAGACAAGAGAACCACTGGCAAACTAGTTATCCAAGGTAATCTGAAGATATTTTTTTGTGCTTCCTGTTTAAATCCTGATTCAATTCATTACAAGTGATTGAAATTGATCTTCTCACGATGACGATGATTTAATTTCTTATGAATTGAATGTCTTATCAGGAATTCGCCTTGAGTTTGTCAAGCCCATTAAGGATGTCACTGTCAAGGAGCGTGAGACGGCAGAGTTCAGTATTGAACTCTCACATGACAACATCCAGGTCACCTGGTACAAGAACGGTGTGCGTTTGCATCCCAGCAAAGTTGTGCACATGTCAGACGATGGCAAGATGCACAAATTGACCTTCAAGGAGGTGTCCATTGATGACACATCCATGATCAAAGTAGAAGCCATGGGCAAAAGCTCAGAGGCCATGCTCACAGTCCTCGGTTAGTATACCGTTAAAATCCTTGAAACGTTGTTGGCGAAACAGGTGAGTTACCGTTGTCGAAAGTGAAATATCACACACACAACTCATCATGGTTTCTTTTTCATCAACAGAGGGAAAGCCTTACTTCACGACAAAACTGCATGACTACTCAGTCACTGAGAAGGATGAACTGACAATGGTTTGTGAACTGAGCAAGCCCAATGCAGAGGTGAAATGGTTCAAGGGTGGCCAGCAAATCACTCCCTCCAAGAATGTGGCCATCAAAGCCGATGGAAAGAGGCGTATGCTGATCATTAAGAAGACAGAGAAAGCCGACATTGGAGAATACACCTGTGATTGTGATTCGGATAAAACTACGGCCAAGCTCAACATTGAAGGTATCCTTTAGTGTTTTTAGCTCAGCATTTGACGGATGCAGTGTCTTTTCTTTCATTCATACAAACACTTGTCTTTGTGTTTGTTCTACAGAGCGTGACATTAAGTTTGTCAGGCCCCTGTACAGCGTGGAAGTCACAGAAACTGAAATTGCCAAGTTTGAGACTGAGATCTCTGAGGAGGAAGTACATGGTCACTGGAAACTCAAGGGAGAGGCCCTTCATCAGTCTGCTGTAAGAAAATATCCATATTATTTTTACTACATAATTGGACGTTCCTTACTACGTTTCATAGCAGCCGAGAAAAAAATCACTTGATGATGATCACTTAGTGACTGTTTGTGTATTTTCTTTCAAGGACTGTGAGATTAAGGAGGAGGGTACAAGGCATGTGCTGATCCTGTACAACGTTCGCATGGATCAGGCCGGAGAAGTTGACTTCCAGGCTGCCAATGCTAAATCCAATGCTCAGCTTAGAGTTAAAGGTGAGAATGATTTAATACACTCACACATTTATCTGACAATTAGATAAATATTGATTTGTTAAAGCCACACTTTGTCAAAAGTGTGTTTTACAAGGGAGGACTAAGGGAGAATTCCAACAGGTTGATTGACAGGGACAGATTGCCTAGTCGATGGTTTGGCAGGGCGTGGGCTAATGGCCAATCAGGTGTTGTGGCTATTTTAGAAGCCACATGCCTTATCTAGAGTGGGCGGTTAGTGATTGGCAGAGCTAATGTACAACCTGCCGTACTTCAAAGTTTTCTGCTGACCATATAGATCTCAAGGAAACTGGGTATGCAAATGAGAAAGGCCCCCCCAATGACAAGTCTCTCTGCGTTAGTCCTAGCAGTTTTCCTGGTGGTTTACAGGGCTCCAGAGCAGTGGCCGGCCATCAGGGGATCCGCAAAAATGAGGATTAGCAGTTAAGGATTTATTTAGTTTCTCTTGGGATTTTGGAATGACTAACGATGTCTTCTCCTCAATCTAAAGCGCGAGTGATCGGCCTGCTGCGGCCTCTCAAGGATGTTACTGTTACTGCCGGGGAGACCGCCACCTTCGACTGTGAACTGTCATATGAAGGAATTGCTGTGGAATGGTTCCTAGGGGGTGCAAAGTTGGAGCCAAGTGACAGAGTAAGTGTTTATACCATCTTAAACACTGACAACACCTCAAGTAATTGATATGGAAACATGCCAAGACTTTGAACTGTACTTATAAACAACAGTTTTTCCATATGACTGACAAATACATGTTAAACAAAGGAAAACACCGCCCGCTGCGGCGTTTTCCTTTCTGTTTTCCATGAGTTTGCCTATAACTCCAGCACCTGCGGAAAGTACCTGGATGTGCGCATGTTCTTCAGCTTTTGACAAATACATGTTGTCATGGAATATACTACCTGGATTATCACCTATTCTCATATCCCAAATACTTTGTTTTAACATGATCTCAACTATCTCCTATGTTTACCTTAATTTTATTCCAAATGTTTGTTTAATTTAAATGGATCTTAGATTGTCCTGTTGCATTATTTACTTTAATACATTTTGTTTAAATTTTCTTGCATGTGCAACCTACATGCTTTTTGCATATAGACCTGTGAGGATCAGGATTCCAGTTGGGGATTTGATCTGGGTTTTGAGATAACGCAGGAGGGCTTTTCTGCCCTGCAAGCGTTCTTCTAGTTATTTTTAACCGCTTCAAGTGTGTGCGTCCAGTGGCAGGTGGCTTGAAGAGCTATTTCACAGTTATAATTTTTAAATCTGAAATGTGTTGTGTTAGGCCTGTACATATTTAATTATTTAATTCATTCCTGTGGGTTTGAAGTGTGAAACGTTATATGATAGGTTGATTTACGATGTCGTGTAGCCTGGTTTTCTCTTCAGTTACGATCAGTTATATAAACTCAGCAAAAAAAGAAACGGCCCTTTTTCAGGACCCTGTCTTTCAAAGGTAATTCGTAGAAATCCAAATAACACAGATCTTCATTGTAAAGGGTTTAAACACTGTTTCCCATGCTTGTTCAATGAACCATAAACGGACAGCTGATCATTCTCGCAGTGGCAGACCACGTGTAACAACACCTGCACAGGATCAGTACATTCGGACATTACACCTGTGGGACATGTACAGGACAACCAAGAACACACAATCCCTCCATCAGTGCTCAGACTGTCCTCAATAGGCTGAGAGAGGCTGGACTGAGGGCTTGTAGGCCTGTTGTAAGGCAGGTCCTCACCAGATATCACCGGCAACAATGTCGCCTATGGGCACAAACCCACCGTCGCTGGACCAGACGTGACTGACAAAAAGTGTTCTTCACTGATGAGTCGCAGTTTTGTCTCATTAGGGGTGATGGTCGGATTTGCATTTATCGTCGAAGGAATGAGTGTTACACTGAGGCCTGTACTCTGGAGTGGGATTGATTTGGAGGTGGAGGGTCTGTCATGGTCTGGAGCGGTGTGTCACAGCATCATCGGACTGAGCTTGTTGTCATTGCAGGCAATGTCAATGCTGTGCGTTACAGGGAAGACATCCTCCTCCCTCATGTGGTACCCTACCTGCAGGGTTGTTGTTTTAAAGTGGCTGTTTAAAGTTGTTTGAAATATCTTGTGTGCAAAAGAATATACAGTCTACCTTGCAATAGATACAGCTAAATAACTGCTCGATAATCCTTTGCCAAAGGCCTATGAATGAACTGCTATGATCTTCATGTTTTCACATATGTCATTAGGCATGTCATGACTATTTGTAATAGGGAAAAAAACTATAGAACCTATGACTGTGATTGCTGTACCACTGTACCATAACCGGTAATCCTTCTACCCCCCCCAAAAGATTTAGATGCACTATTGTAAAGTGGTCGTTCCACTAGATATCTTAAGGTGAATGCACCAATTTGTAAGTCGCTCTGGATAAGAGCGTCTGCTAAATGACTTAAATGTTAAATGTAAAATGTAGTTCTATATTGTTTACATTCAAGAGGTTTTGTCTTAGTTAACCAACTCCCCCAGGCTTTGGGAAAGTGGAGGAGTCAGATGGCAACAGGAGTTAAAATTGAGTCTAGGGCCCCTTCAGTCCCTTGTCACCAGCTGCTGATGTTCAATCAGGGGAAGAAGTAAATAGCTTGACCACCCATAGCTGTCACCGTCCCCCTGATTAATCAAACTGCTTGATTTGCACAGGTGGTCACCCGAGCAGAAGGCAAAACTCACACTCTGACTCTCAGAGATGTCAAGATTTCAGAGGATGGGGAAGTTAAACTCACTGCAAAGGATTTCCAGATTGAGGCCAGACTACATGTGAATGGTAGGTTGCGGTTTGTGGTATTTAGTTGTGGTTGTTATAGAGATGATTGCCCCAACTGCTCTCTTAACCAACATGGAGACCTGTTTTTTTGTGAATTCGATAAGGTTAAACAACAATATAGTCACAATATTTACTCTATAAAGCATACTGGACAGATACATATGGTGCACTATATGGTGCTATATAGACCAGGTTCATAGTAACGCAATGATTCCACTTTACATTAAATGGCCAGAATTGGGAGTATTTGCCTTGCATTTACATACAGTGAGGGGAAAAAGTATTTGATCCTCTGCTGATTTTGTACGTTTGCCCATTGACAAAGAAATGATCAGTCTATAATTTTAATGGTAGGTTTATTTGAACAGTGAGAGACAGAATAACAACAAAAAAATCCAGTAAAATGCATGTCAAAAATGTTATAAAATGATTTGCATTTTAATGAGGGAAATAAGTATTTGACCCCTCTGCAAAACATGACTTAGTACTTGGTGGCAAAACCCTTGTTGGCAATCACAGAGGTCAGATGTTTCTTGTAGTTGGCCACCAGGTTTGCACACATCTCAGGAGGGATTTTGTCCCACTCCTCTTTGCATATCTTCTCCAAGTCATTAAGGTTTCGAGGCTGATGTTTGGCAACTCGAACCTTCAGCTCCCTCCACAGATTTTCTATGGGATTAAGGTCTGGAGACTGACTAGGCCACTCCAGGACCTTAATGTGCTTCTTCTTGAGCCACTCCTTTGTTGCCTTGGCCGTGTGTTTTGGGTCACTGTCATGCTGGAATACCCATCCACGACCCATTTTCAATGCCCTGGCTGAGGGAAGGAGGTTCTCACCCAAGATTTGACGGTACATGGCCCCGTCCATCGTCCCTTTGATGCGGTGAAGTTGTCCTGTCCCCTTAGCAGAAAAACACCCCCAAAGCATAATGTTTCCACCTCCATGTTTGACGGTGGGGATGGTATTCTTGGGGTCATAGGCAGTATTCCTCCTCCTCCAAACACGGCGAGTTGAGTTGATGCCAATGAGCTCCATTTTGTTCTCATCTGACCACAACACTTTCACCCAGTTGTCATTTGAATCATTCAGATGTTCATTGGCAAACTTCAGACGGTGCTTTCTTAAGAAGGGGGACCTTGCGGGCGCTGCAGGATTTCAGTCCTTCACGGCGTAGTGTGTACCAATCGTTTTCTTGGTGACTATGGTCCCAGCTGCCTTGAGATCATTGACAAGATCCTCCTGTGTAGTTCTGGGCTGATTCCTCACCGTTTTCATGATCATTGCAACTCCACAAGGTGAGATCTTGCATGGAGCCCCAGGGCGAGGGAGATTGACAGTTCTTTTGTGTTTCTTCCATTTGCGAATAATCGCACCAACTGCTGTCACCTTCTCACCAAGCTGCTTGGCGATGGTCTTGTAGCCCATTCCAGCCTTGTGTAGGTCTACAATCTTGTCCCTGACATCCTTGGAGAGCTATTTGGTCTTGGCCATGGTGGAGAGTTTAGAATCTGATTGATTGATTGCTTCTGTGGACAGGTGTCCCTTTAAGAGTGTACTCCTAATCTCAGCTCGTTACCTGTATAAAAGACACCTGGGAGCCAGAAATCTTTCTGATTGAGAGGGGGTCAAATACGTATTTCCCTCATTAAAATGCAAATCAATTTATAACATTTTTGTCTCTCACTGTTCAAATAAACCTACCATTAAAATTATACTGATCATTTCTTTGTCAGTGGGCAAACGTACAAAATCAGCAGGGGATCAAATACTTTTTTCCCTCACTGTAGGTTGGCAGAGTATAAGTACTGTGTGAGTACACATTGGGACATAGATTCAGATTTCTTTAGACAATATTTGTCTCCTTGATGCAAAGCACAGACAACAGTATAATGTAGGTGGGTCAGGTGTGAATGGTGTGGGAGCATGATCTACCCAACCAGTCTGAATTAAATGAGAGGCCCATCAGCAAGTATTGCTGTGTTAAGTATGAAATGAGAGCCTGTGAGACAGTCATGTATGCTTTTATAACAGGGTGAGGAGAGGTGTACCCACAATGTTAAGTTTGAATACAAATGTATTAAAAGTATGAATATGTACAGTAATTGCACAAACAACAAACAGGTTGAAGGAATTACATAACGGAATGTGTAGCTTACACTGTAACTGTACCTGCCTTTGTAACTACCAAGTCAAAAAAATATATGTTTTAGGCCACTTAATCTAAAGAGGGACCATAACAATAATAATAGTTGGTGGTACTAATAGAATTTGGTCAAATGAGTTTGTTGGTTTCCTAAGCTGTTATGATATGTAAAGGACAAGTCATCATGTGTAATTCATGTGTGAACTCACAGAGCCACCAGTTGAGTTCAGCAAGCCTCTGGAGGACCAGACAGTTGAGGAAGAGGCTACTGCTACTTTGGAGTGTGAAGTCTCCAGAGAAAATGCTGAGGTCACGTGGTTCCAGGACGGACAGGAGATACGCAAAACTAAGAAATATGACATTGTTGCCGATGGCCGCAAGAGAAGACTAATCATTCATGGCTGCACTCTTGATGATTCAAAAACATATACCTGCGACGCCTCAGAATTCAAAACCTCTTGCTTCCTTAACGTTGAACGTAAGTAAAGTATAGATAATTATATTGTTTGTTTGTTAAAGTATAAATTAAAAACCTTTTGATATTGTTTGTTTGTTTGTTGTTAAGACTACACTTTAGTGTATTTGGCATACTGGTGTATTAATACTTAATCCTTACAGCTCCACATGTTGAGTTCTCTACGCCACTCCATGATGTTGAGGTCAAAGAAAAGGACTCTGCCAGATTTGAATGTGAAGTATCTCGCGAAAATGTCAAGGTATTGATTCCTGACCCTTCACCCCCTACCTCCCGGACCCTACCACTCTCCCAACCCCCACACAACACATGCACACACTTGTTCTCAAATGCACATTCAAACACACCTTCTTATTTGTATAACAATATAATATAGTTGCATGTGGAGTTACAAAACATAATATTAAGACTGAGACTTGGTTGTTTCCTGTCTTCCACTGTTTTTCAACCTTTTACGCTGCTGTTACATTTTGCTCCCTTAATTGTTTCCTTCATTGTCTGGATCAGTACATCTTAACATCATTGTACCGTCATTGTAATGTCCTTGTTTTATGGCTGTTTCTGGAAACAGGTCCGTTGGTTGAAGGACAGCAGTGAAATCAGAAAGGGAAAGAAATATGAAATAATTGCCAAAGGTCGCCAACACATCCTCATCATCCACAAATCAGTGTTCGATGATGAAGCAGAATATGAATGTGATGCAAAGGTCTCCAAATCCTCCGGCATGCTTACAGTCATTGGTGAGTCTGGCACACTTTCTCTGCCTCAAACTGTGAATCCCAAATGGCACCCTATTCTCTATATAGTGTACTACTTTTGACCAGGGCCCACATAGGGATCTGGTCAAAAGTAGTGCACTATATAAGGAATAGGGGGCCATTTGGGACATAGGCAAATAAATTCATTTTAATGTTATATACTATAATCGACTTATCATAATGTATTGACTTAACGGTTATATTGTATTTCCTTTGCAGAGGAAGAGGCTAGGTTCACCAGGAACCTGTCTAACGTGGAGGGAACAGAAACAGACAGCGTGAAGATGATTTGTGAAGTGTCAAAGGCCGATGCTGATGTCATGTGGTATAAAGGAGACCAGGAACTGCCAGAGGGAGGAAGATACGATCAGATCGTAGACGGCAGGAAGAGGATACTCATCATTCAGGATCTCAAAACAGATGATGCTGGAGAGTACCATTGCAAATTGTCCAGCTCAAAGACAACTGGAAACCTGAAAATAAATGGTAATGAAATCAGACATGAGCTCTGTTTCATTTAGTCAGTTAAAGACCTTTGTCCGGTGGAGAAAGTTAAATATCCCGGGTAGTGGCTCCACACTGGCAATACTATTATGAAAACCAAATCAAGGGATGCAGGTAAAAGTATTTGTGGAAAATGAGAGCATATACACTAATCTGTTTTTGTTCTTCCAGAACTGGCTGCTGAGTTTATCTCCAAGCCTCAGAGTCAGGAGGTGGTTGAGGGAGAAAAGGCTGAGTTTGTCTGCTCAGTCTCTAAAGACACATTCATTGTCAAATGGATGAAGGATGATCAGGAGCTAGAAAAAGGGGACAAGTACGACATTGTCTGTGATGGCAAGAGAAGAATACTTGTAATCAAGAACTCTGAACCCAAGGATGAGGGAGCCTATGTTGCCCTCATTGGTACCACCAGAGCTACAGCTGACCTGTTTGTTCTTGGTATGTCATCAATATGTTTGTTTTCTTTTCTATTCCAACCTCTCCAATCTGTATGTGTACAGTATATGTGTCTTTCGGTTGTGGTTGCGATAAAGTACATTTTCTGTTAGACCTGCATGAACAATTGGACAATAAAGTAATATTCTTCTCAGATTTTCTTTGAGGCAGCCTTGGGGAAATAATTAATTTGATCTACTAACTTGTGTTTCTTTCACTTTGATTTCCACAGAAAAACTCAGGATCATTACACCAATCAAAGACACAGAAGCTAAAGAGGGACAAGAGATGGTCTTCAACTGTGAGGTGAACTCTGAGGGAGCTAAAGCTAAGTGGCTGAAGAACGATGAGACCATGTTTGAGAGCAGCAAGTTCGTCATGATCCAGAAAGACAACGTGTTCTCTCTGAGGATCAAGGATGCTGAGAAGTCAGATGAAGGGAACTATACTATTACATTAACTAACCACCGTGGTGAACATGCCAAGAGCTCTGGCAAACTTACCGTAAAAGGTGAACACATTTTTGTTATCAATTTGACCAATGGCTAATTTGATGTAGTAGTATGTCTTATTTTTGTTTGAATTGAGCTACATGACTGACTGATTTATTTGTTTTGTCAACAGAGGAGAGTCTGAAGATCATTGTACCTCTTGAGGACTGCGACACACAGGAAAAGAAGACTGTTAGCTTCTCTTGCAAGGTCAACAGGCAGAAGGTTACTCTGAAATGGATGAAGGCTGGTCAGGAGATCACACTCAGCAAACGCATCCTCTACAGGGTGGACCAATACAAGCACACACTGACCATCAAGGACTGTACTCTCGATGATGAGGGTGAATACACTGTCATGGCTGGTGATGACAAGTCTACAGCTGAGATGATCATCAGCGAAGCCCCCACTGACTTCTCCGCACAACTCAAAGACCAGACCATCACTGAGTTTGAGGATGCTGAGTTCACCTGCAAACTCACCAAGGAGAAGGCTGAGGTGAAATGGTACAGGAATGGACGTGAGATCAGAGAGGGACCCAGGTAGGAAAACCTTTAGACTGCTATGAGGCACGATCACTGTCGCTTTATTGACACTGAAACTAAATCTTTAAAGCTAATTTACCCCTAAGGGCCACCCCAGGATTTTCATTAAATACAGAAAAGCATATTGTAACATTATCCATTTGTTTTTTTTGCAAGGTACATCTTTGAAAAAGAGGGCAAGACCTGCAGGCTGCGTATCAAGGAGTGCAGACCAGATGATGAGTGTGAATATTCTTGTGGCGTCGATGAAAGGAGATCACATGCCCAACTCTTTGTTGAAGGCAAGCCTCTTGAATTCATTCTATGATTCTGTTTGTGTGAGTCCATTTTTCTAGCCGTTCTGTATGAATTCATGTTTCACAAATTCAATTTCTTGTGTAATCTTTATTCCAGAGACCGCAGTTGAGATTGTCAGACCACCTCAGGATGTGTTTGAGCCTCCAGGCTCTGATATTGTGTTTGAGGTGGAGCTCAACAAAGACAGAGTTGAGGTCAAATGGTTGAGGAACAACATGACCATTGTCCAGGGTGACAAGTACCAGATGATGAGCGAGGGCAAGATCCACAGACTCCAGGTGTGTGAGATCAGGCCTCGTGACCAGGGAGAGTACAGAATAATCGCCAAAGACAAGGATGCCAGAGCCAAGCTGGAACTGGCAGGTATGTCATCATAGACTTCATATCCTCTCCGATTCCACAATAAATCAATCCTTTTATTATTTGATCTTATAATTGTTTATTCCTCTACAGCTAAGCCAAATATCAAGACTATGGATCAGAGCTTAGTAACAGACGCTGGAAAGCCCATCGTCATGTTAGTGCCCTACAGCGCGTATCCTAAAGCTGAGGCTGAGTGGTTCTATGATAACGTCAGCCTGCCCAAGGACAACATCCACACCGTTGGGGACAGCACAGAGTACAGGCTGAAGGACCCTAAGAAGTCCGATCAGGGACGTTACAAGGTTATCATCAAGAACAAACACGGACAGGGAGAGGCATTCATTAATCTGGATGTCATTGGTAAGTTGCCTTTCAATCCACTCTTGCATTTGAATGGATAACGGGAAAGGATATTTTTCATGGAAGGAACATTTTTCTTGGAAAGAATATTTTTCTTGGAAGGGATCTTTTTCTTGGAATTTGTTGTTGTTCATATGGATTCCATTTATTTATGTATTTTTGACTCCCACAGATGTCCCTGGACCCGTGAAGAGCCTTCACGTGGTTGACACTGCCGATGGTGAGGTCAGCCTGGTCTGGGAAGAGCCAGAGAGCGATGGTGGCAGCAAGATCATTACATACTTGGTGGAGAGGCGTGATGTCAAGCGCAAGACATGGACTCTTGCAACTGACCACTCCGACGCTCCAGAATACACTGTGACCGGACTACAGAGGGAATCCATGTACCTATTCCGTGTTTGTGCTCGCAACAGAGTGGGCAGTGGACCAAATGTTGAGACAGAGAAACCTGGTGTTTATGCCAAGAACAAGTTTGGTAAGCAAACTATTTGATATTGTAATAATCATCTCATGCAGTATCATTATTCAAACGTAACTGGTTCCAACAATGAACTGCCTACCAGAAAAGTGAATTACAACCTGCCGTTATATTTCAGATGTTCCTGATGCTCCTCAGGATGTGAGTGTTGGAAACGTGAGTAAGTTTGGTGCCACAGTCTCCTGGGAAAAACCAGTGTCTGACGGAGGGTCTGAGATCACATCCTACATCGTTGAGTCTCGTGACAGGACCTCTGTGAAGTGGGCTGTGGCTATGATCAGTAAAGCAACGGATCGCAGCGCAATCATCAACGATGTCATTGAGAACAAGGAATACATCTTTCGTGTCAAGGCTGAAAACAAGGCTGGCATTGGCAAACCGAGTGCTGCTACCAATCCAGTTAAGATCATGGACCCCATTGGTAAGTTATTTCACTTCTGAAAGTTGCTGAAATGTTATTACTGAAATACATGCACTGTTTTAACATACAAACATGTTTGTTTTTGTTATTCCAGAAAGGCCAAGCCCACCACAGAACCTGGTACCCTCAGAGCAGAACAAGAACTCAGTCCAGCTGACATGGGAGATCCCATTGAAGAATGGAGGCAGCATGATCACTGGCTACATCATTGAGAGATGTGAGGACGAAACAGACCATTGGCTCAGATGCAACGCCAGGCTCTGCCAGGATCTCACCTACAAGGTATTTATCCTATAAGATGAAAAGCTCCTAAATGGTTTCTTGGAGATTTCATATAATATTTGTAATATAATTATCATACGTTTTGTGTTGTATTCTGACTTGAAGACAAGTCTCTCATTGACATCAATTTACTAAATTGTCTAAATTGCTTACACTTATCTCAACTCTGAATACTGCTCTTCCATATTTTCCTCAGATATCTGGCCTGAAATATGGCAAAAAATACAACTACAGGGTGATGGCTGAGAATGCAGCTGGAGTGTCTGACCCATCCAACACACTGGGACCCATGCTGGCTGATGATACACATGGTACATTTGGTTCTCTTTTCACTAATCTTGAAGACGTTCATCATTTTAAATGTTGTGCATTTGTCATAACAATGGTCATTATTTTCTATCTTCAGTTGGCCCCACAATGGACCTGAGTGGATTCAAGGATGGCCTGGAGGTCATTGTTCCTCATCCCCTTACTATCCGTGTCCCTATCTCTGGATATCCCACACCAAACGCAAAGTGGAGCTTCGCTGATAAGGAACTCACTGCTGGTGAACGTGTGTCCATGATTACAAAGAGTACCTACGTAGAACTGACCATCACTCCAAGTGTGCGTCCAGACAGAGGTGTATACACTCTTACTCTGGAGAATGATATTACCAGTTGCTCCGGAGAGATTGAAGTCAACGTTATCGGTAAGTGACGTGATGAGCTTTGTGGTGAAACACAACATACTGTATCTTGATATTGTCAACTGCAATTCTTTCTTTTCCCTTCATATCCCTCTTTTTTTTTAAATTTAGCATCCCCAAGTGCACCCAAAGACTTCAAGGTTGCCGAGGTGACCAGACAGCATGTGCACCTGATGTGGGAGGCGCCAGAGCATGATGGAGGAAGCCCTCTGACTGGCTACCAGATTGAGAAACGTGACATATCCCGCAAGACCTGGGTCAAGGTATGGATGAACATAAGTCTTTAAACCACACAGCAATATACATGTGAAATAACTTACTTACTTTGTCCTCTTTTCCAGTTGGGACATAAGGCTGGAACAATCTTCGGTAGTCTATCTTTGGCCACAGCTTATACCCTGTTATACATGAAATAAGATTATTATAAATGTAATAACACATGTCACTGACTGTCTTTCCCCAGGTGATCACTGGTGTTCAAGACCAGGAGTTCACTGTCACTGATGTCGTTGAGGGTAAAGAGTATCTGTTCAGGGTTACTGCCTGCAACAAGTGTGGCCCAGGAGAGCCTGCCTACATTGACGAGCCAGTCAATGTGTCCTCCCCTGCCAGTAAGTAGTACAGTACCAAGGACAATGCCTATGCTGTGCACTCAAGTGAAGGGAACTTGATCCATTGTTTTGACGTCTCAATAATTGACATACCTGTCATTTGAATTGGAACTTTTCTCAGTTATTGACATACCTGTAATTTGTGTTCTAGCTGTTCACAATCATTGACATACCTGTCATTTGAATTAGAACTGTTCTGAATCATTGACATGCCTGTCTTTTGAATTAGAACTGTTCTGAATCATTGACATGCCTGTCTTTTGAATTAGAACTGTTCTGAATCATTGACATGCCTGTCATTTGAATTAGAACTGTTCTGAATCATTGACATGCCTGTCTTTTGAATTAGAACTGTTCTGAATCATTGACATGCCTGTCATTTGAATTAGAACTGTTCTGAATCATTGACATGCCTGTCTTTTGAATTAGAACTGTTATGAATCATTGACATGCCTGTCATTTGAATTAGAACTGTTCTGAATCATTGACATGCCTGTCATTTGAATTAGAACTGTTCTGAATCATTGACATGCCTGTCTTTTGAATTCAAGCCGTGCCAGACCCACCTGAGAACCTGAAATGGAGGGACAAGTCAGCTTCTGGCATCTTCCTGACCTGGGACCCACCCAAGTGGGACGGCGGCACTGGAATCAAGGGCTACAACATAGAAAGGTGCCAGCGTGGCACAGACAAGTGGGAGTCCTGCGGAGATCAGGTCCCTGAGTTGAAGTAAGTAGAACCAGAGAAAAAAGCTCTAAGATATTTTTTGTTTTGTTTTGAAAGGCTAACTTACTTTCTCTTAGATTGCAAGTGACTGGTCTCATTGAGGGACAGTGGTATGCCTACCGCGTGAAGGCCTTGAACAGACTGGGTGCCAGCAAACCCTGCAAGGCTACAGATGAGATTTTGGCTGTTGATCCTAAAGGTATGTTTTGCGTAAATGCTCCATGTCTTTATATGTAACATGAATAATCTTGCATAGTGGCTGAAATGTGTTTCTGTATCATCAGTATAACACATTTTCTGTATAATCTCACAGACCCCCCAGAGATTCTTCTGGATGTCAAATGTCTTGCTGGACTGACCGCCAAAGCTGGCTCTAAGATTGAGCTTCCAGCTGATGTTCTTGGAAAGCCCGTACCTAAAGTGAAATGGACCAAGGGTGACATGGTTCTGAAGGGGGACGATAGAGTTTCTATTGACGACAAGCCTGGTCACTCCGTTGTTACTATCAGCAAGACAACAAGAGAGGACACAGCTACCTACATCATTGAAGCACACAACAGCTGTGGCCGTGCTACTGCAACCGTTGACGTCAACATTCTAGGTATCATATTTTGTCACCTTTATTTGTGAGGAAACACTTGTTTAAAAGTGTGTTCTTTAATGTTCTGACATTGTTTTCTATTTGTCTTGAACAGATAAGCCTGGTCCTCCAGCTGCGTTTGATATCTCTGAGATCACCAACAAGTCCTGTTTCCTGGCCTGGAACCCTCCCAGAGATGATGGAGGTGCAAAGGTCACTAACTACATAGTGGAGAGGAGAGCCGCAGAAAGCGAGATCTGGCACAAGCTCTCCTCCACTGTCAAAGAGACCAACTTCAAGGCCCTCAACCTGACGGCTTTCAAGGAATACATCTTCAGAGTGTTTGCTGAGAACCAGTTTGGTATTGGTGCGCCAGCAGAACATATGCCAATCATTGCCAGATATGCCTTTGGTATGTTAAGTTTATGTTTGTATTTAGTCAAAGCAATATAATTGTATTTCCTTTAGAGTATTATTTTGTTTTCTGGGTTGTTGCTAAAATTGTCTGTAACTGTTGTTTTCAGATTCTCCTGGTGCGCCAACCAAGCTGGAGCCTTCTGATATTGTTAAAGATGGCCTGACTCTGAATTGGTATGAGCCTGAAGAGGATGGTGGCAGTCCTATCACTGGGTACTGGGTTGAAAGGTTTGAACCAGACCAGAACAGATGGATCAGATGCAACAAGATCCCAATCAGAGACACAACATTCAGGTAAGACATTAGTATACATTTAGTTAATTAACATCGTAATGCTTCCATTTTAGTCATTGAAGGCAGTAATGAGAGTGTTGATTTAATTTCTGGTTGTAGCAATTCATTTGATGGTGGTGTTGATTATGTGATTGTTCCTGATTTGCAGAGTCAAAGGACTACCCACAAGGAAGAAGTATAAGTTCAGAGTCTTGGCTGAGAATCTCGCCGGACCTGGAAAACCAAGCAAGGAAACTGACCAGATCTTGGTCAAGGATCCTATTGGTAATACATCCAACATACACTATATTACCAAAAGTATGTGGACACATCTCATTCCAAAATCATGGGCATTAATATGGAGTTGGCCCCACCTTTGCTGCTATAACAGCCTCCACTCTTCTGGGAAGGCTAGATGTTGTAACACTGCTGCGGGAACTTGCTTCCATTCAGCCACAAGAGCATTAGTGAGGTCGTCGCACCGATGTTAGGCGATTAGGCCTGGCTCGCCTTCCAATTCATCCCAAAGGTGTTTGATGGGGTTGAGGTCAGAGCTCTGTGCACGCCAGTCACGTTCTTCCACACCGATCTCAACAAACCATTTCTGTATGGACCTTTCTTTGTGCACTGGGTCATTGTCATGCTGAAACAGGAAAGGGCCTTCTCCAAACTGTTTCCACAAAGTTGGAAGCACAGAATCGTCTAGAATGTCATTGTATGCTGTAGCTTTAAGACTTCCCTTCACTGGAACTAAGAGGCCTAGCCCGAACCATGAAAAACAGACCATTATTACTTATTATTGCATTGGGTATAGGTAGCGTTCTCCTGGCATCCGCCAAACCCAGATTCGTCCGTCGGACTGCCAGATGGTGAAGCATGATTCATTACTCCAGAGAACGCATTTCCACTGCTCCAGAGTCCAATGGCGGCAAGCTTTACACCACTCCAGCCAACGCTGGGCATTGCGCATGATGATGTTAGGCTTGCGTGCGGCTGCTCGACCATGGAAACCCATTTCATGAAGGTCCCAACGAACAGTTCTTGTGCTGATGTGTCTTCCAGAGGCAGTGTGGACCTCGGAAGTGAGTGTTGCAACCAAGGACAAACAAATTTTACGCACTACGCGCTTCAGCACTCGGCGGTCCTGTTCTGTGAGCTTGTCTGACCTACCACTTCTCGGCTGAGCTGCTCCTTGACGCTTCCACTTCACAATAACAGCACTTTAGGGCTCAGCGTCCCACTTTCGGGACAACTTCCGGTGAAACTGGAGGGCGCGCAATTCAAATAAATAATCATAAAAATTCAGGATATTAAACATTTAGGTAGATATAAGTATCTTATATTGGTTGAAAGCTTAAATTCTTGTTAATCTAACTGCACTGTCCAATTTATAGTAGCTATTATAGCAAAAGCATGCCATGCGATTGTTTGAGGATGGCGCCCCACATCAAAATATTTTTCCACCGGCACAGGTTTCATAAATTCACAAATAGCGATTAAATATTCACTTACTTTTTGAAAATCTTCCTCTGATTTGTAATCCAAAGAGTCCCAGCTATAACATGTAGTGTCGTTTTGTTAGGTAAAATCCTTCTTTATATCCCAAAAAGTCTGTTTAGTTGGTGCCATCGATTTGAGTAATCCACTCGTTCAACATGCAGAGAAAGGAATTCGAAAATCTACCCCTAAACTTTGTTTCAACAAGTCAACATATGTTTCTATTTACTCCCCAGTTACCCTAAAATGTCATCAAACTATAATATTTCTTACGGAAAGAAGTATGTTCAATAGGAAACCAATTTTAGCAGGTGTGTCCTGTCTTCATACACGAATTTCCAAGACTGTGTCCCTGTACTAAAACTGATATTTCTTATTTGTTTTGGAAGTTACAAGCCTGAAACCTTGAACATAGACTGCTGACACCCTGTGGAAGCCATAGGAATTGCATCCTGGGAGCTAATTTCCAGTATGCCCTTATAATTGCCATTGTAAGAGCATGGTCTCTCAAAAATAAAGAAACTCCGGTTGGTTTTTCTTTGGATTTTCTCTTACCATATCTATTCTGTTATATGCTCCTACATTATGTTAACATTTCTAAAAAACTTCAAAGTGTTTTCTTTCCAATGGTACCAATTATATGCATATCCTGGCTTCAGGGCCTGAGCAACAGGCAGTTTACTTTGGGCACGTCATTCAGGCGGAAATTGAGAGAAAAGGGGCCTAGCCCTAAGATGTTTTTAAACGGTTCAGCTTTAGCAGGGCAGCAACTGGCTTGTTGGAAAGGTGGCATCCTATGACGGTGACACATTGAAAGTCACTGAGCTCTTCAGTAAGGCCATTCTACTTCTAACGTTTGTCTATGGAGATTGCATGGCTGAAATAGCCAAATCCACTAATTGGAAGGGGTGTCCACATACTTTTATATATATATTGTATTTAATCAACAGACCATTAATCGTTTATGAAATGTAATGTTGTTCACCAAAACAACATGTCTTCTTTTCCTACAGATCCTCCATGGGCTCCTGGTAAGCCAACCGTCAAAGACGTGGCCAAGACCTCTGCCTTCCTACAGTGGACCAAGCCTGAGCATGACGGTGGTGCCAAGATCGAGGGCTACATCATTGAGCTCCTGAAGAGTGGAACTGAGCAGTGGGTCCGTGTTTCAGAAGGAATCAATATCCTGGAGCACTTCCTGAGAGGCCTGATGGACAGACAGGAGTACTCCTTCAGGGTCATTGCAGTCAACATTGCTGGGGAGAGTGAACCCAGCGAGCCTAGCGATCCAGTTCTGTGCAAGGAGAGACTCAGTAAGTAGCCGACTGTGTTCCAAATGGCACAAGTAGTGTACTATATAGGGAATAGGGTGTCATTTGTGCCACACAGACTGAGATCATTTCCATCTGAAGTGGTTCAGTGTGTCATGGTTGGTTGACTGAGTTGATGGTTGATGATGACGCATTCATTTTCCAGATCCTCCTACACCCCCACGCTGGCTGGATGTCATCAACATTTCCAGTAACAGTGCTGAGCTGAAGTGGACAGTACCAGAGAAGGATGGTGGTTCACCCATCACCAACTACATTGTTGAGAAGAGGGACGTCAGGCGTAAGGGCTGGCAGGCAGTGGACACTACTGTGAAGGAGCTGAAGTACACGGTCACTCCACTGAATGAGGGCTCCCTCTATGTGTTCCGTGTGGCTGCTGAGAATGCTGTTGGACCCAGTGAATTCTGTGAACTGGAAGACTCCATTATGGCTAAAGATACTTTCAGTAAGATCATAGTTAATGTGTACAGTGTTACTGTATGTAACTGGTGTTCACTTGCAACATGCAAAGGTTGCTAAGTCCATTTCTAAGTACTGTTTCCTATTTTCAGCTACCCCTGGACCACCATATAATCTCTCTGTCCATGGAGTGTCAAAGAGACATGTTGATTTGCAATGGGACGCCCCCAAGAATGATGGTGGCAAACCAGTTCTGAGGTAAACTTTGGTCAACTCTAGTGTTATAGGAGTGTCATAGAGTGTACTTTTGTCGTATAAGCATGTTTATAACATTTGGGAATATTTTATTCCATTAGATACTCAATTGAAAAGAAGGAGAAACTGGGCACCCGCTGGGTGAAGTGTGGTAAGACCTCAGGTGCTGACTGCAAGTACAGAGTGACAGACGTCATTGAAGGAACCGAGGTTCAGTTCCTGGTTCGTGCTGAGAATGAGGCCGGTGTTGGACACCCTAGTGAACCAACAGAAATCATTGCTATTGAAGATCCAACAGGTGGGTTTTTATCAGTTTTTAAAGTAAAAACACTGTGTTTTATGGCTAAATTTGTTTGACTTGCATGAGTAATTTATAATTGATAGTCTATTTACCAATGAAGAAACCCACCTGCAATGTTATAATTCTTGTCTTTGTATTGAATTTTATAGGTGTACCCTCTCCTCCAATTGAGCTTCACATCACTGAAGCCAGCAGAGAGCATTTGTGTATTGCTTGGAGACCACCAGAGAGAACTGGCGGCAGCCCTGTAACTGGCTACCATATCGAGCTCTGTGAGGCTGGTACTGAGAAGTGGATGAGAATCAACTCTCGCCCAATCAAGGAGCTCAAATACAAAACAGAGGAGGGCATCATCCCAGAGAAACAATACGTCCTGAGAGTCCGTGCCATAAACTCTGTTGGAGTTAGTGAGCCATCTGATATCTCTGAGAAGGTCTATGCCAAGGACTCTGACTGTAAGTAAACCTTCCATAATGTATATTTCCGTTTCCAGAGATATATTATATACTGATATCTGATTATACTATATTTTTCCCTCCTGAAGGCATCCCAATCCTTGAGTTCCAGACTAAGGACATTGTGATTGTTGAGGGAGAGAAGTGGCATCTCCCCATCCCATTCAGAGCAGTGCCCAAACCCAAGATCACCTGGCACAAAGACGGAAAGGAGCTGAAGGACGATGAGAGAATGACCTTCAGCCAGGAGTACCTCTCCTGCCACCTGGAGATTGAGAGCTGTCTGCATGCAGACGCCGGCCAGTACAAGGTCACACTGGAGAACTCCTTGGGAACTAGCAGCGGAACAATCAATGTTAAAGTTGTTGGTGCGTTTGTGTCAAAATAAATAATATTATTACTTACATATTCCATGGTGTCCCTAATAGTGTAATCATTACATTTGACATAAATACTCTATTTGGTTGAAAATATTAGAAATATGATTTACTAGCACCAGCATACTACAACTATCAAGATCAAATCTTCATATCCATGTTTGTTTTGACAGGCCTGCCCGGTCCCTGCAAAGACATTGTTGCCAGTGAAATCACCAAGAGCTCTTGCAAGGTTTCCTGGGATCCTCCCAACTATGATGGTGGCAGCCCTGTTCTCCACTATGTACTACAGCGCAGAGAGGCAGGCCGGAGGACCTATGTCAACATGATGTCTGGAGAGAACAAAGTCAGCTGGCCCGTCAAGGATCTGATCCCCAATGGAGAGTACTACTTCCGGGTCAAAGCTGTCAACAAGATTGGTGGTGGGGAGTACATTGAGCTCCGCAACCCCGTGATCGCAGAGGATCAGAAGCGTGAGTGAAATATTTATTTTGTGTCCAAGAAACACCTTAAATGAAAAACAGGTGCAAACCTTGCTCACAATTCAAAGTTGATGATTTTATTTTCCAAGAAAGACTACATTTCTAAAGAGTTGTATTGGATTTATTAAGTGTTCCTTGTTCAATATTTCAGAGCGCCCTGACCCTCCATTAGATGTTGAGACCCACAACCCTACTTCTAAGACTATCACCCTCACATGGAAACCACCTATGTATGATGGGGGCTGCAAGATTATGGGCTACGTTCTGGAGATGATGATGAAGGGTGATGAGAACTTCACAAGATGCAACGACTTCCTTGTGCCTGTGCTGTCCTACACAGTGAGGAATCTCAGGGAAGGAAAACAATACCAGTTCCGTGTACGAGCTGAGAATGCTGCCGGTGTCAGCGACCCATCACGCAGCACACCAATGGTGAAGGCTACTGATGCTGTTGGTAAGGAAAGATACATCTTATTCAAACCGTCACAATTCAAAACAATTTATACGATTTTTCAGACAGGTCATTTGTCATTTCTAAATGTGGTTTTCTTTTCAGAAACACCCAAGGTGTTCCTCAGTGGAAGCCTGCAGTCCGGTATGAGCATTAAGAGAGGTGCTGAGATCAGACTGGACGCCAACATCTCTGGATCCCCATACCCTCAAATCACATGGTATAGGAACGATGTGGTCATCAGACCTGAAGCCATGAAGAAGAGACCAGAGAAACCCATTGTTAAGAAGAAGGAGGTGAAGAAGGAGGAAAAGAAGGAAGTGAAGGAAGGAGAAAATAAGGAAGTCAAGGAGGGAGAGGTTGAGGCTCCAGCTGCAGAGGCCCCAGCTGCAGAGCCTGCCCATGAAGAGCCTGAGGAGGAACTCCCTGACTACCCAACCCTCCAGGAACGTCTCACCATCCATGACAAGAAGAGGGGAGAATCCTCTTGCATTGTCAGGGACACCATCAGGGGTGACCATGGCGTGTACACCATCAAGGTTGAGAATGACCATGGTATTGCCTCTGCAACTTGTGAAGTCAATGTGCTAGGTGAGATATAATATTTAATTAATATATTTTGTAAATTAATTTACTGGTGTTGTTGACGCTCATAGTTATTTTTCAACCATATTTTGAAAACCTCTTATTTTACTTTTTACAGATGTACCTGGTCCTGCAATCAACTTCAGGTTTGAGGAGATCAGGAAGAACTCTGTCATCTGCAAGTGGGATCCTCCCATGGATGATGGTGGCAGTGAGATCCTGAACTACACCTTGGAAAGGAAGGACAACTCCAAGGTGGAGATCGGATGGATCACCGTAACCTCAACGCTCAGAGGATGTAGATACCCCGTGACCAAACTGATAGAGAAGAAGGAGTACATCTTCCGTGTCACTGCTGAGAACAAGTTTGGTCCTGGACCACCATGTATCTCTAAGCCAATTATTGCCAAGGATCCATTTGGTAAATAATTTATTTTTAAGAGTTTTATCATGTCTATAACATTCCAAATCAGGTTGAAATGATGATGTCAGTTCAACCAGTTTTGCACGTCTGGGTTAGTCGTGATTGTACTTTGTTCTTACAACTGTGATGTTCACTTCTTATTCTAGACCCACCAGAGGCTCCAGAGAAGCCTGAGATTGACGGCATCACAGCCAACTCCATGCTGGTTACCTGGGAGGTTCCAAACGACATGGGCAGCCCCATCCTTGGTTACTGGGTGGAGCGTCGTGAGATCAACAGCACCCATTGGACCAGAGTCAACCGGGTAATTTTGGAGGATACAGAAATGAATGTGGAAGGCCTACTGGAGGGTCTGACATATATCTTCAGGGTGGCTGCTGAGAATCAAGCTGGGCCTGGGAAGTTCAGCGTCCCCTCTGATCCCATGACATGCCAGGATCCAATCTGTAAGTCAACAAGATTATAATACGATACCTTTTATTGTCCATTTGCATGGAAATTAATTTTGTGAGTTTAAGCATACAAAATGCACAAAATCAATACAATATAATACAACACAATGATTCATTGTGATTAAGTTTCATTGTCAAACAATGATCAAATACAATATGTTATTGTTGATGTGTTTGTCCCATAGTGCCACCTGGACCACCATTCCCAAGAATCCTTGACACCACTGAGTCTTCCATTGATGTGGAATGGGATCCTCCTGCCTCCAATGGAGGTGGAGAGATCCTGGGATACCATGTTGACAAGACCCTAGCAGGCACCAATGACTGGTCCCGCTCCACAGAGAGACCCTGGAAGACCCGGGCCTTCACTGTGTATGGAGTCAGAGAAGGAGCCAAGTACCTGGTCCGTGTGATCGCAGTCAATGGAGCTGGTGAAGGAACTCCTGGCTTGACTGAATCAGTCTTTGTCAGAGATCCTAAAGGTACAGTAACCAATGATCAGAAAGCTTATTCAAAACAATGACAACAAACGTATGCTTAATACATTAACAACAGTGGCCTCCATTGGTGTCACATTGAATCGGAGGACAGGCTCATTGTAATCGCTGGAACGAAATGAATGGAATAGTATCAAATACCACTGTTCCTTCCACTATTGTCGTTCTCCCTTGATTAGCCTTCATGGATATTCAAGTGACTTTGGGTCTTTGAAAGCACTATATAAGTCCCGTGTATTATTATTATTAAAACATAGCTAACGTCAATTAATGTTGATTGTGTCTATAGAGGCTCCAGTGGTAGAGTTGGATCTCACTGTGAGGAACGGCGTAATGATCAGAGCTGGGGAGCCACTGATTCTGCCTGCCCTGGTCACTGGTAAACCTCCTCCAGACATCAAATGGACCAAAGATGACGGTCCACCTGACAAAGACCACGTCCAGATTGAAAATGTTGGAAAGGAAAGCACTCTCAGTATCAAGGCCGCCACGAGAAAGGATCCTGGCAAATACCAGATCAGTGCAAGGAATAGCAGCGGAATCAAGTCTACATGGACAAGGGTTGATGTCATGGGTAAGTGTTTTGATGAATTCTCTATTAGCTATGATATCACAGTATGCCATTTTGGGCATATTTCACATTTGGTTGTACTTTGATGATGTAAAGCTAGGATTAGGGTTAATGAATCGTTTGTTTGTTAATAGTTAATAGAACATCTATAAAAACATCTATTGTGGATTATCGAAAGAGTAATAATGTCGCCTTAAATGTTGTTGGCCTGCGATAGACTAGTACCCTTTCCAGGGGGTGTACTTCAAGCTGCCTCACGCTGCAGATACAGGAGATAGGCTCCTAACCTATGGGCCATTCTTGCTCGGACAAGGCTACCTACTTACTTACTCACATATTGTACTTGGATTTAACACTTTGACCTGTCCTCTGTCAGATGTTCCCGGGCCTGTGCTGGACCTGAAACCTGTGGTGGTAACCAGGAAACTGATGATTCTGAACTGGTCCGATCCTGATGACGACGGTGGCAGTGATCTGACCGGCTTCATCATTGAGAGAAGAGATCCCAAGATGCACACGTGGAGACAGCCCATCGAGACTCCCTCATCTAAGTGTGAGATTGTGGGTATTGTTGAAGGACAGGAGTACATCTTCCGGGTTGTGGCGAAGAACAAGTTTGGCTGTGGCCCTCCTGTTGATCTGGGCCCTATTGCTGCAGTGGATCCTAAAGGTAATGTCTACAATTTGTTGATTCATGCAAATGTTTTTCTGTGCAGGTCAGATCATTAATAGAGTTTAATCACTCTATATTTTAATTGAAGCTCCACCAACTTCGCCTGAGAGATTCCACTACACTGAGAGGACAAAGACTTCCATCAGCCTTGCCTGGAGACCTCCCCGCAACGATGGAGGCAGTCCAATCTTGGGCTACTTTGTTGAGAAGAAGAAGCACGATGCCCCAGCATTTGAGCCTTGTAACACAGAGATGTGCAAGGACCTCTTCATGACCGTCGAGAACCTTGAGGAGCTGTTTATGTATGAGTTCCGTGTCAAGGCTGTCAATTTGATTGGACCAAGTGAACCTGGAATTCCACTCACCATTGTTATTCAAGATGATGAAGGTTAGTCCTCCGAGTTCTATGGTCTTGGTATTTGTCCTATATGCTACAATAGTAAACATGTTGAATTGAATTGGACTTGATTGATTTTAATTGGACTGAATTGAATTGGACTGAATTGAATTGAATAAACTTGTCACTGAGTTGCTCCTTCTATTTCAGTTCCTCCTACTGTGAGGATGTTAAAGACCTTCAAGGGAGATGCCATCACCGTCAAGAAGGGAGAGCCTATTGAAATCCCTGCTGAGGTGACTGGTCTTCCAATGCCCAAGGTTGAATGGTTGAAGGATGAAGTCATTATTGCAGAGCCCACTGAGACTCTGTTGATGGACACCAAGGAGATCAACAGAATCCAGTCCAACACCAAGCTTAGTATCCCTGCAGCAGCCAGATTGGACAAAGGCATCTTTACAGTGACTGCCTCCAACCGTCTTGGGTCAGCTAGTCACACCATCAAGGTTAATGTGTTAGGTAAGTGGTCTGATATGATGTATGTTGTTTGCTTTTCTTCATTTCTGGACACTGTGAGTATGAATCAGTAAAGTCAAAGCCATTAGCTCACTTTTCTGCAAGAAAATATCCATACAAATTAGCAAAAATAAGATATTTTAGTCTGTCTACTGTAGTCGGACCTTTTTGTCATTGAATTGTTGCGTTGTCATTATGAGGGTAACAATATTATCCTCTCTCTTGTTTACAGACCGTCCTCTGCCACCAAGGAATGTGAATATTGGTAACATCAAGGCTGAGTCCTGCAAGCTGACCTGGGACGCCCCAGAGGACGACGGAGGAAGTGAGCTCACTAACTACATCGTTGAGAAGCTGGACATTCTTCCTGAGGTGGAACCTGAAGATGAATATGAGGATTCTGAGGATGAGGAGCCTAAGCCTAAATCTGAGCCTAGACCCATTCCTGTATGGACGGTGATCACCAACAGCATCATTGAGAAACGACTCGGGGTCAGTATAAAACATATTGAATATATTATGTTTGGTAACACTTTAGTTAAAACCCGCTGGTATAATGCTTCATAGCAGGTCATAAGCATGTATGGTAGAGGTCTTCACTGGTCCACCTGTTCCCGAATACCTGAAACCAGCTCTGTTTCTCTTTTCCTCGCGCATTAACAGCTCTGGTTGATAACGTAGCTAAAACAATTATTTTCTGCTGCTTCCCTCACTTGGATCTGACCGGACCCAACAGGGTCTATACGGGGATGGGTCTGGTTGTCCTTGGGTTAGTTCGGACCAGGTCTATAGCTTGAAAAAAAAAAGGTATTCAGGTAGGGTACGGGGTGGAATGCAGCAATCTATTTTCAACTTTTTGGTGCTTGTGAAGAACTCTAATGTATGGGCCTTAATAATGAGGCATATAATATGCTATGTCTCTCTATATATCAAAAGAAACAACAAAGATTGTAATACGTTGTGACAGTAGCATGAATGCTTATAGTGGACTTAATTGAATCGTTTAATCATTTACTCAATGTTCCCAAATGTCTTCTCAAAGGTTTGGAATCTGGGAACCGGTAGCCAGTACCAGTTCAGAGTGAGAGCAGAGAACAAGTATGGACAGAGTGACGCCTGCGAAACAGAGGCCACCGTCATCAAGGATCTGTACGGACTCCCTGGTCCTCCAGAGAAACCAAAGATCGCAGAGCACACCAGGTCCTCCATGCTTGTGACATGGGACCCTCCACGAGACAACGGTGGATCCACTATCTCTGGCTACTGGCTGGAGAAGAGGGAGAAAGGTTCATCTTATTGGGCCCGGGTGAATAAAGCCCCAGTGACCAAGCGCGGCCCTAAGGGCTGGGAGTTCCTGGTTGTTCGTATGATTGAGGGGTCCGCATATGAGTTCCGTGTCATGGCTGTCAATATTGCCGGTATTGGACCCCCCAGTGGACCTTCCGATCCTGCAAACGCAGTAGACCCTCTTAGTAAGTATAATTTTCCCCTTTACTACAGGTTATAATATGTATATTTATATAAATAAAAATAACATTAGTATTCATTTAGCTGCTTTGGAAATTGTATTGAAGAATATGTAAGTATGTGCCCTATTGAGAAACCCAGGAATATCTTGCAATGACCAGAGATGGTGACCTTGATGTTTTCCCTCTGTGCCCCACAGTGAAACCTGGGATGCCAGCACCACCAGAGGTCGCTGACAAAACCAAGCACAGTGTCAGCCTCACATGGTCTCCACCTGAGAAAGATGGGGGAAGCCCCATCAAGGGTTACATCGTTGAGATCCAGGATGAAGGCAGCTCTTTCTGGAACAGGATCACAGATCTAGATACTCTGCATGAGACCACAGAGCTCACTGTCCCAAGTCTCAAAGAGCTGAAACACTACAAGTTCAGAGTCACAGCTGTCAATGACATCGGCGAGTCTGACCCGAGTCCCAAGACTGAAGTACTAATTGAGGACGTACATGGTAATTAGAGCTACTTATTTATCCATTTTAATTTGAAAAGGTATGTTTTTATGCATGTTAGCAGTCAAGTTTTCAAGATAAAGCACTTTCAGTAGAGCAAAACCCTTTTTTTCTCTATTACCTTTATTTAACTAGGCAAGTAAGTTAAGAACAAATTCTTATTTTCAATGACAGTCTATGAACAGTGGGTTAACTGCCTTGTTCAGGGGCAGAACGACAGATTTTTACCTTGTCAGCTTGGGGATTCAATCTTGCAACCTTCCGGTTACTAGTCCAACGCTCTAACCACTAGGCTACGCTGCTGCCCCGCAAAAACCCTGACGCATCATATGATGCAAAACGCATACAAACAAAATTGGGAATTGTTTTAACAGTGGATTGATGGAGAAAATACTAAAATATCGTTTTTGAGTGAAGTATTCCTTTAACCAGTAGTCACAAGTTTATTGTTGTTCTTTGTTTTGATGATATCTTTTTATGTCACAGTGGGGCCGAAGATCCTTATTGATTGCATTGTGGAAGATTTGCTCTGCGTCCGAGCTGGTCATGCCTTTAGAATCCCTGCCACCATCAAAGGGCGTCCCGTTCCTAAGGTGACCTGGGAATACACTGGTCCAGCAAAGACCCACAAGAAGAATCGCCTTCATGTCCTTCCAGTTGATTCAGAGGTAAGGCATTGTATTTATTATGGAGGCAACAGCTACTCTTCCTGGAGTCCAGCAAAATTAAGGCAGTTATAAAAAAAAATCAACATTACAATACATTCACAACAGATTTTACAACACATTAAGTGTGTGCCCTCAGGCCCCTACTCTACTACCACATATCTACAACACTAAATCCATGTTATCGTGTGTGTGTATGCACGTGTCTGTGCCTGTGTTTGTGTCTCTTCACAGTCCCCGCTGTTCCAAAAGGTGTATTTTTATCTGTTTTTTAAATCTATTTTTACTGCTTGCATCAGTTACTTGATGTGGAATAGAGTTCCATGTAGTCATGGCTCTATGTAGTACTGTGCACCTCCCATAGTCTGTTCTGGACTTGGGGACTGTGAAGAGACCTCTGGTGGCATGTCTTGTGGGGTATGTATGGGTGTCCGAGCTGTGTGCCAGTAGTTCAAACAGACAGCTCGGTGCATTCAACATGTCAATACCTCTCACAAATACAAGTAGTGATGAAGTCAATCTCTCCTCCACTTTGAGCCAGAAGAGATTGACATGCATAGTACAGATTTATTTATGTATTTGATGTATTTTTATTTAACCTTTATTTAACTAGGCAAGTCAGTTAAGAACAAATTCTTATTTACAATGACGGCCTACCAAAAGGCAAAGACCTCCTGGGACGGGGGATGGGATGATGATTTATTTTAATTTTTATAAATAACATATATATATATATATATATATATATATATAGGACAAAACACACATCACGACAAGAGAGACAACACAACACTACATGAATAGAGACCTAAGACAACAGCATGGTAGCAACACAACATGACAACAACATGGTAGCAAAACAACATGGTAGCAGCACAAAACATGGTACAAACATTATTGGGCATAGACAACAGCACAAAGGGCAAGAAGGTAGAGACAACAATACATCACGCAAAGCAGCCACAACTGTCAGTAAGAGTGTCCATGATGGAGTCTTTGAATGAAGAGATTGAGATAAAACTGTCCAGATACAGCTACCATGCATCAAGGTGAAAGGACGTAACACATAACCCTTGTTATAAGTAGTAAAATAATCACATTGTCTGACCAAGATTTATAAATGTCCTGATTTGATCTCTCTCACCAGGACTAATGACTTCATTTCCTTTGTTTAGATTGAATCTACTGATACTACCTCAAACATCACTGTACCTGTGTGCTTGAGGACCCACTCTGGAAGATACACCATCACAGCCAAGAATAAGGCTGGACAGAAACATGTCAACGTCAGAGTCAATGTTCTCGGTAAGTGCAGTATAAAAGCAATTAATGATGGAAAGGATGGATACCTGCAAAGCCAGGAAAAATACAAAAAGGAGGCTCATATCAAGAAGTATATTGTTTTTTAGGACATAAAACATTTATGAGAAACCCAACTTCTTCTCATAGACTTCTCATAGAAGACATATTAACGTATGTTTGACATCTGTTTACAGATGTGCCTGGTGCTCCTAGAGAGCTCAAAGTGACTGACATCACCAGAGCTACCATGAGGCTGATCTGGAAACTGCCTGCTAACGACGGTGGCGAGAGGATCAAGAGTTACTTCATTGAGAAGAAGAATGTGACAGGAAAGGCTTGGACCATAGTAAACCAGTGCTGTTTCAGCCAGGCCTACATTGTGGAGGGACTGCTGGAGGGACAGGAGTATGTATTCCGTGTGCGGGCAGAGAACCGTCTGGGAATGGGACCTTTCACTGAGACCACTGAGCCTGCTAGGGCAAGAGACCCCATCTGTAAGTCACAAATTAATTACTAACAAATAAATATGTACTCATAATAGTACTCAAGTAAGTCACTTTGGAATAAAAGCATTTGCTAAATGGCATATTTTTTTAATTTAACTAGGTGTTATGGGAATTTTCGAATCCCAATGATAAAAATGAATAATCAATAAGCCTTGACCAATCCCCAAGGTTTGTAAGACACTGGGTTAAGAATAATTAGGCAAGGACTCAGCTTTCTGCAAAAGGTCTTTACAGTTTATTCAGAGAACGTTCTCAAGTCAAAAATCAAGACTCAGTCCTTTTATAATACAAACACATTCTTATATTTAGACCATTCCCTTCTCCAACAACCAGTACTTTTCCACTCACCACAAAGAACCATAAAAACTTGCCACATTCTTCAAGGCTTTCACCTCCCCTCCCCCGTTGAAACCCCCTAATGATTTCCTATTACTTACTATACAACTTTACTCTGTTTACATCCCTACTAAAGAATATAACATCCAAGTACTACCATACTACCAAATCTACCCACATCCTGATTTTATCTTCCCATGATTCTCAAACATTTCCCCCTATCCTACAATTTCAGAGTGGAACAATTTAGTCATTATTCTAACACATACAAATTATTCTAACACTAGGCAAGCCAGTTAAGAACAAATTCTTACTTACAATGATAGGCTACCAGGGAACAGTGGGTTAACTGCCTTGTTCAGAGGCAGAATGACACATTTTTACCTTGTCAGCTCGGGGAATCAATCCAGCAACCTTTCAGTTATTGGCCCAATGCTCTAACCACTAGGCTACCTCCGCCCCAAAATTGTCTGCTCCCTGACCAGGAATCGAACCCGGGCAGCGGCGGTGAGAGCGCCAAATCCTAACCACTATATATACAGTAGTAATGATAATACCCACATGAACAAATACTACGGTTTGCTATAGAATACTACAGCACTTACTATAGAATTCTATAGTAAACTGCAGTAAAATGTATAATGTATAACACTGTAGTATCTCTCTATCATGTGTAGTACTTACTATAGAATGTTGTATTATACTGTAGGTTCTAAACAAACAGAGTTAAAACTCAAACGGATGACTAGGAAAATCTCAAACCAAGTTTATTCCCCCAATGTGTCAAACAGCTGCAAAGACAAAGACATATTTACACAAGCAGATATATTTATACCCTCCTACTAGGAAGAGTCAACTCCTTGCACATCTAGATAGCCAATACATCTCTGTTGCTAGTCAGGAACATAATTGGTCCCTCTCACTGATGTGGTCATGGCCCCACCTCCTGCTAGAACCTTCATGGGTGTGGAAATATATGTGTCTGGAATAGGACTGTTCCTTCTCACTTCAATCGACCTGACATCGGGATGAATTCCTCGCTCCTCCCGAATCCACGACTGTCCTACCTTATCAGTGACTGAAACCATACTGTTGCCCTTTTCCTCCCTCCTTAGGAGCCATTAGATTTAACAATACCACTTTCTGCACTTCCCCTTCCTCACTCAGCAACTTTCCATAAACCTAGTTCTTATCCACCCCCCATTGACCCCAACATATACATTCATTATACATGTAAACTAATCAATAAGCTATAGTATGGTAACATGTATAAGTATATTTCAAGCTAGAATCCAACAATACTATAGTAAATACTACAGAATATCCGCAAAAAAAACACGGTAGTAAATACTATAGTAATGTCTGCAATAACATTACAGTCTGCAAAAACACTACACCATTTTAACTATAGTAAATACTACAGTATTTAATCTGCCTTTTCTGTAGGTTATAGAAAAGAGCAAAAGACCCCAGTCCTCCCTACCTATAGGTTATGTAAAATTTGCTATTTTAGTATTTTCTTTAGGTTTCCTCAAGGAGAAAGCCTCTACTTCTATGTCGAAGATAATAAAACAAAAACACTATAATAAATACTACAGAAATTTCTGCAAAAACACTACAATAAATACTATGGTACACTACAGTCTGCAAAAACACAACATTAATTACTATAGTATATACTACAGTTTTATTTTACTACAGTATTTATACTATAGTTAACTGTAAATACTGCAGTATACTACAGTAAATAGTACAGTATTCACAGTAGTGTTTTTACAGACTTTAGTCTGCAAAACCCCTACAGTGAATACTACACGAAAGTCTACAAAAACACTACAGTGAATACTATAGTTGTCTACTATAGTATTTTTTATGTGGATATGTACACATAACATTTTGTGAAATGTAGGTTACAAAGTATACACCTTACTAATAAGTTCCCATTCTTTATTCCCATTATCAGACATACCTGATCCCCCAACCCATGTCAAGATCAATCTGGTAACCAAGGATACAGTGACCCTGACATGGGTGCCACCTAAGAACAACGGTGGTTCTCCTGTGACGCACTACATCATTGAGCGCCTGAGCTGGGACACCAGCGGCCCGGAGAAAGAGACGTGGAAGCAGTGTAACAAGCGTAATGTTGAGGAAACCATCTTCATCATTGAAGATCTTAAAAATGGAGGAGAGTATGAGTTCCGCGTCAAGGCTGTGAACGAGGCCGGCCCAAGCAGACCATCTGCTACCGCTGGACCAATCATTATTAAGGACCAGACATGTGAGTAAAAAGCACAGTTAAGAAAAAGTATGAAAGTTAAATAAAGAAAGCATAAAATATGCTCAGATTGAATGGGCATAAAACACCAACAAAACACCAAGAAAGTGCGTTCTTCAGGGGGACAGCACATGTATGCTATTGTAAATGTTTCTAAATGCGAGAAGAAAAAAAACGTTGATTGATTTGTACTGACTCAATCATCCATTGTTTAGGTGCTCCTACCATTGAACTGAAGGAACAGATGGAAGGTGAAGAGGGACTAGATGTCCATATTGTGGCTAGGGTCCATGGCTGTCCATTCCCCTCCCTCGTATGGCAGAAGGCTCCCATTGCCAAGCCTGAAGACAAGGCTGTAGTGCAATATGATCAGCATGTCAACAAGCTGGTCGTTGATAACAAATGTACGCTGCTGATCCAGCAGTCCAAGAGAGACGACAGCTCCCTGTACACTATCACTGCTAGCAATAGTCTGGGCAAAGCATCTAAGGAAATCAAACTCACTGTCCTAGGTGAGGAATCTCTCTCTGAATTTCTTTATTTCTTTCTGTTTGTTTAGTCTGCTTGATTGTGTGGTAATATGACACCATTGGCTCCTTTTCTTCCTCAACTTAGGACGACCTGGCGTACCTGTCGGGCCAATCGAATTCAAAGAGGTGTTTGCCGAGAGGATAACACTTGCATGGAAACCACCTAGAGATGACGGTGGCTCCAAGGTTACAAACTACGTCGTTGAGAAACGTGAGGAAAACAGAAAGTCATGGGTGCACGTTTCCGACGACCCCAAAGAAGGCCTGTATACAGTTCAGAGGCTGACTGAGGGCCATGAGTATGAGTTCCGTGTCATGGCTCAGAACAAATATGGAGTTGGACCGCCGCTGTACAGCGAACCTGAGAAAGCAAGGAATCTGTTCAGTAAGTTGAATGTACTATTGTATTATCAGCACTTTCTAAGTCAATGTCACTGTGGATATATTTCTTCTAACCATTTTTTTTATTGTTCCTCTCAACAGCTGTCCCTGGCCAAGTTGAGAAGCCCATAGTGGAAGACGTGACTCTTGAGTCTATGGTGATCGTCTGGGACGAGCCAAAATACGATGGTGGATCTCCAGTTAGTGGTTACTGGCTGGAGCGTAAAGAGACCACGGCTAAGCGCTGGACCAAAGTGAACCGCGCCCCCATCAGGGTCATGCCCCTGGGTCAGGAGTATGAGATCACTGGTCTGCAGGAGGGAGCAATCTACCAGTTCCGTGTGACCGCAATCAACGCAGCTGGCATGGGACTTCCTAGTGTCCCATCGGATCCTGTTCTTTCAAGAGACCCTATTAGTAAGTTAACATATATACTGTGTGTCCCAAATGGCACCCTATTTCCGGCCTATTTAGTGCACTATAGGGCCCTGGTCAAAAGAAGTGGACTATATAGGGAATATGGTGACATTTGAGATGCATAAATACAGTTGTTCTTACATGGGGAGGGTTCTTTTTCAGTTTTCTATTTATTACATAGCTATGTTGTTTCTATTTGTTTGGCCTTCTGACATTGTAAATGTCATCTTGTTTGTGTGTAGCTCTCCCCGGTCCCCCAACCCCCAAAGTAACAGACTGGACCAAGTCAACAGTGGATCTGGAGTGGATCCCACCTTTGATTGATGGTGGATCTAAGGTCACTGGTTACTTTGTTGAATACATAAACGAGGAAAAAGAAGCAGAAATTGAAAAACAGAAGGCAGCGGAAGCAGACAAAGTAGTAGTAAAAGCGAAAAAGGTTAAGAAAATCATATTCGACGAAGATGGAAATGAAATATCAGAATCAGAAGAAGAAGAAAAGGTAGTAGTGATAAAAGACGGATGGGAAAAGGTAATTACATTTACATTAGTATTCTTTCTCAAACACTTTTGATCTTAATGGGACAACCTGGTAAATTAATTTAAATAACATCAAATTAAGAGTATCTGATTGTTTGTAATACTTTGGTTTTCCCTTCTTCAGGCTAAAGACAAGGAGATTAGAGGCACTAAGTTTGTTGTGTCTGGACTGAAAGAGCTGGGAAGGTACAAGTTCAGAGTGAGGGCAGTGAATGCTGCTGGCGTCGGTGAGCCCGGTCAAGTGGCCGAAGTGATTGAATGCAAGGACAGAACAAGTAAGAGACAAGACAACTATGATATACAGTATTATTTTCAATTTCTCCATTTGTTACGTCCATGATAGAGGCTTCGTCCCAAATGGCACCCTATTCCCTATATAGTGCACTACTTAGGGAATAGGGTGCCAATTGGGATGCAGATAGAGTGTTTGCTATCGTAAACTAACACACACTTGTTGTTTTAGTTGCCCCTGAAGTGGACTTGGATGCCACATTGAAGGAAAAGATTGTAGTCCATGCCGGTGGTACCATCCGCCTCCTGGCCTACGTGTCAGGCAAGCCTGCACCAGAGATCACATGGAACAGAGATGACCAGCCTCTACCAGCAGAGGCTAAGGTTGAAATCACGTCAATCAGCTCTGCTCTGGTTATCAAAAACTGCAGACGCCATCACCAGGGTATATACACCCTTATTGCAAAGAATGAAGGAGGGGAAAGGAAGAAGGCTGTCATTGTGGAGGTGTTGGGTAAGAAGAAACTGTACTTATTCTTCTCATTGGTAATGTTGAGTATATCTCAGGTGATATCAGGGGCAGTATGTATCAAGCGACTCGGAGTAGGAGTGCTGATCTAGGATGAGTTTGGCCTTTTAGGTCATAATGAATAAGAGGGAGGGGGGCCTGATCCTAGATCAGGCACAGGAGTTGAATGGTATTGAAAACTTGCTTCACATGTGGTTCTTAGATGTTCCCGGCCCAGTTGGTCAGCCCTTCTCTGGTGTGAACCTCACTACGGACTCCTGCAAGTTAACCTGGTGCTCCCCTGAAGACGATGGTGGCTCTGCCATCACCAACTACATAATTGAGAAGAGAGAGTCTGACCGCATGGGCTGGACAGCAGTCTCTTACACGGTCACCAGGCACAATGCTGTGGTCCAGGGTCTCATTGACGGAAAGGGATATTTCTTTAGAATCGCAGCTGAGAATATCATCGGAATGGGTCCATTTATTGAATCACAACGACCAGTTCTCATCAAAGATCCTATTTGTGAGTTCCTGCCTATATCAATACCAGAACTGCAGCTTTCTTATTGCTGTTACAAAACATAAGCATATCCAGCTATTATTTATATTATTCCATTGGGCCTGATGTTTGTGTCCTTTTTCCATGCTAGCTGTTCCTGAGCGTCCTGAGGATCTAGAGGTCACAGCAATCACCAAAGACTCCATCAGTTTGACCTGGAGACCACCTAAGTATGATGGGGGTTCTGAGGTTACAAGTTATGTGCTTGAAACTCGTCTGATCGGAAAGGATAACTTCACTAAGATCGATACTGATGACACGCTAATGGATAGGAAGTTCACAAAGGGAGGTCTCAAAGAGAATTCCACCTATGAATTCCGTGTCAGTGCTGTCAACGTGATTGGTCAGGGCAAGCACTCTTTCTGCACCAAGCCAATCAAAGTCAAAGAAGAACTTGGTAAGTGTTGAATAAGATAGTCATTCTAAATATCTTGGGGAATGTTGATTTATATATAAAAAATAAAAAATATTTTAAAACATCACTTCTTTGTTCTTCCATCCTCAGAGCCCCCAACGATCGACTTGGACTTCCGTGACAGACTGGTTGTGCGTGTGGGAGACGTGTGCACCCTCCAGGGCCGCTTTACTGGAAAGCCAGCACCTACAATAACATGGACAAAGAACGAGGAAGAGCTGAAAGCAGATGAGGAGGTCACAATGACCAACACTAGTAAAACACTGTGCTTGGCTATGCCCAAGGCTAAACGCGAACACAGCGGCAGATACCAGGTGGTTGTGGAGAACATTGTCGGCTTGCGTAAAGGAATCTGCAGTCTCACTGTTGTTGGTAAGTTGGTGAGGGTGTTCTTTGTTCTTAGTTGACAGACCTAATGTCACTCTTCATTTACCCTTATAATCAAAATATGTTTGATTTTTGACTGATCCATATCTAATAGATTATTAATTATTAAATGGTATTATTTTCCCTCAGATCGCCCCCAGCCTCCAGAGGGCCCAGTGGTCTTCAATGAGGTCTACAGGAACTACATGGTGATTTCCTGGAACCCTCCTCTGGACGATGGTGGATGTGCCATCTCCAACTACACCATTGAGAAGAGAGACACAAACAGAGACCTCTGGATGCCAGTGACAACAGCTTGCACCAGGACAACATGCAAAGTTCCTAAGCTGATTGAGGGCAGAGAGTACATCATCAGAATCTGTGCTGTGAACATCCATGGTGTCAGCAACCCACTGCTGTCTGCCGAGATCAAGGCTAAGGATGTCTTCAGTAAGATACATACTGGGAAAATATAAGTTACATCCATAATGCCAGCCTATTCCCTATATGGTGCACCCATAGGGCTCTGGTCAAAAGTAGTGCACTGTGTAAGGAATTAGGTGCAATTTAAGATGCAACCATACTATCTTTTGTCATGAATGCATTTTGCTACAACTGATCAGATCAATTCGTTCTCCTATTACAGAGGTGCCAGATGCACCCAAACAGCCCATTGTGAAGGAGATCTATAAGGATCAAGCCCTCCTCACTTGGGAACCACCTGCGGATGGTGGCAAGCCCATCACTGGCTACGTCATTGAGAGGAAGGAGACCATGGCTAACAGATGGACTCGCGCATCCGGAAAAGACCGCATCTTCCCCAAAGTAGAGTACTTTGTTCCAGACCTCCTCGAGGGCTGTGAATATGAGTTCCGTGTCATGGCTGAGAATGTTGTGGGTCTGGGTGACCCCAGCCCTCCATCAAAGCCCATCTTCGCCAAAGATCCAATTGGTAAGTGACTTTGCGCAAAGTTAATTCATTCTTTACAAGATTTCACAGCTTTTAAAAATGTGATCTAATTTAATCAACTGTTTCTTCCCTCAGTGCTTCCAAGCCCCCCCGTGCTGCCAGAAGCTGTGGATTGGACAAAGGAGTCTGTCTCACTATCTTGGCAGCCACCAAAGGACTGTGGCAGGGGAAAGATCTTTGGCTATCTCGTTGAGTTCAGTAAAGCTGGAGAGGATTGGCAAAAAGTGAATCAGACTCCTGATTCCTGCCAAGAAACCAAGTTCAAGGTCATTAACCTGGAAGAGGGAGAATATTACAAATTCAGAGTTACTGCTGTGAACTTCGCTGGTGAATCTGAACCCGCATACACCACAGATCCAGTGAAGGCAGAAGACAGATTTGGTAAAATTATATTACATTTGTGTTCATAATTTGGGTAATTCATTATCATTGAAATAAACAAATGAATTATAACACCAATTGTTTTTCTAACCCCAAAAGAACCTCCTGAGTTGGATGTTGAACTGGGTATGCCTCGTGAGTTGAAAGCCATGGCCGGAACCCATATCAATCTGGTTGCTGGAATCAAGGGAATTCCATTCCCCAAAGTCACATGGAAGAAGAACGATAAAGACGTCCCCACAAGAGCCGAAATTGAGGTCAATCCACTAGGATCTAAATTGGAGATGCGCTACTGTGCCCGTTCTGACTGTGGCGACTACACTCTGAACATAGAAAACTCATCTGGATCAAGGACTGCCACATGCACAGTCCTCGTCCTTGGTAAGGAATTTCTCAGTCATAATTTCTGACAGAAATGAATGAAGACAGATGTATAGTGCTTAGCATGCTGAGTTGCTATAATTATGTTATTCTTTACTCTATTAGACAAACCTGGTCCAATCCAGCACCTAAGGGTTTCAGAGGTGAGAAGCGATTCAGCCTATCTCTCCTGGAAAGACCCTGAGGACAATGGAGGAGCACGTATTACTAACTTTGTTGTGGAGAAGAAAGATGTGGCATCTGCACAGTGGGTGCCAGTCTGCTCTACGTCTAAGAAACGCAGCATGATGGCCAAGCACTTGATGGAAGGAACATCGTATTTGTTCCGCGTTGCTGCTGAGAATCAGTTTGGCAGAAGTGAATACACTGAAACAACCAAAGCTGTCAAAGCCATTAATCCTCTGTGTGAGTATCAATCAACCCAAATACAGTAAGACCTACTGGTGTATTGTAATGTACCTGGTATCTTGATCACTAACTTGATGTAATGTAATCTAATCTCATCTCATCTAATGTATGGTCTATTTTCAGTCCCACCTGGTCCACCAAAGGACTTGCACCATGTAGATGTGGACAAGACAGAGGTCTGGCTTGTGTGGAACTGGCCTGACCGCAACGGAGGTAGTGACATCACAGGTTTCCTGGTTGAGTACCAAGAGGAAGGAGAGAGAGAGTGGGATGAATGGAACACAGTCAGCATCCCTGAGAGCCACATCACTGGCCTCGAGGAAGGAAAGACTTACAGATTCCGTGTAAGAGCCGAGAACGCTATCGGACTGAGTAGACCAGACACCACTGTGCCCGTTCTCTGCCAGGAGAAGCTTGGTGAGGTTTACTATATATTTACTTAATTGGTGGGTTTCTCTGTCATAAATTAATCCTGGTCCTAGGCTAAAAAGCAAGTTCAATAAAGATTCTCCATTGAAAGTTATTCTTAGTCAAGCATTAGTCTTAATCTGTGTCCAGGAAACCACCCCTATATGTATTGATTTGTAGACAACATAACTGCCATCATCAAACAAATTATATAAATTAACCTATATTTTCACAGTGGCTCCAATTGTTGAAGTTGATGCCAAGCTGATCGATGGGATCATCGTGAAATGTGGAAGCACAATCAGACTCCCTGCTATCATGAGAGGCATTCCTGCGCCTACTGCTAAATGGTCCATTGACGGAGCAGAAATTGTTCCCGAAGGCACAGTTAAGATTGAGAGTGACAACTATTCAACAGTTCTCAGCATCAATGATTGTTTGAGAAGTGACAGTGGAACCTATATCCTCACAGTGTCCAACCCTGCAGGAACCAAGACTCTGGCTTTGAATGTGACCGTTCTTGATGTGCCTGCAGCTCCCATTGGACCAGTCAATATCCTTGAAGTTACTCCTGAGTACATGCTTATTGACTGGCGTCCTCCAAAGGATGATGGTGGAAGCCCTGTAACAGGTTATGTTGTTGAGAAGAGAGAGGCTAAGAAAGAAACCTGGGGAGGTGTGAGCTCTGGTAGCACAGCCACAAAGCTTAAGATCTCTCGTTTGCAGAGCGGCGTTGAATATGTTGTGCGTATTCGCGCAGAGAACAAAATGGGTATTGGTGCTCCTCTTGAAAGTGCACCAACCGTTGCCCAACACACGTTTGAAGCCCCTGGCCATCCAGGCAAACCAAACACATCAGACATTGCAGAAGATGCTCTCACTGTTGGGTGGACCATGCCATTATATGATGGAGGCAGTCAAATCACTGGGTATATCGTTGAGCGTAGACATAAGGGCGGAAAATGGATCCGTGTCAACACGACACCCTGTAAGGATCTCAGAATCAGAGTACTTGGTCTCTTTGAGGGAAATGAGTATGAGTTTAGAGTTTTCGCTGAAAACATTGCCGGTTTCAGTGGACCTTCTGCCATATCAGACCCAGCAAAACCCTGTCGTCAAATCACAGCTCCTGGACCTCCAGTTAACCCCAGAATCAAGGACTACAGTAAGGAAAATGCAGACCTAGTCTGGATTAAACCCAACAAAGATGGAGGCAGTCCAATCATGGGCTACATTATTGAAATGCAGAAAGCTGGCGGAGAATGGGTGATCATCAACAAGGATGGTCACATTAAGCAGTGTGCTTACAGAGTTAAAGGCCTTGAAGAACACTCAGAGTACAGGTTCCGCGTTAGTGCTGTAAATATGATTGGAGTTGGAGAGCCTAGAGAATGCCCTGAATCGGTGGTTGCCAAAGACATCATGATACCTCCAGAGATCGAGATGGATGCTACAAGCCGTGAGCGTTTGACTGTCCGTGTTGGACATAACATCAACATCATCGGTTACGTGAAAGCCAGACCTGACCCAGAGATTATCTGGAAAAAGGGTGATGACGTTTTGGAAACTGCCAAGCGCACAACACTAACTAAAAACTTCCCTGTTGTTCAACTGAGAATCAAAGAGGCAACCAGAGCAGACCATGGAAAGTATGTTTTGAAGGCTAACAACTACAGTGGTGAAGCCAAAGCTACGATAATTGTGAATGTGTTGGATAGACCTGGACACTGTCAGAATCTGAAGGCCACCTATGTGACCAGAGACTCCTGTATGGTGTCCTGGGAAAACCCTGTGGACAACGGAGGCTCTGAGATTACAAACTACATTGTTGAGTGCCGTGAACCCAGTGTGAGGCTTTGGTCAATGATCTCATCTGACTGCACTAACCGCATGGTTAAAGCCAAACTCATGGAGGGCCACGAGTATCTCTTCCGTGTTTGTGCTGTGAACAAATGCGGCCCTGGGCCCACAGTTGAGACAAAACAACCAACCCTTGCCATCGATCCCATTAACAAGCCTGGTGAGCCAGAGAACTTCCGGGTAACTGACGTCGGTAAGAACTTCGTCTTCTTGAAATGGAGGAGGCCGGACTATGACGGTGGAAGCCCCAACATTGGCTACGCTTTGGAGAGCAAATTGGGAGCGGAAGAATGGGTGCCATTACATGAGGATCTGATTACGAATACATTCTTCATGGCTGACAAGTGTGTGGAAAAACAAACCTATCAGTTCAGAGTGCAGACATGCAATGAAGGTGGAGAAAGTGACTGGGTGAAGACTGGTGATGTTCTTGTCAGAGAGGAGATCCAGAAACCAGTGCTTGATATAAAGTTAGCTGGAGCCCTTGTGGTTAAAGCTGGAGAGTCTATCAGAATTGAGGCTGGACTCAGAGGAATGCCTCAACCAGAGGTGAAGTGGGTGAAGGACAAGGCCACAGGAGATAACCCTAGAGTTAGTGTTGAAACGGGCACAGATTATTCTAAATTTCTTATGACCAAATCTAAACGCACAGACACCGGAAAATATGTCGTCACCGCCACAAACTCTGCTGGAACCTTCACTGGATACGCAGTTGTCAATGTCTTGGATGTCCCAGGGCCTGTGAGAGACGTGAAGGTGTCTGGAATCGGAGTAGACAAATGTAGAGTTGCATGGGATCTCCCAGAAGATGAAGGTGGATGTGAAGTTGATAGCTATATCATTGAGAAATGTGAGACAAGAAGAATGGTCTGGTCCACATACTCTGCTTCACTTGTCACCAACTATTGCAATGTCACTCGACTAGTAGAAGGAAATGAGTACATCTTCCGCATCAGAGCAGAAAACAGGATGGGGACAGGTCCTGCAGTGGAGAGCAAACCTGTCACAGCTAGGACTCAGTTCAACAGACCTGGACCACCAGAATCACCAGAGATCACCAAGATCGGCAAAGAGGAGATGACAGTCGTATGGGCCCCACCAGAGAATGATGGTGGAAAGTCTATCACTGGTTATATCCTGGAAAGGAAAGAAAAGCGCGCTGTCAAATGGGTGCCATGCACAAAGAGTACCATCTCTGAGAGACGCATGAAAGTCAGCAACTTAATTCCCAACCACGAGTATCAGTTCCGTGTCAAAGCTGAAAATGAAGTCGGACTGGGAGAGCCAAGCAAACCATGCAGACCAGTAGCAGCCAAAGATCCAATTGGTACATAATTTATGCATTTTTGTGATATTGTATTATTATTATTATTATTATTGGTTATGATTTTTCTCTGTTGATTGTACTAACATGCAGACATTTTGTTTTCCTTGATTCCAGAGGCTCCTGGTCCTCCAGGCAGTTTCAAGGTGATTGACAGCACCAAGACGTCCATTACTCTTGGGTGGGCCAAGCCTATCTATGATGGAGGTGCTCCTATCATTGGTTACATGGTTGAAATGAGAGACAAACCTGAGCCTAAACCTGAAGTGGTTGAAGCTGAAGCTGTTCCTGAAGCTGTGCCTAAAGCTAAACCTGCAGAGGAAGTTAAGCCTGTAGGTGAAGCCAAGCCTGAAGGTGAAGCTGAAGCTAAGCCTGAAGCAGTAACAGGAGAAGGTGAGGAACAATATGAAGAGGACTCTGAGGATGAAGCTGCTGCAGTTGTAGCTAAAGCTAAAGCTGAAGCTAAACGTAAGAAGAAAGAAGAGGGCTGGAAGAAGTGCAACACCGGTGCTGGTGTGCTGGTGCACACAGAATTAACCATTCCAAACTTGAATGAGAAGAAGATGTATGAATTCAGAGTCTCTGCACAGAACCAGGTCGGCTGGGGCCGCCCCGCTACACTCAAAGAGGCCGTCAACCCCAAGGAGGTCCTTGGTAAGTAAATACTTATTTTATTAAAATGGGTGGATCGAACCCTGAATGCTGATTGGCTGATAGCCGAGGTATATGAGACCGTTTCCCCCTGGTATGACAAAATGTTTATTTTTACTGCTCTAATTACATTGGTAACCAGTTTATAATAACAATAAGGCACCTCGGGGGGTTGTGGTATATGGCCAATATACCACGGCTAAGGGCTTTATCCAGGCACTCCACGTTGCGCTGTGCATAAGAACAGCCCTTAGCTGTGTTATATTGGCCATATAACACATCCCTTCGGGCCTTATTACTTAAATATAGGCCTAGACGAGAACACATCCAGTTGATATAGAACTGTAGTTAATAGCTAATATTTTATGATGATTTCTCAATGTCTGATGTATGTTCTCCCCGTTATCTTACCCACTTACAGAGGCACCAGAGATCGACTTGGATGCAAGTCTCAGGAAGGGCTTCACTGTTAGAGCAGGCTGCCCCATCAGGCTCTTCGCTACTATCAGAGGAAGACCATCCCCCAAAGTCACCTGGAAGAAGATTGGTGTTGATAATGTAGTCAGGAGAGGGCACGTGGATCATATTGATACTATGTCCTTCCTTGTGATCCCTGAGAGCACTCGGGAAGACTCCGGCAAATACTCTCTGACACTCTCCAACTCCGCTGGGGAGAAAGCTATATTTGTGCGCGTTAAAGTATTGGGTAAGTCACTGAGGTGTATCTTTTCACTTTTTATGGCAGTCCGTGATATGACAGAGCACTATTCACTGTGAAAGACTTTAAACAAGAAAACATTCTTAACAATGTCAAATGAATGTTGTTACAGTAGTATTGTTTGTACTGTTATATGGACTGTATCCAATATTGATGTTCCATTTGTTGAACAGATACTCCTGGACCTGTCGGAGGATTTGAGGTCTGTGATGTGACAAGCACCGGTTGTCAGCTGTCTTGGCTCCCTCCGGATAACGATGGTGGCTGCCAAATCCAGAACTACATCGTTGAGAAACGTGAACTCGACAAGAAGACTTGGTCAAATTGTATCAACGATTTGAAGAAAACAAGCTTCAAAGTCACTGGCCTCACACCTGGCTGTGACTACTACTTTAGAGTTATGGCAGTCAATAAGTATGGCATTGGTGTTCCTAAAGACTCTCCAAAAGCTTATCTGACATCGGATCCTATAAGTAAGTGCACTTTTACAGTATACCTAATATTGTAATTAAATAGTGGATAGTGTAAGTGGATTTTATTGTTTTGTGTTTTGAGTCACATAAATGTCAAACGTTTCTTAAAACAGGTGAACCTGATCCACCCAAGAAAATGGAAGTCTTGGAAGTGACAAAGAACAGTGCCACTCTGGGATGGCTGAAACCTTTGAGGGATGGTGGAGCTAAGATCAATGGCTACATGGTTGATTACAAAAAGGACGGTGAACCTGAAGACAAATGGACACCATATTCCGTTGTTAAAGACTTAACCATTGTAGTTGTTGGACTTAAAGAGGGAACAAAGTACAAGTTCAGAGTTGCAGCAAGAAACGTGGCTGGAACCAGTCTGGCAAGAGAAGCTGAGGGAGTATTTGAGGTCAAGGAGCAGCTGAGTAAGTCGCAAAGCTAAAAAATTCCCAGAATTACCTAAAAAAAAAAAAGTGTTCATGTTACACACCACTTTTTTAAGTCTTCATTTTAAAAATGTGTTTTCCGATCTTTTTTAGTGGCACCGAAGATCATCATGCCTGATATTGTCACAGTAAAAGCAGGAGAGAAAATGAGAGTTGAAGCTATTGTGGCTGGAAAACCTGCACCATTCTGCAAATGGAGGCAAGGAGCCGAGGATCTGTTGACATCTAATCGTCGCATGGTGCAAAAGTCTCCAAATTGCATTACGCTCATCATAAAAGACGTCTCAAGAAAGGATAGTGGTTACTACAGTCTTTCTGCTGAGAACAGCACCGCCAAAATCAGCCAGATTCTTAGAGTCGTAGTACAGGGTAAGTTTTATTTAGGAAACACACTACCAGAATGCATAGTCTAAATGGATGCTGATGGGTACATGTCTTAATCTCACAGATAAGCCAGGGCCTCCTGACGCTCCCCTGGAGATTGTTGAGGTTGATATTGATGCCTGCACACTTCAGTGGAACCAACCCAGTGAGGACGGTGGAAGCAACATCACCAACTACGTCATTGAAAAATGTGATGTGAGCAGAGGAGACTGGGTCATAGCTTCTGGCTCATGCACCACGACCAGCTACAAAGTTGGAAAGCTTACCCCTGGAATGGAGTATGGCTTCCGTGTCCGAGCTGAGAACCGATTTGGTATCTCAGAGCCAATCTATTCAGAGAAAATGATTGCTAGATATCCCTTCGGTGAGTTAAGCATGGCAAAGTATAAGCATGGTCAAAATGTAAAATGGCTATTGTACAATGAATTATGATCGTCTAAGTAATATAGTGTTGTGTACATTATGTACAATAAATTTGTTTTAGAAAATGTATGTTCATCTTGCTAACTCCGTATTTTAATTCCAGATGTCCCAGGCGAGCCCAGAAATCTGTGTATCACAAAAGTGAAGAGTGAAGCAGTGTCTCTGTCCTACGAGACCCCATCAACTGACGGTGGCAGTCCTCTTACTGGATACTGCATTGAGCGCAAAGAGAGGAACAGCCTTCTCTGGGTGAAAGCAAATGAGTCCGTTGTCCGTGGACTTGAATACAACTGCACAGGCTTAATGGAAGGTCTGGAATATGCATTCAGGGTGTCTGCACTCAACAAGGCCGGCCAGGGTAAACCAAGCAAACAGACTGACTGGGTCACAGCAAGAACACCCATCGGTAAGTCATTGGGCATGTGATGTATGGCTTACTGTGTCCCTCACTGGCTTTGAAATCTGTAATCTGTCAATTGAAACTCATGGATGTTGTAATTTTTTTATTCTAGATCCACCTGGTAAACCTGAGGTAATGGATGTGACAAAAAGCACTGTTTCACTTGTTTGGACTCGTCCACAAAATGATGGAGGTAGCAAGCTTATCGGATACTATGTGGAGTACATGAAGATTGATCAAGAAGTAGAGAAATGGGTTCGCTGCAATGCCAACTGCCAGAACGTCAAGACAGAAGACTATGTTGTAACTGGACTGGAGGAGGGAGCCCAGTATCGCTTCAGAGTTTTCGCCAAGTCAGCAATCAACATCAGCTTGCCTTCTGAGATCTCAGACAGCATCCCAGTGTTTGCAGAGAATGGTAGGCCACTGCTTCTTCAGAACATTGACAAAACTAAGTTGTTTTTGTTTTTATTTTAGATTTTAGTGTGTAATGACTAAATTATTAAAGATCATTGTGGATTGCATGGCCAACACAAAGCTTTTACTTGATGTGATATGTCTCTTGTTTCTCCAGTTCCCCCCAGGGTCGAGCTTGGAGTGGACATGAAGAACATGATCATAGTGAAGGCTGGAGAAAATGTCTCCTTTGATGCTGTAGTATTTGGAAAACCACTGCCCAAGGTTACATGGAAGAGAAATGGTGTTCCATTGAAACTGGTTGAGGGGATGAAGATGACACAGAAGAGACACACACACATTCTGGAATTGTTCTCTGTCACAAGGAAGGAGTCTGGAGAGTACACTATTCTAGCTGAAAATCCCAATGGCGCTAAATACGCCAATATTAAGCTCAAGGTTCTAGGTATGCAAAATTACAATTTGACTTAATATTGTGCACAAATTCAAAACTGATGTTGCAGCTTCATGATAATTATTTTATTTTTGTATTTTTAAATACTAAAACTCTTTATAACAGCTTGAGATATGTAAGTGTAATTTATATGAATGTGTTTGTGAGGGTCTGCAAGAGAATACAGGATACGACATGAATATATTCCAAATCAATTGTTGATGTGTAAAATAATCTATGTGTTCTCTTTAGACAAACCTGGCCCACCAGCCGGAGTGAAGATCACCAAGGTGTTTGCGGACCGTATTAAGATGAGGTGGGAGCCACCTGTTGCAGATGGAGGCTCTGAAATCACCAACTACATCATTGACAAACGTGAAACCAGCAGAGCGAACTGGGCTCTGGTCACCTCCAATATCCATGGTCAACTGACTGATTGCACAGTAGAGAAACTGATGCAGGACCATGAATACCAGTTCAGGGTCAGTGCTGAGAACCAGTATGGTATTGGGGACCCTATCCTCACCGACCCTGTCATGGTCAAGAATCCATATGGTAATATTTCAAGCTTGTACATCATTTTATATATATGTCATATTTTAGCTTGAATATAAATTGCTTACACATGTTCACTTCACTTGAGTTGGAAACACTGTGGAACTTCTGCTTGCACAATATTTAAGTGATTTCTCCTTCTTTCTCTCTTGATCTCGTTCTCCCTCTCATTTGCAGATGTTCCTGGTCCTAGCGAGCCACCAGTTATTACCAACATTACAGCCAATTCTATGACTGTCAGCTGGAAGGCGCCAGCTGATGATGGTAAAGCTACTATTCTGGGTTACATGGTTGAGAAACGTGAAGCATCAGAGCTCAACTGGGCTAAAGTCAATCGTAAACCAGTGATTGACAGGAGCATCAAAGCTGTCCAGCTCTCAGAGGGATCTGAGTATGAGTTCAGAGTGATTGCAATGAACAAAGCTGGATTTGGCAAACCAAGTGATGCATCCAATGCTGCCCTTGCCGTGGATCCTGTGTGTAAGTATTACAGCCACATTTGCTTACTTAAATCATAAAGGATTACGTGTTCCCACACTTCTCGATAACATTGTCTTATATTCTTCCTTCAGATCCACCCGCACCTCCTGCCTTCCCTAAAGTTGTTGACTCAACACACAGCACCATAAGCTTGTCTTGGACCAAGCCTGCGTACGATGGTGGTTGTGAGATCTTCGGCTACCTTGTCGAGTGCAAGAGAGCTGATGCAGAACACTGGACGAAGTGCAATGTGCCCAAGAAGCTGCAAGAAACCAAGTTCCTGGTTACTGGTCTCATTGATAAAACAGAATATGTGTTCCGTGTCTTTGCCGTGAACAAGATCGGATACAGCGAGCCAAGTGAAGTTCCTGGGAAACACGAGGCCAAAGACATCCTGAGTACGTCAACATTATCAGAATACACTCAAGTCTGTGCAGAACAAGTACTAATCTTAGTAACCCACCAATTTGGAAATAAACATGTAATACAGTACTATCTATTCAACTAAAATACATCCATACCTCTATCTTGTCTGACTCTTTTACTTTCTATTTTAATTTGCAGTTGCCGCTGATGCTGAGCTGGATGCTGACCTTCGCAAGGTACTGGTCCTGAGAGCCGGAGTCACAATGAGACTCTATGTGCCACTGATAGGACGTCCCCCACCCAAGGTGGTGTGGACCAAGGTCAATGCCAACCTCAAAGAACGAGCAGGAATCATGATCAAAACGTCCGAATGGGATACCCTTATGTACATTGAGGATATCAACAGATATGATGCTGGCAAATACATTTTGTCGATTGAAAACGACAGTGGAAAGAAGTCTTACACTATCGTCGTGAAGGTCCTAGGTAGGCTATGATTCTTGTCTTAAGAGAATCTAATTTTTTTAAACTAAATTTTACCTAATGTGGTTTTATCTACTAGTTATACAAACCATAATGTCATAAAGTAATATAACAAATCATACATGTTTTCTATAGATACTCCTGGTCCACCCCTGAATCTGATTGTGAAGGAAACATCTCTGAACCATGCATCCATCGGCTGGGATCCTCCTCTGATTGATGGAGGAAGCCCAGTGAAGAGCTACATTGTTGAGAAGCGTCTTGCAGAGAGAAAGGCATGGTCCTGTGTCATAGCCGAATGCCCCAAATCTACTTTCAGGATTCCTAACTTGGAAGCTGGACAGGCCTACTGTTTCAGAGTCTTGGCTGAAAATAACTACGGTATCGGAGAAGGTTGTGAGACTGCCGGAGCTGTAAGAGCTTCAGGTATGTTTTGTTGGCTGTGATCATGTGTTTTTTTTATATTATTAGATGTTAAATGTAGTTTATAACCTTGTTACCTGATTTCAGAACTACCTGGAGCAGTTATGGATTTCAAGGCACTGTCAATCAGTAAAGATTCCATTCATATTGGCTGGAAGAAACCAATCAGTGATGGTGGAAGTCACATCAGTGCCTATCTTCTGGAGCTTCAGGAAGGTGAAGAGAAGTATAAGGAGCTAGTGAAAGGAAAGGTCATGTCACACATGATGGTTGAACTTGAAGAAGGAAAGGAGTACTCTTACAGAGTGAAAGCAATCAATGAGTCTGGAGAGGGTCCACCTTCGGAGCTCACTGTGATCGCTAAAGATCAAATTGGTAAGTCCAATAGTCCTGTGTTAATTAGCTAGGCTATCAAACCACTCAGAAAATACACCGGAGACTAAATGCATGGCCATTTTAGATACGTACATTTATTGGCAATCTTAAAGTTTTCTTCAAATGTTTCTAATTGTCCTAGGATAAATGTGTTCTATTTTAGCATTACATTTACTGAATTTGTCTGCTTCATATTATCTGTTTCATAGATTCATAAATATTGTGTTCCTACCTTGTAGTTGCACCTGACTGTGACCTGAGTGGCATCCCAGATCTGTGCTATGTTGCTAAGGAGGGAAGCACAGTCCGTATCAAAGTCCCTATTGTTGGCAAACCAGCACCGTCAGCCATCTGGAAGAAGGGACATGTTTCTCTTGGAGACAGTGGAAGAATGTCAGTTGAATCTACACCAACTTTGACAACTTTGCTCATCCGTGATTGCCAGAGAGGTGATGCAGAAAATTACACAATCCTGCTAAGAAACGCAGCAGGAGTCAAAGAAGCAAAGATGCAGATTAGAGTGGTTGGAAAACCAGGAATACCAACAGGACCATTCAAGTTTGATGAAATCACTGCCGATGGAATCACTCTGGAGTGGGGTCCACCAAAAGATGATGGTGGGACTGAAATATCCAACTACATTCTGGAGAAGCGGAAATCAACAGCCAACAAGTGGGCTACTGTGGCCTCCGCTATCCAGAAGAATACCATGAGAGTTACCAGGCTCCATGATGGTACTGAATACATCTTCAGAGTGTTTGCAGAAAACAAATATGGAGTTGGAGAATGCCTCAAATCTGACCCAGTGGTGGCTCAGCATCCATTCAGTGAGTTCTTGTCATATTGACAATATATTTTAAAATGTTTGAAATAAATAGTTTTTAGGACAGAAATCTGTGTTCTGCCAATAGTTTGATGATTGACTGACAGATGTACTATATGGCAATAATTTCACAAAACTCAAAACATTCTTGTTTCACCAGATGTGCCTGACGCACCTGCACCACCAGAGATCGTGAGCATTCGCCATGAGTCTGCCATTTTGAATTGGACTGATCCTAAAGAAAATGGAGGCTCACCAATCACTGGTAATTATGAAAACACTATTTTTAGTAATCCATAGACTATAAGGAAAATGGACATGGAAAATGAACTATTCCTGAGATTACTGTGGAAAGCATTTGCTGAATGGTAAATAATAATGTATTGTTATTATTATTATCTCTGCAGGCTATCATGTTGAATACAAAGAGAGGAACAGCTTGATGTGGAAGAGAGCCACTAAGACCCCTATTAGAGTGAAGGACTGCAGAGTGACTGGACTGATTGAAGGCCTGGAGTATGAATTTAGAGTTATGGCAATGAATGCGGCCGGTTTAGGAAGGCCAAGCAGGGCAACAGAACCAGTCATCGCCCTTGATCCAATTGGTAGGTTTTGTTTCATTCTCTTTCTCTTTCTGTCCTATTGATATCATAATAATTCTGTCAACATGTACTCTTGATAACTTACTGGCTTTTTTGTTTCTCCACAGATCCTCCTGGTAAGCCTGATGTCATCAATGTAACCAGAAGCACTGTAACACTTATGTGGACTGCACCCAAGTACGACGGTGGACACAAACTGACTGGTTACCTGGTTGAGAAACTGGAACTGCCAGGAAAGACCTGGATGAAAGCAAATCATATCAATGTCCAAGGCCTTGCATTTACTGTGCCAGACCTTACAGAAGGCAGCAGCATGGAATTCAGAATCAGAGCTAAGAATGCAGCTGGCGCAATCAGTGTTCCTTCAGAGCAAACTGATACCCTTATCTGCAAAGATGAGTTTGGTAAGTAAAAAAAAGTGTTTATTTCAAGACAACGTCGATAGAATACATACTAAACTAGGACATGGACAGTAGCCTAATTTCTCTTGCTTATTTGTTCACAGAACCACCAAGCATCACTATCGATCCAGACATGAAGGAAGGTGTCTCTGTCAGAGCTGGGGACACCATTGTAGTATCTGCTTCCAAGATTCTTGGCAAACCTCCACCTACAGCTGTGTGGTCCAAGGCAGGAAGAGAATTCAAGACCTCAGATATTGTCCAGATCACAAGCACTCCAACTACTTCAACGTTGTCTATTAAATATGCAAGCAGGAAGAACACTGGAGAGTACACAATTACAGCCAGTAATCCTTTTGGTATCAGAGAAGAACATGTTAAGGTCAAGGTTCTTGATATCCCTGGACCTCCAGGCCCCATTGAAGCTAGCAGTGTGTCAGCTGAGAAGTGCACATTGACATGGTTGCCACCAGAAGAGGATGGCGGCTGCGCAATCAAATCCTACACACTGGAAAAGAGAGAAACAAGCCGTCTTCTCTGGACCAAACTTGCTGAAAATATATTTGATTGCAGATTTGTTGCAAGCAAGCTGATCAAGGGCAATGAGTACATCTTCCGTGTGTCTGCAGTGAACCAGTATGGCACTGGTGATGGGACCCAATCTGGCTCAGTCAAAATGGTTGACAGCTTTGGTAAGTTGCTTGAATATTCAGAATATTCTATTTGACAGTACTGTAGTATTTTACACATCGTTAATGTATTTTGCTCCTCTTTTTCTCCAGGCCCACCAGGCCCACCTGGAATCCCAGAGATTGACAATGTCAGCAGAAACGCTGTTACCATTTTCTGGAAGAGGCCAGTTAAAGATGGTGGAAGTGATATTAGAGGCTATCAGGTTGAGAGGAAAGAGAGAAGAGGAATGAGATGGGTGAGAGCATCGAAGAAAACGGTCTCTGACCTACGTTACAAAGTACAAGGACTGACGGAAGGTGTTCAGTATGAATTCAGAGTAACAGCTGAAAACAAAGCTGGCTTTGGGGAACCCAGTGAACCATCTGCTTATGTGATGACAAAGGATATTGTATGTAAGTAAACACAAAGGGTATTTTTCAAAACAAATAATTTATTCCCTGCCGTCATTGTAAATAAGAAATTATTTTTAATTGACCATAATAAATACAATTCAAATATATTTATGAAAGTTATTATGAAGTGTAAACCAGTAGATCTAATAATACCAAATCAAAATTTGATTTGATTTGATTTACCAGGTGATAAGTCTTGATATATGTCTTCTCTTTCTTCTTTTTAGATCCACCAGGACCTCCCTCTAACCCAAGAATTACTGACACCACCAAGACAACAGCCACATTCAACTGGGGTAAACCCCACTATGATGGCGGCCTGGATGTAGCAGGATACATTGTTGAGCACAAGAAGGAAGGACATGACGATTGGGTCACAGACGTCACAAGATTGAGAATTACAGAATACGTTGTGTCAGACCTGAAGGCTGGTGGGAACTACTATTTCAGAGTCAGAGCCATGAATACAGAGGGAGTTGGTGAACCAGCAGAGGTTGAAGAAATTGTTGAACTTAAGGACCGTGAGACACTTCCCGACTATGAGCTTGATGCTGAGTATAGAAGAACCCTTGTTGTCAGGGTCCGTGGATCCATTCGTATCTTCGTGCCAATTAAAGGACGTCCAGTTCCTGAAGTAACCTGGATGAAAGATGATGCCATTCTTGGTAAAGGTGGCCGTGAACACATTGATACTACGGAGTCGTATACTCTCCTGGTTATCCCTGACTGCACAAGATATGATGCTGGAAAATACATGCTGTCATTAGAGAATGTTGCTGGTAAGAGAGATGGATTTGTTAACGTCAGAGTACTGGATTCACCAGGACCACCTGTGAACTTGACACCACGTGAAATCACCAAAACAAGTATCACTATGCAGTGGGAAATCCCCATTATTGATGGTGGATCAAAGATCATTAACTACGTCATTGAGAAGCGAGAGGCCACAAGAAAGGCTTACACAGTAATCACTACAACCTGGCAGAAATGCTCCTTCAAGTTTGACAACTTGGATGAAGGCTCTGAATATTACTTCAGAGTATCTGCTGAAAATGATCTGGGCGTTGGCGAGCCAGCAGAGACACCTGAGACAATCAGAGCATCCCAAGCACCTACTGCCCCTGAAAATCTGTACGTCACTGACGTGTCAGCGGACACCGCAAGCCTTGCATGGACGAAGCCAAAACATGATGGTGGCAGTAGGATTACTGGATACGTTATTGAAGCACAGAAGAAGGACACAGAGACATGGACCCATGTAACAACTGTAAAGGCTCTTGACTACACAGCCACAGATCTCATTGAAAATATGGAGTATGTGTTCCGCATCATGGCAGTGAACAGCTCTGGCAGAAGTGATCCACGTGAAAGCAGACCTGCTGTCATTAGAGAGCAAACAACAGCGCCTGCATTTGACCTACGTGGAGTCTACCAGTCTTTGGTCATTGCTAAGGCTGGTGATAATGTGAAGGTTGAAATTCCGGTTCTGGGTCGCCCCAGACCAGCAGTTTCATGGAAGAGAGGTGAGGACACACTTAAACAGACGCAGAGAATCAATACGGATACTACTGCAACCTCAACTACTCTCCACATCAATGAGATCAAAAGGAGCGATGGTGGTCAATATTCGATGACTGGCAAGAATATACTTGGAACAACGACAGAGACAATTACTGTTGAAGTCCACGATATTCCAGGACCTCCTACTGGACCAATTAAGCTTGAAGAAGTTTCTTGTGACTACATTCTCTTATCATGGGAAGGTCCAGAGAATGATGGCGGTGTACCCATTAACAATTACATTGTTGAGGCTAGAGAAACCACAGGCACATCATGGGTTGAATTAGCAGCAACGGTTATCCGTACAACATTCAAAGCTGCTCGTCTCACAACAGGAATCATGTATCAGTTCCGTGTTAAAGCCCAGAACAGGTACGGCATTGGACCCTGTATAGTCTCAGAACAAGTGGTTGCTGCTTATCCATTTGATGTGCCAGGTCAACCAGGCCTTCCTGAAATTGTCCACTTCAACAAGGATTCTATGACTATTAGCTGGGATGAACCAGCTTCCGATGGTGGAAGCCCCATTTTGGGATATCACATTGAAAGGAAAGAGAAAAACAGTATCCTGTGGCAGAAGATCAGCAAAGCACTTGTAGTAGGGAACATGTTCAAATCAACAGGCTTGGTGGATGGAATCGCCTATGAGTACCGCGTTATTGCTGAAAACGTGGCTGGTTTGAGCAGGGCAAGCAAGCATTCTGAGACTACCTTTGCTCTGGATCCAGTGGACCCACCTGGCCAACCAATAGCATTGAATGTAACCAGACATGAGGTGACTCTTCAGTGGACAAGACCTGAAGGTGATGGAGGATTCTCAATAACTGGGTACCAAGTAGAAAAAAGAGAACTCCCAGACGGACGCTGGCTCAAGGCCAACTATAGCAACGTCCTTGAGACAACATTCACTGTTAGCGGTCTCACAGAGGATGCTACTTATGAGTTCCATGTTATGGCAAGAAACTCAGCTGGCGGTCTCAGTAAGCCATCTCTACCATCAGAGGAAATCACTTGCAGAGATGATGTTGAGGAGCCCAAACTTGAAGTTGATACAATCTATAATAGTACTGTGGTTGTGAAAGCAGGAGATGTCTTCAAACTTGCTGCCAGCGTAACAGGCAGACCAATACCAACACTGGTATGGACCAAAGACGGGAAGGAACTTGAAGATACAGCCAAGTTGGAAATCAAACTCTATGACTTTTCTACAACCTTAGTCAACAAAGATTCTCTAAGAAGGTGCGGTGGCACATTCACTTTAACTGCCAGCAATCCTGGTGGTTTTGCAAAGCATACCTTCAATGTTAAGATTCTTGATAGACCTGGACCTCCAGATGGTCCACTTGCTGTTACAGACGTCACTGCTGAGAAATGTATCCTCTCATGGCTGCCACCATCACATGATGGAGGTGCAAAGATTCTGCACTACATCATTGAGAAACGCGAAACAAGTAGACTTGCTTGGACAAATGTAGCAACAGACTTACAAGTTAACCGGTTTAAGGTTACCAAGTTGTTGAAGGGTAACGAGTATATCTTCAGAGTTATGGCTGTCAACATGTATGGAACTGGAGAGCCCCTTGAATCCGACCCAATGGTTTCTACAAATCCATATGTGCCAGCTGATGCTCCATCAACACCTGAGGTGACGACCATCACAAAGAACACCATGGTTGTTTGCTGGGAACGCCCTGATCACGACGGTGGAAGCGACATCTTCAACTATGTTGTTGAAAGGCGAGACAAAACCGGTCTTCGCTGGGTTAAATGCAACAAGAGGACTGTAACTGACCTGAGGTTCAAAGTATCGGGGCTCACACCAGGGCATGAATATGAATTCAGAATCATAGCAGAAAACAATGCTGGTTTAGGTACACCAAGTCCTTCCAGTGAATTCTACAAGGCAGTAGACACAATCTTCCAACCTGGACCACCTGGAAATCAAAGAGTCTTGGACACAACCAAGTCATCCATTACAGTTGCCTGGAACAAACCTGTATATGATGGTGGTTCTGACATCATTGGATACGTTGTAGAGACCTGTCTACCTGAGGAAGATGAATGGACAATTCGAACCCCTAAGAAGGGATTAGTTGGGACATCATTTACCATCACTAACCTGGTAGAAAACCAAGATTATAAAATCAACATTTGCGCAATTAACTGTGAAGGGGTTGGAGAGCCAGCACAAGTGCCTGGCACACCAATTGCAGAGGACAGGCTGCTTCCTCCTGAAATTGACCTTGGTGCAGAGCTTCGTAAGGTTGTCTGCATTAGAGCTTGCGGCACATTGAGACTCTTTGTACCTATTAAAGGAAGACCAACTCCTGATGTCAAGTGGTCCAGAGAAAATGGAGAGCCTGTTACGAGAGCAACTATTGACACCACATCATCATTTACTGCTCTTATGGTTGAAAATGTTGACAGATTTGACAGTGGAAAGTACATGTTGACAGTGGAAAATGCCTCAGGAAGCAAAACTGCATATGTGAATGTCAGAGTGCTGGACACACCTGGAGCACCACAAAGCCTCATAATCAGGGACGTCACCAGAGACTCAGTATCACTCATGTGGGATGCACCCCTTATTGATGGTGGCTCCAGAATTAGAAACTACGTTGTGGAGAAACGTGAATCAACACGAAAAGCTTACTCCACAGTTTGTGCTCAATGCGTTAAATCTAGCTGGAAGATTGGTGGCCTGGAGGAAGGAAACACATATTTCTTCAGAATTCTGGCTGAGAATGAATTTGGCATTGGACTTCCAATAGAGACTCCTGAGGCAGTCAGAGTATCAGAGAAACCACTTCCACCAGGCAAAGTAACTCTTGTTGATGTCACAGGCACCAGTGTCTCTCTGTCTTGGGAAAAACCAGATCACGATGGAGGTAGCAGAATCTCCGGATATATTGTTGAGATGCATGGCAAAGACAGTGAAACTTGGACCCAGTGTGCCGTTGCAAAAATCACACAGGCTGTTGTTCTTGGACTGACACAAGGTGAAGAATATATGTTCCGTGTGTCAGCACATAACGAAAAAGGAACCAGTGATCCTCGTCTACTTAGTGTACCTGTGGTAGCCAAAGATCTTGTTATTGCGCCAGTATTCAAGCTGCTGTTCACCACATTCAGTGTATTGGCAGGAGATGATCTCAAGATAGATTTGCCATATGCTGCTCGCCCCAAAGCAGTTGTGACCTGGCTCAAGGATGGTGTCGCACTAAAAGAAACAACCAGAGTCAATGCTGATGCCACTGATACACATTTGCATCTTGTGGTCAAGGAAGCCAGCAGGGAGGATGTGGGAAAGTACACCATCAAACTTGTAAACACAGCTGGTGAATCAACAGTGGACATTGCAGTTGTTGTTCTTGATAAGCCTGGTCCTCCAACTGGCCCAATCACTCTTGATGAAGTCACTTCTGACAGTGTGGTACTGTCCTGGAACCCACCTACATATGTGGGTGGTTGTGCCATTAACAACTATGTAGTAGAAAAGAGGGAAACATCCACCACAAACTGGCAGATTGTGTCTGCAACAGTTGCAAGAACCACCATTAAAGCAGCTCGGTTGAAGACTGGGTGTGAATATCAGTTCAGGATTGCTGCTGAAAACAGATATGGAAAGAGTCCAGTACTTATATCAGAAAATATTGTTGCTCAATATCCATTTGATCTCCCAAGTGCACCAGGGACCCCAATTGTACAATCATCTACAAAGGACAGCATGGTTATCGTATGGGAGAAGCCTGGTAGTGATGGCGGGAGCAAGATTTTGGGATATCACCTTGAGAGTAAGGAGAGAAACAGCCTCCTCTGGGTTAAACAAAACAAACAACTGATCCCAGACTTGAGGTTCAAGCTCAGTGGTCTTGATGAAGGTATTGAATATGAGTACAGAGTTTATGCTGAAAATATTGTTGGCGTTGGCAAAGCAAGCAAATTGTCAGAAATCCGTGTAGCAAGAGACCCCTGTGACAGTCCAGGCAAGCCTGAAGCTGTCATTGTCACAAGAGGAGCTGTCACTCTCCAATGGACTAAGCCAGAGTTAGATGGAGGTAGCAAAATCACTGGCTACGTTGTGGAGAAGAAAGAGCTGCCTGAAGGGCGCTGGATGAAGGCCAGTTTCGCCAATGTCATTGAGACCCAATTTATTGTTACTGGCTTAGTTGAAGACCAGTGCTATGAGTTCCGTGTCATTGCAAGAAATGCAGCAGGTGTTTACAGTCTTCCATCTGAGAGCACTGGGTCTATAACAGCAAAGGATGAAGTTGATCCTCCCAAAATAGAGATGGACTCAAAGTACTCTTCAACAATTGTTCTGATGGCAGGTGAATCGTTCAACCTTTGTGCAGATATTTTCGGAAAACCTGTACCCTCAGTCCATTGGATGAAAAACGACGTAGAAATAAAGGAGGCTGCACGTCTTGAGATAAAGAACACCGCTTTTAAAGCCTCATTGAGTGTTAAGGAGGCAATCCGTGTTGATGGAGGCCAATATATCCTACTTTTGAAAAATGTAGGTGGAGAGAAGTCAGTGCACATCAATGTCAAAGTGTTAGACAGACCTGGTCCACCAGGAGGCCCAATTTCAATCTATGGAGTCACAAGTGAAAAGGCTTGTATTGCCTGGAGACCACCAGCACAAGATGGAGGTAGTGATGTTTCTCATTACATCGTTGAGAAGAGAGAGACTAGCAGATTGGTTTGGACTCTGGTTGAACCTAAAGTGCAGACTCTAAATCTGAAGATCATAAAACTTGTTCCTGGAAATGAGTATGTCTTCCGAGTGATTCCTGTGAACAAATACGGAATTGGTGAACCTCTTGAATCTGAGCCAATGATTTCCAGAAATCAATTTGTGACACCTGATCCACCAACAGATGTGGAAGTCTCTACCATCACAAAAGATTCAATGGTGGTAACCTGGGAAAGACCTGAAAAGGATGGTGGAAATGCCATTTCTGGATTTGTTATTGAGAAGCGTGATAAAGAAGGTGTGCGCTGGACCAGATGCAATAAGCGTACAGTGAGTGAGCTGCGCTTCAGAGTAGCAGGTCTTCTTGAGAACCGCAGTTATGAGTTCCGAGTTTCATCTGAGAATGCTGCTGGAGTTGGTAAACCAAGTGAACCAACTATTTACTACAAGGCATTGGATGCTATCTTCACATCAGGTCCACCAAATAATCCCAAAGTGACTGACACAACAAGAACATCTGTGTCCTTGTCATGGGGCAAACCTATCTATGATGGTGGCTGTGAGATTCAAGGATACTTAGTGGAGGCCTGTGAAGGAGCATCTGATGAATGGACAATGTGCACTCCACCTGCCGGAATCACACACACTACATTTACAGTTAGAAAACTACTTGAGAAGCATGAGTATAAATTCAGAGTCTGTGCCATAAACAAGGTTGGTGTTGGTGAGCATGCAGATGTCCCTGGATCAGTTCTTCTAGAGGAGAAATTGGAAGCACCAGATCTTGAGCTTGATGCTGACATGAGGAAGATGATTAATGTCAGAGCTGGAAGTGCTCTTAGGTTGTTCATTCCTGTTAGGGGACGGCCGGCTCCTGAACTGAAATGGGGAAAGGCTGATGGAGAACTCAAGGAGACGGCACAGATTGACAATACAAGCAGTTATGCCTCACTCCTGATTGAAAATGTTGACAGATTTGACACTGGCAAGTACACTGTTACTGCAGAGAATTCCAGTGGAGTTAAATCTGTCTTCATCAGTGTCAGAGTACTTGATTCACCTAGTATGCCTGCAAATTTCGCTATCAAGGAGATAACAAAGAATTCAGTCACCCTTACTTGGGAGCCCCCTATTTTGGATGGGGGGTCTAAAATTAAGCAATATCATGTTGAGAAACGAGAAAGCACTAGGAAAGTGTATTCCCCTGTCACAACCTGTCATAAGATGTCATGGAAGATTGAACCACTTGTGGAGGGAAGTATCTATTTCTTCAGAGTTCTTGCTGAAAACGAGTGGGGCATTGGCTTACCTGCAGAGACCCCTGAACCCGTAAAGATTTCAGAGGTACCTCAACCTCCCGGTAAAGTTACAGTTCTGGATGTGACACGGAACAGTGTCTCTCTTAAGTGGGAGAAACCAGATCATGATGGAGGCAGCAGAATAAGCCATTATGAGATTGAAATGCAAGCCAAAGATAGTGACAAATGGACACTATGTGCTCAATGTAAATACCTTGAAACTACTGTCACTAGCTTAGCCCAAGGAGAGGAGTATCAATTCAGAGTAATTGCTGTTAATAGCAAAGGAAAGAGTGACTCTAGACTTCTCGCCAGTCCAGTAGTAGCAAAGGACCTTGTCATTGAACCTGACATAAGACCTAAATTAACCCAGTACAGCGTACAGGTTGGCTATGATCTGAAGATTGAAGTTCCCATTGCTGGACATCCTAAACCAGTCATTACATGGACAAAGGATGGTGCTGCCCTGAAACAAACCACAAGAGTTAATGTTGTCGACAGTGCACGCAATACACATCTAACCATCAAAGAAGCAACAAAAGACGATGGTGGATTGTATAGTATTAATATTACCAATATGCTTGGCTCCAAAGATGCCACCATTGAAGTAATCACACTAGATAAACCTGGCCCACCAACAGGCCCAATCAAGATGGATGACATCAGTGCTGAAAGTATCACACTTACCTGGGAACCACCTGCATACACTGGTGGCTGCCCAATTTCAAATTACGTTGTCCAGAAAAGAGATACAACCACAACTAACTGGGTTGTAGTCTCTGCCACTGTGGCAAGAAATACCCTTAAAGTGACAAATCTAAAAACAGGTGCAGAATACCAATTTAGGATCTTTGCTGAAAACAGATATGGCAAAAGTTATGCTATTGATTCTGAACCTGTCCTTGCCCAGTACCCCTTCAAGGAGCCAGGACCACCAGGAACACCTTACGTATCTTCATATACTAAGGATTACATGGTGGTGGAATGGCACAAACCCATTTCAGATGGAGGCAGTGCCATTTTCGGCTATCACATTGAGAGAAAGGAAAAGAACAGTATCCTTTGGACAAAGATCAATAAATCCCTCATCCAAGACTGTAGATTTAAATCTACTCCTTTGGAGGAAGGTATTGAATATGAGTTTAGAGTGTCTGCTGAGAATATCGTTGGCATTGGCGCGTGCAGCAAACTCTCTGAGGGATATGTGGCACGTGACCCATGTGATCCTCCTGGCACCCCAGAGGCTATCATTGTAACCAGGCACTCTGTGAAACTGAAGTGGACAAGACCACAGTATGATGGTGGCAGTCTGATCACAGGCTATGTGGTGGAGAAACGCGATCTCCCAGAGGGAAGATGGATGAAGGCAAGTTTCACAAATGTCATTGAAACTGTATTCACAGTTCTGGGTCTAACTGAGGATTGCAAATATGACTTCAGAGTCATAGCTAGGAATGCCGCTGGATCTATCAGCAAGCCCTCTCAGAGCACTGGATCCATCACAGCAAAGGATGAAGTTGATCCACCAAAATGTGAAGTTGACTCAGTGTACAGCCAGGTTGTTATCATCAATGCTGGGGAAACATTTACACTTGAGGCCGCTGTGCAAGGAAAGCCAATTCCAACAGCTCAATGGTTCAAGAGTGATGCATTAGTGGAGAACTCAGCAAGGGCTGAGATTATGAACTCAGATTTCCAAGCAAAGCTTGTTGTCAAAGATGCTATCAGAGTGGATGGAGGACAATATACGTTGCTTCTAACTAATGTTGCTGGAGATAAAACTGTAACGTTCAATGTGAGAGTACTGGACAGACCTGGGCCCTCTCAGGGACCCCTCACTGTTAGCAATGTCACATGTGAGAAATGTTCACTGTCCTGGCTTCCTCCAAGAGCTGACGGTGGCAGCAGTATTTCCCACTACGTCATTCAAAAGAGAGAAACTAGCCGTCTTGCATGGACTGTGGTTGCTAGTGATTGTGGAGCTACAATGTTCAAAGTCACAAAGCTTCTGAAGGGAAATGAGTACATCTTCCGTGTATTGGCTGTCAACAAATTTGGTACTGGTGAACCTCTTGAATCAGCCCCAGTTATAATGAGAAATCAATTTGTTACTCCTGGACCACCTCAAGAATTGGAAATAGCCAATATTGCAAGGGATTCCATGACTGTGTGCTGGACTCGCCCAGAGGTTGATGGTGGAAGTGAGATTGCTGGTTACATTGTTGAGAAGAGAGATAGAGCTGGAATCAGATGGACAAAATGCAACAAACGCAGAGTCACAGACCTTCGCTTCAGAGTGACAGGCCTGACAGAGGATCATGAATATGAATTCAGATTATCTGCTGAGAATGCTGCAGGAGTCGGCCAACCAACTGAACCAACTCCTTACACCAAAGCCTGTGATCCAACCTTTGAACCTGGTGCTCCCACTAATGCACATGTCGTTGATACTACCAAGAACTCCATTTCACTCGCATGGAGTAGACCCATTTACGACGGTGGTGTCGATATCCAGGGATATGCTGTGGAGATCTGCAAAGCCGATGAGGAGGAATGGACTCTATGCACTCCACCAACAGGAGTGAATGCCACTACCTTCAAAATCACCAAACTTATCGAGTATCAAGAATATAAGGTGCAGGTATGTGCCATCAATAAATTGGGTGTTGGTGAACCTGCTGAGATTTTAGGAACTGTAAAACCAGTGGATGCAATGTTCGCCCCAGAGATTGAGCTGGATTCAGAGCTAAGGAAAGGAGTCGTTGTGCGTGCTGGAGGATCCATGAGGATCAATATTCCATTCAAAGGACGTCCTACTCCAGAAATAAGCTGGTCCAAGGATGAAGGTGACTTCACTAACAAAGTTCAAATTGAGAAAGGCGCCGATTTTACTCAACTGTCAGTAGACATCTGTGACAGAAATGATGCTGGAAAGTACACTCTGACCCTGGAAAACAGCAGTGGTTCCAAGTCTGCATTTGTTTCCGTCAAAGTACTTGATACACCAGGAGCACCCGTAAACTTCACAGTGAAAGATATTAAGAAAAACTCTGTCAATCTTGTTTGGGAGCCCCCACTCATTGACGGAGGTGCGAGGGTCAAGCATTACTTTGTTGAGAAACGTGAATCCACTAGGAAAGCTTATTCCAACATTTCAAACAAGTGTACAAGGAACAGTTTCCATGTGGGAGATCTCATTGAGGGGGTTATTTATTACTTCAGAGTTATGGCTGAGAATGAATATGGTGTAGGCCTGGCAGCAGAAACAGCAGAGCCAGTGAAGACATCAGAAGTCCCTCTGCCTGTAGGAAAGATCACATTGACTGAAGTGACTAAGACAACCGCCTCAATGGCATGGGAAAAACCTGACCATGACGGTGGAAGTAGAATAATGGGATACTACATAGAAATGCTGCCGGCAGGATCAGAGGAATGGACCCTATCTACAACCACAAAAACATGTGAGGGAACTGCAGAAGGCCTAACCGCAGGTCAAGAATACCAGTTCAGAGTTTCAGCCTTTAATGACAAAGGAAAGAGTGACACAAGGGTATTAGCTGCCCCTGTCACAGCTAAAGATCTAACTATTGAACCTAGTTTCGTATTGGCATTCAACACCTTTAGTGTCCAACATGGTGAAGATCTGAAGATAGAAATACCAGTAAGAGGACGCCCAGCACCAAAAGTGGTATGGACAAAAGATGGACAGGCAATTAAAGAGACAACCAGGTTGAATGTTTCAAGAACAGCATCATCAACAATCCTTGCTATAAAAGAGGCAACCAGAGCGGATTCTGGCAAGTACAAAATCACAGCTACCAACAGTATAGGAGAAAAAGTTGCAGAAATCGGAGTGATCATCCTTGATAAACCTGGCCCAGTCACAGGGCCTATAAAGATTGAGGAAGTGAGTTCCAATTATGTCAACCTCGCATGGGAACCACCTGCGTACACAGGAGGTTGTCAAATAAACAATTACATTGTGGAAAAGCGTGACACAACAACCGTAGCATGGCAGTGTGTGTCTGCAACCATTGCAAGAACAACTATCAAAGTTACCAAGCTGAAAACCGGTACTGAATACCAGTTTAGGGTGTTTGCAGAAAACAGATATGGAAAGAGTCCGTCATTGGACTCAGCAGCTGTTGTTGCGCAATATCCTTTCAGTGAACCTCTTGCACCTGGTACTCCATTTGTGTCATCAGTGACAAAGGACCACATGGTTGTTGAATGGAAAGTACCAACCAGTGATGGAGGCAGTCCAATCCTTGGTTACCACCTCGAACGCAAAGAGAAGAACAGCATTCTCTGGACGAAGTTGAACAAACTGCTCATTCCTGACTGTCGATTCAAAACAACTGAACTTGAAGAGGGCATTGAGTATGAATTCAAGGTCTTCGCTGAGAACATTGCTGGTTTGAGTCCACCTAGCAAGATTTCTGATGTTTGTGTCGCCAGAGACCCATGTGATCCACCTGGTACCCCTGAGGCTATTGATATTACCAGGAACCACATTACACTGTCATGGAAAAAGCCCCAGTATGATGGTGGTAGCCTGATCACAGGCTATGTTGTTGAAAGGAAGAAGCTTCCTGATGGCCGTTGGATGAAGGCTAGCTTCACAAATGTAATTGAGACTCAATTCACAATCTCAGGTCTGACTGAAGAGTGTGAGTATGAGTTTAGAGTAATTGCAAGGAATGCATCTGGTATTTTCAGTGCTCCCTCTGAAAGCACTGGAGCAATTACTGCTAAAGATGAAATTGAAGCACCAACAGCATCAATGGATCCCAAATTCAAGGACTGTATTGTCATCCATGCTGGTGAAACATTTGTTATTGATGCTGATATTTTGGGAAAACCACTCCCTGAAATCACATGGTTGAAAGATGGAAAAGAAATCGACCAAACTACCCCAAGAATGGAGATCAAAACAACCATTCAACGTACTATTCTAACAGTCAAGGAATGTATCAGAGTAGATGGTGGACACTTTGTCCTGAGTCTTAGCAATGTTGGTGGAACAAAATCTATTCCCGTCAACGTGAAAGTTCTTGATAGACCTGGTCCACCCGAAGGTCCAATGAAGATAACTGGTGTGACTTCAGAGAAAGCCTATCTTCACTGGAGTCATCCATTACATGATGGCGGTGCAAGCTGTTCTCATTATATAATTGAAAAGAGGGAAACCAGCAGATTGTCATGGACTGTAGTCGAACCCAGAATCCAAGCGGTCAGCTACAAAGTGACTAAACTCTTGCCTGGCAATGAGTACATCTTCAGAGTTACAGCAGTAAATAAGTTTGGCATTGGTGAACCTCTTGAATCAGACCCAGTTATTGCACGTAATCCTTTTGTGACACCCAGCGCTCCCTCAACACCTGAAGCAAGTGCTATTACAAGGGACTCAATGGTCCTTACATGGGAACGTCCAGCAGATAATGGTGGCTCAGATATTGATGGCTATGTCCTGGAGAAACGAGATAAAGAGGGCATTAGATGGACAAAATGTAACAAGAAAAGACTTAATGACATCAGGTTCAGATGTACCGGACTCACCGAGGGACATTCGTATGAGTTCAGAGTGTCTGCTGAAAATGCTGCTGGTGTGGGAGTGCCAAGTGCACCAACAGAATACATCAAAGCCTGTGATGCCACATATCCACCTGGTCCTCCTAACAACCCTAAGGTGACAGACCACTCAAGCACAACTGTGTCACTCTCATGGACAAGACCCATCTATGATGGTGGAGCAGCCATCAAAGGATATGTTGTTGAGATGAGAGAAGAAGGAGATGAAGAATGGATAACCTGTACACTGCCAACTGGTGTACAAGCAACACACTTTACTGTGAAAAAACTGAGGGAAAATGCTGAATACTATTTCCGCATCTGTGCAATTAACATTGAAGGAGTTGGTGAGCATGTTGATGTTCCAGGGTCTGTAGTTGCATCTGAAAGACTTGAGGCCCCTGAGATTGAACTTGATTCAGACCTTAGGAAAATGGTCCAAGTACGGGCAAGTGCAACACTGCGTTTGTTTGTGACAATCAAAGGAAAACCTGAACCGGAAGTAAAGTGGTCCAAGATGGATGGCCCTCTTACTGAGCGTGCACAAATTGAGGTCACAAGCTCCTACACAATGCTTGTCATCGACAATGTCAATAGATTTGACACTGGCAAGTATGTGTTGACTCTTGAGAACCTTAGTGGTCAAAAATCAGCATTCATTAATGTCAGGGTGTTGGACTCACCAAGTGCCCCTGAGAACTTTGAAGTCAAGGATATTAAGAGAGATTCTGTATCACTATCCTGGGAGCCTCCTATGATTGACGGTGGAGCTAAGGTCACCCATTACATTGTGGAAAAGAGAGATAATACAAGACTGGCATTTACAAGTGTTACAAATAACTGTGTAAGAAATTCCATGAAGATTGATGACCTTAAGGAGGGCGGAATTTACTATTTCCGCGTCAAAGCTGTCAATGAGCTTGGTGTGGGTTTGCCAGCAGAAACAACAGAACCAATCAAGGTATCTCAAGCCCCCTTGCCTCCTGGCAAAGTTACGGTTGTAGATGTTACTCGCGACAGTGTGAGTCTCGCATGGGAAAAGCCTGATCATGATGGTGGTAGCAAAATCACAAGCTATACAGTAGAAATGAAAACCATGGGCGATGAGAAATGGACTGTATGCACTGAGATTAAAGCATTGGAAGCAACTATTGGTGGACTCACAACTGGTGAGGAATATTCATTTAGGATTACTGCTGTCAATGACAAAGGCAAGAGTGAACCTAAGCCACTGGCAGACCCTGTCGTAGTAAAGGACATTACAATCGAACCTATCATCGATCTGATGTTCAACACATACAGTGTCAAGGCAGGAGATGATCTGAAGATTGATGTTCCATTCAGAGGCAGACCTGAACCTGAGGTGGAATGGAAAAAAGATGGAGCTCTATTGAAGCAGACAACCAGGGTGAATGTTCTTACAGCAAAAAATTCATCGAAAATTACTATCAAAGACGCAACCAGGGAGGACTTTGGGAAGTATGAGATCAATTTAACCAACACCGTTGGCAAGAAATCAGCGACAATAGCTGTTATCATCTTGGATAAACCTGGCCCACCAGGTGCAATCAAGGTAGATGAAGTGAGTGCTGACAATATTTCACTGTCTTGGGATGCCCCACTCTACGATGGAGGATGTCAAATCAACAACTATGTTGTGGAGAAGAGAGATACTACCACTACAACATGGCAGATTGTTTCAGCCACAGTTGCCAGAACATCAATTAAAGTTCCCCGCTTGACACAAGGCACTGAATATCAGTTCCGTATTGCAGCTGAAAATCGCTACGGCAAGAGCCATGCTGTGGACTCCGCTCCAATTGTTGCACAGTACCCCTTCGAGACACCTGGCCTTCCCACTTCCCTCCATGTTGCCCATGCTACAAAGTCTGGCATTTTGGTTGCATGGGGTAAACCAGCCAGTGACGGCGGAAGTCCAATCATTGGTTATCACCTGGAAATGAAAGAACATAACAGTATTCTCTGGACAAAGATCAACAGAGGTATCATTGCTGAAACAGAATTCAAAGTGATTGGGATTGAGGAAGGCTTGCTGTATGAGTTCCGTGTTTATGCTCAGAATATTGCTGGAATTGGACCTTGCACCAAAGCCTCTGAGCCTGTAGCTGCAAGAGATCCTTGTGATCCACCTGTTAACCTTGAGGTCATTGACATCACAAGAACTTCAGTTTCCATTACTTGGCAGGCGCCAGAGAATGACGGTGGAGCCAAGGTGACTGGCTACATTGTTGAACGCAGGGAGCTTCCAGATGGCCGTTGGCTGAAGTGCAATTTCGCCAGTCTCCAGGACACATACTTTGACATTACAGGCCTTACAGAGGACGTACAATATGACTTCCATGTTATTGCAAAGAATGCAGCTGGATTACTCAGTGAGCCATCACTGAGCACAGGTGCCATCACAGTCAAGGATGAGGTGGATTCACCTCGCATTGAGTTGGAAGACAGGTTTAGGCAATTAGTAGTTGTCAAAGCTGGAGATATTTTGAGAATAGATGCAGATATTTCTGGGCGCCCACGTCCAGTCATTGCATGGACAAAGGATGGTAAAGAAATTGATGCCAAGGCAAGAGTGGAGATTACTTCAACACACAGCAAAACCACATTAATAGTCAGAGACACTATCAGAAGAGACACTGGCCAGTACATTGTAACTCTACAGAACGTTGCTGGCACAAGGTCCTTGGCTGTAAACTGTAAGATCCTTGACCGCCCTGGACCATCCTCTGGACCATTGGTGGTCACTGGTCTGACAGCAGAGAAGTGCACTTTGACCTGGGGACCACCTCAAGAAAATGGTGGTGCAGAAATCATGCACTACATTGTTGAGAAACGTGAAACCAGTCGTCTCACCTGGACTTTAGTATATGGCGATATGAAAGCTACAACATGCAAAGTCACCAAACTGCTTAAAGGAAATGAATACATCTTCAGAGTAAGGGGAGTGAACAAATATGGAGACGGTGAAGCCCTGGAGAGTGAGCCCACCAGAGCCAAGAATGCATACACTGTCCCTGCAGCACCAACAGATGTTCAAATCACGAGTATCACAAGTGATGCAATGACAATCTGCTGGGAAAGACCAGAATCCGATGGAGGAAGCAGCATTTATGGCTATGTTATTGAGAAACGAGAGAAAATTGGATTGCGCTGGGTACGAGTGAACAAAAAGCCTGTGTATGACCTCAGGGTCAAGGCATCTAATCTCCGTGAGGGAGCTGAATATGAGTACAGAGTCTATGCAGAAAATGCTGCAGGCTTGAGCCAACCAAGTATTCCTACCGAACTAACAAAGGCAGAGGATCCCCAATTCTTGCCATCTCCACCACCTAAACCTAAAGTTATTGACTCCTCCAAGACTACTGTTTCTCTTTCTTGGAACAAGCCGTTGTTTGATGGTGGTGCTCCTGTGACAGGATACTGTGTTGAATATAGGAGAACAGATGAATACGATGATGACTGGTGTGTCGGTGTTTCAAACACAAAGAACACTGAATTCACCGTCGTTGGATTAACTTCTGGAGCAGAATATATATTTGTTGTCAAATCAATCAACAAGATTGGTCTCAGTGAGCCAAGCCCCCCTACGGATCCACAGGTGGCTAAAGAGAGAGAAGAGGAACCAGTATTTGATATCACCAATGAGATGCGAAAGACACTCATTGTAAAGGACGGTAGTTCATTCACCCTAACTGTGCCATTCAGGGGAAAGCCCGTTCCTAATGTTATGTGGACCAAGGCTGCTGTTGACCTGAGAGTGAGGGCCAGTATTGATACCACTGATACCTTCACATCTATCACAGTGGAACAAGCAACAAGAGATGACTCTGGGAAATATATTGTGACTCTCCAAAACATAGCTGGAAAAGTTGCATGTACATTAAATGTCAGGGTTCTGGACTCTCCTGGCCCACCATCTCATGTTGGGTTCAAGGATGTTACAAAGAGCTCTGCAACAGTTACATGGGATACCCCAGATAATGAAGGTGGCGCTGCAGTAAAGAACTACCTTGTTGATATTCGTGAGGCAAGCAAAAAGGGATGGACCAGACTCACAGATACCTGCCATCGTCTAACCTACAAAGTAACAGACCTTGTGGAGGGAGGAGTATACTACTTTAGAGTCACAGGTGAAAATGAATATGGAGTTGGTGTATCAGCTGAGACCAAAGATGGAGCAAAGATTACAGGTATACTAGAATTGAAAATAAGAAAACAACATTTAAGTTTAACATGTTATTTTATTATATGGTGTTATAAAAATGTCCATGTTTCTTCTTGATTTTAGAAAAACCCAGCCCACCAGCATCACTTGGAGTCACTGATATCACCAAGGAAAGTGTTTCACTTGCTTGGGGCAAGCCCGAGCAAGACGGAGGTAGCAGAATCACCAGTTACCAAATCGATGCTCTTGAGAAGGGTCAGGATAAATGGGTGAAAGTTGGTGTCACCAAGTTCACCCACATTGTGGTCTATGGTCTGACGCAAAATGCTGAATACTTCTTCAGAGTTCGTGCTGAAAACCACGCTGGATTCAGTGATACTAAAGACATGATTCTGCCTGTAACAGTTAAAGACCAGCATGGTGAGTTTTTCCCCTACATTTTATTTTCACAAACTAGTGACGGTATAAAATTGCTGAGCATAATCCAAGATAGTACTACATTATGTGTGTAAAGCTGGTTAAAAAACACATTCTTACATGTAGAGTGTTTCATTTTGATATCTTCAAATAGATCATAATTATTAATTTTCCTTAATAATCCTCCATATCCTTTCAACAGAACCTCCTGAGATCAACATGAAGAAGTTCCCCCACAATACAGTCTATGTCAGAGCAGGATCAAACCTGAAATGTGAGATCCCACTTACTGGCAGACCTATGCCAAAGGTTTCTCTTTCAAAGGACAATGTTGCACTGAAGTCAACTATGAGATTCAACTCTGAAGTAACTCCTGAATACCTCATCATTACTCTTCGTGAGAGCATTGCAATTGATTCAGGAAGGTATGACATCTGTGCCTCCAACACAAGTGGAACCACCAAGTCTTTTGTTAACATTGTGGTCCTGGATAGACCAAGCGCCCCAGTTGGTCCTGTGGAAATGACTGACGTGACAGAGGACAGTGTGAGTCTGAAGTGGTGTCCTCCTCGTTATGATGGTGGAAGCACCATTTCAAATTACATCATCCTCAAACGTGAAACAACCAACGCCAACTGGACTGAGGTCTCCTCGGCCGTCGCAAGATGCACCATGAAAATCATGAAGCTTACAACAGGACTGGAGTACCAGTTCAGAATCAGGGCTGAGAATCGCTACGGTGTCAGTGAGCACATTGACTCTCCAACCGTCAGAGTAGATCTGCCCTACAGTGAGTTTTATACCACTCTATTAATTAATGTGTTCTGTTTGTACTGTATATATACATCTGAATATTTAAAAAATACGTAATATACAAAATATGTTTTTCTTTCATTTTAGCCGTCCCTGTAGCTCCATCAGCTCCTATGGTTACATCTGTAACCAGAGAGAGCATCACTGTAGCCTGGAAGGAGCCAGCCTCCAATGGAGGAAGCCATGTCTTTGGATACCACCTTGAAATAAAGGATAGAAACAGCATCTGTTGGCAGAAGGTTAACAAGACTGTTATCCGTGCCACACACTACAAGGTGTCAGACATTGCTGCCGGCCTCATCTATGAGTTCAGGGTTACAGCAGAAAACGCAGCTGGATGCAGTCCACTCAGCAAAATCTCAGACGCAGTACTTGCAATTGATGCTTGCGGTAAGTCGACTTGGTTACTGTCATTTTCGTGATTGAATACTACTGTGTGTCCTCTAAACTTTACAAATCATCTACGGATCAGAACCTTCACATCTGTTTTTTTGCAGAGCCTCCAACCAATGTCAGGATCACTGACATCACGAAGACTTCCATCAGCATCGCATGGCAGAAGCCCAATTATGATGGCGGTAGCAAGATCACAGGATACCTGATTGAGAAGAAAGAGGGCCAGAAGGACAGATGGACGAAGGCTAACTTGACCAATGTTTCTGACACACATTATACTGTGACAGGACTTACTCAGGATGAGACCTATGAATTCAGAGTCATGGCAAAGAATGCAGTTGGATCAATTAGCAATCCATCCATCATTGCAGGCCCTGCAACTTGTGTGGATACATATGGTGGGTTATGTTCCAAATATGATAAAAGTAGGAATTGAACATTGCATTGAACATTCCATTGAACTAATAGTTAATGTAATGCATCTTATGTGTTATATCATAGGTGCCCCTGAGATTGAAATTCCTGATGAATATCGCGAGGTTGTGAAACACAAAGCTGGAACCACTGTCGAGCTTAGATTTGGAATCATTGCCAAACCAGCACCGACAATTGAGTGGTACAAGGACAGAAAGGAACTTGAGTCCGGTGCCCAGGCTCAGCTGGTACAGAAGAATGCTGCTGATAGTTCCACTCTTATCATCAGGGATACCACACGTCTCAACTCTGGAACATATGAGATGAGGCTCAAAAACTCTTTGGGCTCAGCATATGCCTACGTCAGAGTACAAATTCTTGGTACATATTGCTCCTTATCATTTTTATTTTGGTACCTATATGTCTACACTGTTGGCACAGTATCGAAAATCATATGGAAAGTTACTCAATACAAACGTATCTCTAATTAGCAAATAACCAAAACAATGAATGTGCAAAGTGACATAGTGTTCTTCAAATGTTTTGTCATTATTAGATAAACCAGGACCACCACCTGGCGAGATTCAGCTCAAGAAGGTCACTGCTAACAGTATCACCATAATGTGGGATCCTCCTGAGGACGAGGGTGGCGCAATGGTAACCCACTACATTGTGGAGAAACGGGAGGCCAGCAGAATTCAATGGTCCATTATCTCTGAGAATTGGGCGGAATGTATTGTGAATGTCCCAAGACTGATCAAAGGCAATGAGTACATCTTCAGAGTCCGAGGTGTGAACAAATATGGAGTTGGAGACCCACTGGAATCTGAACCCGTAGAAGCAAAGAATGCATTTGGTAAGGATAAAACAAGCAACATCTTTCCAGCTACCTGAACATATTGTATTTCGGTCCCAATGTGATCTAACATGCATATTTTTTTTTGCAGTTCCTCCAAGTCAACCTTCCAAGCCTCAAGTCACCATGATCACACACTCCTCAATGACGGTGGTATGGGAAAGACCTGGAATTGATGGCGGAAGTGACATTGATGGATATTACCTGGAAAAACGAGAGAAGACAAGCTTGTGTTGGTTCAAGGTTATCAAAAACACCATTCGTGATACAAGACAGAAAGTCAGCAACCTGCTCACTGGAAAGGACTATCAATATCGTGTATGTGCTGTCAATAAGGCTGGAGCTGGTCCATACTCCGAAGAGTCTGACCTCTTCAAAGCTGCTGATGCAGTTGGTATGTTATTCTCCTCATTGCCATCCTGGAACATAACATTTACATTTGGGTTATTTGGCAGACACTCTTATCCACAGCAACTTACAGTCAGAACATAGCATGTTTCATGTTTCCTCTACTACTTGTTCATTACATTTCTCTTACATTTGACAATGTATTTTTTCTTAATTTTAGACCCACCAGGTGAACCAACCAAACTCAGAGTGGTCGACTCCACCAAAACATCCATCACCCTAGGCTGGGTGGCGCCAGTGTATGATGGTGGCAGCGAGATCACCAGCTACATCGTTGAGCAGATGACCTCTGAAGAAAGGGAATGGGCTGTCATCAGCCACAATGGAGAAGTGAGGACAACAGAGTATGTTGTGAATCACCTGAAACCAGGAACCTATTACTTCTTCCGTGTATCTGCTGTCAACTCTCTGGGACCCAGTCAACCAATCGAGATGTACCAGCCTGTTCAATCCAAGGATATTCTTGGTTCGTCTTCAAATATTCACAACATTCTATTAATATGTTAACATTGTACTTATTGCACTAGTACCAAATCTCTTACCTATTTTTCTATCTTTCCTATCCGTCTAACAGAGGAGGCTGATCTTGATTTGGATGTTCCCATGACGACTCAATACACCGCCAAGGCAGGAAGGGATATTGAGGTGTTTATTCCACTGAAGGGCAGACCTGCACCAAACTGCACATGGAGAAGACATGACAAGAACATGGCCAGCGATGCAAGATACACTATCACCAGCACAGAACGTACAACAGTTCTTGTCATTCCAAAGGTCACCCGTGACGACTGCGGCAAATACTACTTGGAGATTGAGAACGGTGTTGGCGAGTCCAAGTTCATCACTGTGTCTGTCAAGGTTCTTGACACCCCATCCACTTGCCAAAAACTGATCATCAAGAATGTCACCAGAGGCAAGTTGACCCTGAGCTGGGAAGCTCCTCTGATCGATGGTGGTTCCCCAATCACCAACTACATTGTGGAGAAGAAAGACGCTAACAACAGAGCGTATACAGTCGTGTCATCAGAGTGCCCCAACACATCATACAAGATCGACGGTCTGTCAGATGAAATTGCCTACTTCTTCAGAGTGTCTGCTGAGAATGAGCATGGTACTGGTGATACATGTGAGACTGCAGAGCCAGTCAGGGCCACTGAGACCCCCGGACCAGTCAAAGAGCTGGTCATGACAGACGCTACTAATACATCAGTGACTCTTCACTGGACCAAGCCTGACCATGATGGAGGTAGCCACATTTCAGACTATGTCATTGAGACGAAAACTAAAGAGGAAGAAACCTGGACTGTTGCTACAACATGCAAGCGTTGCACATGTGAAGTTAAAAACCAGAAGGAAAATTCTGTTGTGAACTTTAGAGTGTTTTCTAAGAATGAGAAGGGCATCAGTGACTTCTCTCAGATTGGGCCCATAACAGTAAAGGAGTTCATTATTCCACCTGAGGCCAACATGATAGATTATCCAAATGGCGAACTCTTTGTTCGTGTCGGTCAAAACATCCATATTGAGATGCCATTTAAGGGTAAACCAAAGCCATCTGTTGGATGGATGAAGGAAAACATTCCTTTGAAAGAAAGTGAACAGATTCGCTTCCGTGAAACAGACAACAAAGTGTCTATAACAGTCAGAAGCGCAAAGAAAGAGAATGCAGGCCTATACACATTGGTTCTGAACAACAAGCTTATCAAGAACTTCTTTGACGTCAATGTGATCACTCTCGGACCCCCCTCTGTGCCAGTTGGACCGGTCCGATTTGATGAGGTCAAAGCACAGGGCATCATTATATCTTGGGATGAACCACAGGACAATGGAGGTGGAGACATCACTTGCTACAGTGTGGAGAAACGAGAGACGGCCCAGGCTAATTGGAAGATGGTTTGCTCCAGTGTGGTGAGGACAACGTTCAAGATACCCAACCTGGTCAAGGGCACAGAGTACCAGTTTAGAGTACGTGCAGAGAACAAATACGGAGTGAGCGATCCTTTGAATTCACCAGACGTGATCGCCCAACACCAGTACATGCCACCAGGTGCACCAGGAAAACCAGTCACATACAACGTTACCAGTGACGGCATGACTATCCAATGGGAAGCACCCAGCTTTGATGGCGGCTCACCAATCACCGGCTACCATGTTGAGAAGAAGGACAGAAACAGCCTGCTGTGGACTAAAGTAAATTCCAGCATCATCTCTGCCCGTGACTACAGAATCATTCAGTTGATTGAAGGACTGGAGTATTCCTTCAGAGTCTATGCAGAGAATAATGCTGGCCTGAGTCCCGTCAGTGAACAGAGCAAACATGCCCTCGCAATCTCCCCAGTTGGTGAGTACAAAATATTTATGACTGTCTATGACAGATGTAATAATGTCTTGTGTAGCTGTTATAACGGCTTTATGAATGCATACATAACGGGGACTACAATAAAGTGTTACCTTGTTGTTTTTTCCTCAATGAACAGTCTGCTATCATGAACATACATACTTTATGAACATACACTACTTCAGCAACCTGACCTTTCCTTTCCCCCCTAGATCCACCTGGTACGCCTAACGTCATTGATGTCACAAGAGATACTGTCACTCTCAAATGGGATATACCCAAGAAAGATGGAGGATTTAAGATTGTGGCATACAGTGTGGAGAGACGTCAAGGTAGAGGCAAATGGTTGAGATGCAACTTCACCGACATAAGTGATTTGCAATTCACCATCACCGGACTTTCTGCTGGTGATCGCTATGAATTCAGAGTGATTGCCAGAAATGCTGTCGGTACAGTCAGTCCACCCTCACAGTCATCGGGCTATGTCATGACCAAAGATGAAAGTGGTAATTATACATTATATTAAATATACATTATACTGTACATTATATAACCTGTTTATTTTGTCTGGCTATCTAAGTTTGTCTCTATGTGATTACATTTATCATTAATGTCATGTTTTTGTGTCTCTCTCTGTTTAGTTTCTCCCGACATTGAGTTCAGAGCCGACACTGCTCTTGTGTACAAGGCTGGCGAAAACATCAAACTAAACTGTAGTATCACGGGTCGACCAGTGCCTCAGGTCATATGGTACAAGGATGGTAAAGAGATTGACAAGATGATGTTGATTGATATTACCACTAACATCGGCTCCAGCCACCTGTTCATCAGAGATGCTGATCGCAACCATCGCGGAGTGTACATGGTGGAAGCCAAGAACAGCTCTGGAACAAAGACAGAGAGTATCAACATCAGAGTCTCAGGTTGGTTTATAGATAAATAGAGTTACATGATTTATTTTCTCTCAAATTGTGATGCAGTTGATTTAACAACAAGGGGGTGGATTCATGCTTACCATTAACAATGTATGCTTTCTTTAGATACCCCTGGACCACCTGAGGGACCAGTGCGTTTCACTGGTATCACTGCAGAAAAGGCAACTGTCTGGTGGAACCCCCCAGAGAACGATGGATGTGCTGCAATCCTCTGTTATACAGTGGAAAAGAGAGAAACATCTAGGATCTCCTGGGCAATGATGACAAGCAAGTGTGAAGCTTGTTCATTCAACGCCACCAAGCTGATCAAGGGCAACGAGTACCAGTTCCGTATCTCTGCTGTCAATAAGTTCGGAGTTGGACGTCCTCTCGACTCTGATCCATTCATTGCACAGATGCAATTCAGTAAGTTCCATCAAACAACAAGATCTAAAGAGATGACTGACACATATAATTATTTGTTATTAACTTCAATTATTATGTTTAACTAAAACAAACAAATGTTTTGTTTCACAGCCGTTCCAGAAGCCCCAGGAACACCAGACGCCACAAATGTGACTGGAGACACCATCACAGTAGGCTGGACAAGACCCAGATCAGATGGTGGAAATGAGATCAAGCACTACATCCTGGAGAGACGTGAGAAGAAGAGCTTGCAATGGGTGAAGGTTTCATCCAAGAGGCCAATCACTGAGCTCAGACACAGAGTGACACACCTGAACGAAGGTAATGAATATGAATTCCGTGTCATGGCTGAAAACGGTGCCGGAATCGGACCAGCAAGCAGCACATCAAGACTCTTCAAGTGCAGAGAGCCTACAAGCGCACCAAGTGCTCCTTCTCTGGTGAAGGTCACCGACTCCACAAAGTCGTCTGTCACCCTGGAATGGATCAAGCCTGTGTTTGACGGTGGTATGGAGATCATTGGCTACGTCATTGAGATGTGCAAGGCAAGCCTTAATGAATGGCACCAAGTCAATAGAGCAACTTGCATCAACACAACATACACCGCTAAAGGTTTAACGGCTGGTGAGGAATATAGGTTCCGTGTGCGTGCAGTGAATGGGTCTGGAAAAGGAGAAGCATGTGCAGTTCCTAATCCAGTGCAAGCTGTTGATAGACTGACATCACCAGAAATCACCCTTGATGCAGACTTCAAACAGACACACGTTGTGAAGAACGGGGCCACCGTCACTCTTCATATTGCCTTCTGTGGTAAACCAGCTCCGCTGGCTACATGGACCAAGACAGGTGGAGAACTTGGTGTTATGGCAGATGTCAACACAACTGACACATACAGTACCTTGACCATTGAGAGCTGTACCAGATTTGACTCTGGAAAATACACCTTGTTGCTTGAGAACAACGGAGGCCGCAAATCTATCACATTGACCGTGAAGGTGCTTGATACACCTGGACCTCCAGGAGCTATCAGCTTCAAGGATGTGACCAGGGGAGCTCTGACAATGCTGTGGGACGCTCCAGCCAACGACGGCGGAGCCCGTATTCAGCACTACATCGTAGAAAAGCGTGAGGCTAGTCGTCTCAGCTGGAAGTCAGTCAGCGAAAAATCCTCACGCCAAATGATCAGAATGACCAACCTAGAAATAGGTGTACCTTACCTGTTCAGAGTCATCGCTGAAAATACGTATGGCAGGGGAGAACCCTGTGAGATGACTGAACCGATTACCGCAACTGAGGTCCCTGCTCCACCCAAGAGTCTTGACGTCATTGACACTACTAATTCCACTGCTATCTTGGCCTGGCTGAAACCTGAACATGACGGTGGCAGCCGCATCACAGGTTACATTGCTGAGGCCAAAGCAAAGGGCTCTGATCGCTGGATTGTTGTCGGTCAAACCAAACACCTAAAGTTAGTCATTGACGGCTTGATTGAGAACACAGAATATGACTTCCGCATCAAGGCTATCAATGAGGCTGGTATCAGTGTCCCAAGAGATGCCTTAGCATCCGTTGTCATCAAGGAGCCCAAGATTGAGCCCACAGCAGATCTCAGTGGCATAAATAACCAGCTCATCACATGCAAGACTCACAATGCATTCACCATTGATATCCCCATCAGTGGCAGACCAGCTCCAAAGGCCACCTGGAAACTGGAGGAGATGAAGCTAAAAGAGACTGATAGAGTGATCATCAAGACTACTACAGAAAGGACCACCCTGGTGGTAAAAGACAGCAAGAGAGGAGATAGTGGAAAATACTACCTCACTCTGGACAATGCCGCCGGACTGAAGACATTTGCTGTTACTGTCAACGTTGTTGGAAGACCCACTCCACCAGTAGGACCCATTGAAATCTCTGAAGTGTCATCAGAGGGCTGCTCATTGGCTTGGACAGCACCAGAAGATGACGGTGGAACAGATATCGACAACTACATTGTTGAGAAACGTGAATCTGGATCTACATCCTGGCAAGTGGTGAATTCAAGTTGTAAACGCACCACGATCAAAGTAAGCCATCTGACCAAATACATGGAGTACACCTTCCGTGTCTCTGCTGAGAGCAAGTATGGCGTGAGCAAGTCCATTGAGTCTTCAGCTGTTGTCATTGAGCATCCATTTGGTAAGTTCATGTGTAAAATCAATTTACATTTGCTTTAATGGTTTGAAAATGTGAAGACACTAATAATTAATTGTTTCGTCTTATTCTCAATATCAGTTCCACCAAGTCCACCAACTCGCCCAGATATGGTGTCAGTATCTGCTACGGCTATTGGCATCAAGTGGGATCTGCCATACGCTGATGGCGGCAGTAAGGTGACTGGATACTGGATAGAGAAGAAGGAGAGAAACACCATTCTTTGGGTCAGGGAGAACAAGCTTCCATGCCTGGATACCCAATACAAAGTCTCTAGTCTCATTGAAGGCCTGGAGTACCAGTTCAGAGTTTATGCTATGAATATTTCTGGTCTCAGCAAAGCCAGTGAGGCCTCAAGACCAGTAGTGGCTTTGAACCCAGTCGGTAAGTGCAACATTCAAAGGACATTTTTCGAAATATTTGGACTCTCTGGAATGTTCCATGTTGACCGTTGACCTTTGCACTGATTGTACATTCTCATTTTGTCTCCATGTAGATCCTCCTGGTAAACCTGAGGTGACTGATGTCACAAGGTCCTCAGTAACTATTGCTTGGGGTATACCATTCAATGATGGTGGCAGCAAGATTGTCGGATACATCGTTGAGCGCAAGCCATGGAGTGATGATGAGTGGGATAATGCCCGCTGGTTGAAATGTAACTACACCACCATCACAGAGACTCACTTCACAGTTGGAGGACTGGGTGAAGCAGAAATCTTTGAATTCCGTGTCATTGCCAAAAATGGAGCCGGAGTTCACAGTGCACCATCTGAAACAACAGGACCGATCACCTGCAAGGACGAATACAGTAAGATACTACTGTTAGATACTGTTTGTTACGTTACTATCAAGTTTATGCATATGTATATATATATATACACATATTTATATATTAATATATATGTATTATTTTATAATTTATATTTTATTTTTGTCTTATAGCTCCTCCCAAGGCTGAACTTGACAGCTCTCTTGTTGGAGAGCATGTCACTATCCGGGCTGGATCAGACCTGGTCCTTGATGGTGTAATTGGTGGTAAACCCGAACCCATAGTATGGTGGGCCAAGGGTGACAAGGTGCTGGAGCTGGGAGAGAAATACTCCCTGACATACACCAGTTCAAGAGCCATGGCCATCATCAAGTCCTGCAACAGAAACGACACAGGAAGATACGTTCTGACCGTGAAGAACGCCAGTGGAACCAAGACAGCGTCTGTCAACGTTAAAGTACTCGGTAAGAACATGAAGTAGATACAAAGACATATACACTTGCAATGACATGGAAACAAAATAGTTTTCAAGTAAATGTATTTTCACACTGACTATTACTATAATACAGTGGTGGTTGGTGCCGTTTAAGATGAGGGAGGACAATGATTTTTTTAAATGAGCATGGTCTTACTGTATTTCTATTACAGCATGTTGGATGACTCTCATTCATATTCCATTCACCTAGCTCATTTTCCCTATACCCATCATGAGATTGCTACAACGTAGCCTATGAATGGAAGTTTACAACATAGGTGCACAGGTTGAGAGAAATTTGAGTAATCCAGGTGACAGACAGTTACACATTCAATACTGCCTTGAACACTCTTCCCTGCATCTAGCTGATCTAGGGTGTAATCATTAGTCCAATAGTTGCAAACGAGAGTTCAGGTACAGTGAGGGAAAAAGTATTTGATCCCCTGCTGATTTTGTACGTTTGCCCACTGACAAAGAAATGATCAGTCTATAATTTTAATGGTAGGTTTATTTGAACAGTGAGAAACAGAATAACAACAAAAAAATCCAGAAAACGCATGTCAAAAATTTTATAAATTGATTTGCATTTTAATGAGGCAAATAAGTATTTGACCCCTCTGCAAAACATGACTTAGTACTTGGTGGCAGAACCCTTGTTGGCAATCACAGAGGTCAGACGTTTGTTGTAGTTGGCCACCAGGTTTGCACACATCTCAGGAGGGATTTTGTCCCACTCCTCTTTGCAGATCTTCTCCAAGTCATTAAGGTTTCAAGGCTGACATTTGGCAACTCGAACCTTCAGCTCCCGCCACAGATTTTCTATGTGATTAAGGTCTGGAGACTGGATAGGCCACTCCAGGACCTTAATGTGCTTCTTCTTGTGCCACTCCTTTGTTGCCTTGGCCGTGTGTTTTGGGTCATTGTCATGCTGGAATACCCATCCACGACCCATTTTCAATGCCCTGGCTGAGGGAAGGAGGTTCTCACCCAAGATTTGACGGTACATGGCCCCGTCCATCGTCCCTTTGATGCGGTGAAGTTGTCCTGTCCCCTTAGGAGAAAAACACCCCCAAAGCATAATGTTTCCACCTCCATGTTTGACGGTGGGGATGGTGTTCTTGAGGTCATAGGCAGCATTCCTCCTCGTCCAAACATGGGGAGTTGAGTTGATGCCAAAGAGCTCGATTTTGGTCTCATCTGACCACAACACTTTCACCCAGTTGTCATTTGAATCATTCAGATGTTCATTGGCAAATATCAGACAGGCATGTAGATGTGCTTTCTTGAGCAGGGGGACCTTGCGGGTGCTGCAGGATTTCAGTCCTTCACGGCGTAGTGTGTTACCAATTGTTTTCTTGGTGACTATGGTCCCAGCTGCCTTGAGATCATTGACAAGATCCTCCCGTGTAGTTCTGGGCTGATTCCTCACCGTTCTCATGATCATTGCAACTCCATGAGGTGCGATCTTGCATGGAGCCCCAGGCCGAGGGAGATTGACAGTTCTTTTGTGTTTCTTCCATTTGCAAATAATCGCACCAACTGTTGTCACCTTCTCACCAAGCTGCTTGGCGATGGACTTGTAGCCCATTCCAGCCTTGTGTAGGTCTACAATCTTGTCCCTGACATCCTTGGAGAGCTCTTTGGTCTTGGTGGAGAGTTTGGAATCTGATTGATTGATTGCTTCTGTGGACAGGTGTCTTTTATACAGGTAACAAGCTGAGATTAGGAGCACTCCCTTTAAGAGTGTGCTCCTAATCTCAGCTCGTTACCTGTATAAAAGACACCTGGGAGCCAGAAATCTTTCTGATTGAGATGGGGTCAAATACTTATTTCCCTCATTAAAATGCAAATCAATTTATAACATTTTTGACATGCGTTTTTCTGGATTTTTTTGTTGTTATTCTGTCTCTCACTGTTCAAATAAACCTACCATTAAAATTATAGACTGATCATTTCTTTGTCAGTGGGCAAACGTACAAAATCAGCAGGGTATCAAATACTTTTTTCCCTCACTGCATGTTTATCCCCATTTTGTTCTGTTTGCTCCCATTTAAGAATCGGCTGAATGACTACACCCCTGATCACACGCAAACACAGTTAACTTTCATAGCAGCCACATACATGATCACTTTGATAGTTTAGCTATAATTCCTTCTTGCATCTACGCACTCTGGCACCGGTTAGTTGAGGTAATATGTACATGTAGGTAGAGTTATTAAAGTGACTATGCATAGATAACAACAGAGAGTAGCAGCGGTGTAAAGTGGAGGGGGAGCAATGCGAATAGTCTGGGTAACCATTTGATTAGATACTCAGGAGTCTTTTGGCTTGGGGGTAGAAGCTGTTTAGAAGCCTCTTGGACCTAGACTTGGCGCTCCGGTACCGCTTGCCGTGCGGTAGCAGAGAGAACATTCGCTAGCTAAGTAAATGAAAGTGAAAAAAGAAATATATATATATATATATATAAATATATACACATAGCTCTCTCTCTTTCTTTTTTTGTATTCTTTTTTTACCTTTTTCTCCACAATTTTGGGGTATCCAATTGGTAGTTACAGTCTTGTCTCATCGCTGCAACCCCCGTACGGACTCGGGAGAGGCGAAGGTCGAGAGCCGTGCGTCCTCCGAAACACAACCCAACCAAGCCGCACTGCTTCTTGACACAATGCCCACTTAAGCCGGAAGCCAGCCGCACCAATGTGTCGGAAGAAATACCGTACACCTTGCAACTGTGTCAGCGTGCACTGCGCCCGGCCTGCCACAGGAGTCACTAGTGCGCGATGGGACAAGGACATCACTGCCAGTCAAACCCTCCCCTAAATAGGACGACGCTGGGCCAATTGTGCGCCGCCCCATGAGTCTCCCGGTCACAGCCGGCTGCGACAGAGCCTGGACTCGAACCCAGAATGCCTAGTGGCACAGCTAGCTCTCTCTCTTTCTCTCTCTTGCTTCTCCTTCATTTTTGAAGAAATTGTTGTGTTCAAAACTGTTAAACTATTGTCTTTCTCTCTCTTTGAGTCAACTACTCACCACATTTTATGCACTGCAGTGCTAGCTAGCTGTAGCTTATGCTTTCAGTACTAGATTCATTCTCTGATCCTTTGATTGGATGAATCACGTCAGTTCTTGCTGCGAGAGCTCTGATAGGTTAGAGGACGTCCTCCGGAAGTTGGCATAATTACTGTGTAAGTCTACAGAAGGGGGTGAGAACCATGAGCCTCCTAAGTCAATGTACCCAGAGGAGGACGGAAACTAGCTGTCCTCCGGCTATACCATGGTGCTACCATACCGAGTGCTGTTGAGGCTACTGTAGACCTTCATTGCAAAACAGTGTGTTTTAGTCAATTATTTGGTGACGTGAATATATTTAGTATAGTATAGTTTTATCTAAAAAGGATAACTTTTTTTCTTGTTTCACAATTACATTTTTATGAAATTCACTGTGGAGGATGGTCCTCCCCTTCCTCCTCTGAAGAGCCTCCACTGTTATAATAACACCATTTGATGTTTCACTGTAATTCCAGATACACCAGGGCCTCCTGAGGAAAAGGTCACAATCACCAGGGTGACAGATGAGAAGTGCACTGTGTCTTGGAAGATCCCCCTGGAGGACGGTGGAGATCTTGTCACTCATTACATTGTTGATAGACGTGAGACCAGCAGACTCAACTGGGTGATCATGGAGACCGAGTGCAAGACTCTGTCCTGTGTCAGCTCCAAACTGATCAAGAACAACGAGTACGTCTTCCGTGTCAGAGGAGTAAACAAGTTCGGACCTGGTGTGCCCTTGGAGTCCGATCCTGTCATCGCCAGAAACGCATACAGTAAGCATGCATTCAGTGGCCATGTCATTTTAATAGATGCAATACAATTTTTGTCTTATTCAAAGCCCAAACCTTATTAAACATGTTTTATTTTCCTTTATCATTGCAGCTGTCCCATCACAACCTGGAGCACCAGAAGTCACGGCTGTAGGAAAGGAGCACGTCATCATTGAATGGATGAAACCTGAAAGTGATGGTGGAAGTGAGATCAAGAATTACCTGGTGGACAAACGTGAGAAGAGCAGTTCCAGATGGACCAGGGTCAATAAGACCTTTACCATCTATGACATCCGCCTGAAGATCTCTGGTTTGCTGGAAGGCAGTGACTACCAGTTCCGTGTTACAGCTGTGAATACAGCTGGAAACAGCCAGCCCAGTGAAGCCTCTCAGTATGCCTACTGTAGAGAGCCAACATGTACGTGATCAAAAAGTCATAGTCTTAGATTTTAGTAACCATATGAGGTCCATCTTTATAGTTTTACCATTGACTTATGGTTGACTTTTGAAACACTGAAACACTGCTGCTGTTGAATGACTCATACTGTATTTTGTGTTTTCCAGACACTCCAGCCCCTCCTTCAATTCCACGTGTGGTAGATTCCACCAAGCATAGCATTAGCTTGCAATGGACCAGACCCATGTATGATGGTGGCGCTGATGTTGTTGGCTACGTAGTGGAGGTGCTTGAGGAAGGAACCGAGCAGTGGTACAGGGCCACTCAGAAGACTTTGAAGACCAATTCGTTTGTTGCCACTGGACTTCAAAGCAACAAGAAGTACAGTTTCCGTGTCGCAGGAGTCAATAGCAATGGCACTGGGGAATTCAGCGAACCTAGTGTGGAAATTGAGCCTGTTGAGAAACTCTGTACGTTTGTTCTTATGCTTTTACTGTCAATAATTCACAATGGCAGCATTTTTGTATGTAAAGGGTTAACCTGGTATAAATGCAGTTTATACCAATGTCTACATTGAATCAAAGACCCTCTTTTTAGACTTATAGTTTGTATATGTGCTGTTATTATGTTGTAAACGTGCTGTAATTTTTTGTCACAACAGCAATCCCTGATCTTGAGCTTCCTGATGATCTGAAGAAGATTGTGTGTCTGAGAGCTGGTAACACTCTTAGGCTGTTCGTCAATGTGGCTGGAAGACCGGCTCCTGTACTGACCTGGAGGAAACCTGGCGTTGACCTGCAGAGCCGTGGGTTCATTGATACAACTGATAGTTACACTCAACTGATCGTTGAGAAGGTCCATCGTTACGATGCCGGCAAATACACCATTGAGGCTGAAAATCCATCTGGCAAGAAGTCAGCAACCATTCTCGTCAAAGTTTATGGTATGTTAGCGGTTACGTTGACATACTTAAGATGGTTAAATGATTAAGAACTATCTGTGAACCATATAATTACATATAGAATAGTGAATCATCATGTGCTGTGAACAGTCCGTTAATCCTTTCTGTATTTTCCAGACACTCCTGGACCACCTGGTTCAGTTAGAGTCAAAGACTACACAAAGGAGTCTGTCGTCATCACATGGGACGTACCAACTATTGACGGCGGAGCCCCTGTGAACAACTACATCATTGAGAAACGTGAAGCTTCAATGAAATCCTACAAAACAGTTACAACAGAATGCAGGAAGACCTTGTTCAGAATTACTGGCCTGGAGGAATCAGTACACTACTTCTTCAGAGTGTTACCAGAGAACATATATGGTGTTGGAGAACCATGTGAAACCCCTGAATCAGTGTTGGTCTGTGAAGTACCCAGCCTTCCTCAGGATCTGCACATTGTGGATATTGGAAAGTCCTCCGCCATACTTAACTGGGAGAAACCTCTTCATGATGGTGGAAGCAGACTGACGGGCTATGTTATTGAAGCTAACATCGTTGGATCAGACAGATGGAGTGCAGTGGCCACCGTTAAACAGTCCATGTCCCAGCATACCGTCACTGGTCTGACAGAGAAGGAGACTTATCTCTTCAGAATCAGAGCTACCAACAGCAGAGGAGTTAGCGAGCCTAGGGAGATTACAGGACCTGTGGTCATTCAGGAACAACTATGTATGTTATATTCTGATTCTTATGCTACACACATGGCAGTTAATCTATTTAAAATATGAAAGGTTTGATACATTTTCAGATGGTCTAATTTTCCCCAAAAATATTTCCTTTTACAGTGGCGCCCTATATTGATCTGACCGGCATTCCACAGAAGGTTGTCCATGTGCCAGCCGGCAAACCAATCGACCTCAATATTCCTATAAAGGCCAGACCTGCTCCAGTTTGCACCTGGTCCTTCAATGGTGCTAAAATGAAGGATAGTCTTGACCGGGTTAAGATTGAGTCTAATGGAAAATACGCCAAACTGACTGTCCGTGAGACAACCATTGATGACACTGGTAGCTACACTCTTCAAGTAAAGAATTCTGTAGGAACTGCGACAGAGATACTTAAAATTATCATTCTTGGTAAGTGTGTGTGTTCTTGGTAAGCGTCCATACTTGTGTTTGTGTGTTCTTATGTTTTTGTATTGGAATATTCTAAATACAACCATCTGCTTATTTCTGTCTAGATAAACCTGGAATACCTATTGGACCGATCACAGTTGATGCCGTTGATGCCACATCTGTAACGGTCAGCTGGGAGCCACCAGAGAAGGATGGCGGCGCCAACGTTAGTGGCTATGTTGTTGAGCAGCGTGACGCTCACCGCCCCGGATGGCTACCAGTGTCCGAATCTGTCACAAGACCCACATTCAAGTTCACCAGATTGTCTGAGGGAACTGAATACGTGTTCCGTGTGGCTGCAACAAACCGCTTCGGCATTGGGGGATTCTTGCAGTCTGAAGTTGTTGAATGCAAGAGTCTCAAGAGTAAGTCATCATAAATCCTAAAACACAGTACATTTCATCTTTTGACAAAATGTATTATACACTATAATTAAAACACCAAAACAGTGTACTTCATTTTGAGGAAGTTAAAGGAAAGGGATGATGGTGGCTACAACTGATCTCATTTGAAATCTCTAATCTCTCCACAGCCGTACCCAGTGCACCAAACCGACCTGATGTACTGGATGTGACTCATGAGGGAATGACCATCACATGGCAGCCACCAGAAGAAGATGGAGGCTCCCAGGTGTCTGGATATATAATTGAGCGCAAGGAGGTCAGATCTGAAAGGTGGATGAGCATCGTTAAGAACCCAGTCACCATGACCAGATACAGATCATCAGGTCTGTGCGAAGGCAATGAGTATGAGTTCCGCGTGATCGCGCTGAACTCCAGAGGCTCGAGCAAACCCAGTATGGCATCTAAACCAGCTATCGCCATGGATCCCATCGGTATGCATCTGTAATCCTGTCCTTAGTTGTTGTGTCCCATATTAGAAACATTGAAATAAGCAGTAAATTATGTAATTACTATGTTTAACTTTTTTGTAATGTGTTATTCAACTCAATGATTTATGGGTCAAAATGTCCTTACAACTTAGTTTCTACCATTTTCAAACTTGTGTGTATGACCAAAACTGTTATATTTGTCTTTATCTTAACAGAGCCTCCTAGTGCACCACAGTTCCCCATGGTCACAGACACAACCAGGACATCTGTGTCTCTGGCCTGGAGTCCTCCAGAGGAAGAGGGTGGTTCTGTCATCACTGGTTACCTGATTGAGATGCAGAAGGTGGACCAGGTGGAATGGACCATGTGCAACACGACACCCATAAAGATCTGTGAATACACTCTGACACACATGCCTCAGGGAGCTGAGTACAGGTTCCGTGTGATGGCCTGCAACGCTGGTGGACCCGGAGAGCCAGTTGAGATCCCAGGAATAGTCAAGGTTATAGAAATGCTTGGTAAGGGTTGAAAATATGTGTATAGCATATTTTATATTGTATAGCATATGCCAGGAAGAGCTGTATTTTGTATTTTGCCTTTGAAGCTTGTGTCAAATGTGAACTAACTTAACAATGTCTGTATGCTTCATTTCAGACTATCCCGATTATGAACTGGACCTCAAATATGAGGAAGGCTATGTGGTCAGACAGGGAGGAGTCATCAGGCTGTCTGTACCCATCAAGGGTAAACCAGTCCCTATTTGCAAGTGGACAAAGGAAGGCCGAGATATCTCTCACAGAGCTATGATTGCCACCAATGATGATATCACTGAACTTGTGATCAAAGAAGCCCACAGAGATGACACTGGCACTTATGACCTGGTCCTGGAGAACAAATGTGGCAGGAAGGCTGTCTACATTAATGTTAAAGTGATTGGACGTCCAGACGCACCGGAAGGTCCTCTTGAATTTGATGATATCCAGGCTCGCTCTGTAAGAGTCAGCTGGAGACCTCCCTCTGAAGACGGTGGCTCGGATATCCTGGGTTACATCGTTGAAAGGCGAGAGGTATCAAAGGTAGCATGGTATACTGTAGACTCAAGAGTGGTGGACACAGCTCTGGTGGTCAAGGGGCTGAAGGAGAATGTTGAATACCATTTCAAGATCACTGCTGAAAACCAGTTTGGTGTGAGCAGATCTCTCAAATCAGATGAATGTGTCACTCCAAAGACACCGCTGTGTAAGTATTTTTGAATGTTCATAATTATTGTTCTGCAAACATAAAATTTGTTTTCTTTTGTTATCACTCCTCAGTTCTTCTATTTACAATTATGCAATTCTCGTTTCTATACAACAGCTCCACCAGAACCTCCAATCAACCCACCAGAAGTTATGGATGTCACAAAGAGCACTGTTGCTCTATCTTGGGGCAGACCAAAGGATGATGGTGGCGCGCGCATTACAGGATACTACGTTGAGAGGAGAGAGGTGTCCACAGAGAAGTGGGTGCGTCACAACAAGACACACATCACCACTACAATGTACACTCTCACTGGACTCATCCCTGATGCTGAATATCTGTTCCGTGTCGTGGCACAAAACGACATCGGTCAGAGTGAACCTGGACCAGTATCTGAAAATGTTATATGCAAAGATCCATTCGGTATGTATTTAATAGACCTTTCGAGTATACATTTAAAGCTGCAATATGTAACTTTTTGGGTGACCCGACAAAATTAACATAGAAATTATAGTTATAGATCTGTCAATCTCATTGAAAGAAAGTATAAGAAGTGGTAGATCTGTTCTATGTGTGCTAATTATATGCTTCCTGTTCTTAAATTTTGTTTTTGCGTCTTTTACGTTCAGTTTCAAACAGCTGAAATTACAATATTTTTGGTTATGGAACAGATATTTAACAGCGGTTTAGATGGTACAATGATTTTCTACACAATGACGTCTTGTTTTGTCAAAAACTGAAATTAGGCAAACTATTAGAATTTTAGCAAACAGGAAATGGCGATTTCTGCATATTGCACCTTTAATAATACATATAAATATTATAAATAATACAATACTTGAATAAGAGGAATTATTGTAATTGCATGGTTACTTCTCTCTCTCTTTGAATAGACAAACCCAGTCAACCAGGTGAGATTGATATAATCTCCGTTGCCAAAGACTGCATCACTATTCACTGGCTGCGCCCAGAATGCGATGGTGGCAAAGAGATCCTGGGTTACTGGATTGAGTTCAGACAGGCAGGTGAAAGTGCCTGGAAGAAATGCAACAAGGAGCGTTCCAAGGACAGACAGTTCACCATGGGTGGTCTGATGGAGGCTACAGAGTATGAGTTCAGAATCCTTGCAGAAAATGAAACAGGAATGAGTAGACCTCGCAGGACCGCCATGGGCATCAAGACTAAATTGAGCTGTACGTTGGCATAATATTTTCATAAAATACTCAAAGCGCCTTAGATTACAAAAATCATTGATTACAAATTATCATTGCCATTCATTAGAAATAATGTCCATGCTCTGTTTATGTTTCAACAGTGGGAGAGGCTCCTAGTCTCAAGGAAGACATGGCAGATGTCATCACAAAACTTGGTGAATCAGGAACTCTGACATGCCAGATTATTGGACGTCCCCTTCCTGACATCAGATGGTACAGATATGGCAAGGAGCTGATCCAGAGCCGCAAGTACAAGATGAGTTCTGATGGTCGCAACCATTCACTGACAGTGGCCACAGATGAACAGGAAGATGAGGGCATATACACTTGCAGAGCCGCCAATGAAGCCGGTGAAACAGAGTCCAGCGGCAAGCTGCGCTTGCAGGCCGCACCTGCTTTCCACCCTGGATTCCCATTGAAGGAGAAATACACTGCAGGGTGTGGAACAAGTCTTCGTCTCCATGTTGTCTACATTGGCCGTCCAATTCCACAAATCATGTGGTTCTATGCAAAGAAGCCGCTCAACGCGTCTGAAAACGTGATAATTGAAAACACTGAGAGTTACACTCATCTGGTTATAAGGAATGTACAGCGCAAAACAAATGCTGGAAAATACAAAGTGCAATTGACCAACAAATTTGGAACTGTTGAAACCACACTCAAGGTTGAAATTCAAGGTAACAATTATTTTGTTTATTATTATTGTAATAATAGAATTGCTTATTTTATAAACAGAACCCATTTTTGCATGACCAACAGAGAACTTGTTATGTAAATGTTGATTTTTACCATTTTTTTTCAGATAAACCAACCAAACCTGAGGGACCTATTGTTGTTGATGCTGTGTTGAAGAGCGCAGTGATCATCAGCTGGAAACCACCAAAGGATGACGGTGGATCAATGATCACCAACTACATTGTGGAAAAACGAGAAGCAAAGGAAGGCGAGCAGTGGCATCTGGTGTCATCATCAGTCTCAGGAAACACTTGCAGGATTCCAAATCTGATTGAAAGTGCTGGATATTACTTCCGTGTTTCTGCTCAGAACCAATATGGAGTCAGTGAGGCACTTGAAGTTCCTGGTGTTCTCATTATCAAAAGTCCATTTGGTAAGTATGCTTGTTGACAATGATAAATATATCACATAGATCATGTTTACTGTAACGGTTAAGAGAATAATGCACTTCTATGACATCGCTCTCATTGTCTGTTCCTCAGCAAAACCTGGAATTCCCATGCAGCCTGTTGTCACAGAAGTGACCAACGATTCTTGTCTTGTGTTCTGGAAACCACCAAAAGACGATGGAGGTGCAAAGATAAAGAACTATTTCCTTGAAAAACGAGAGAAGAAACAGAACAAATGGATCACTTGTACATCCAATAAAATCCATGAGACACATTTCGCTGTAAAAGGCCTTCTTGAGGGCTTTGAGTATGAGTTCCGTGTGAAATGTGAAAACATGGGTGGTGAGAGTGATTGGAGTGAGGTATCAGAGGCCATCATTCCCAAATCAGGTCTCACAATGAAACCTCCTGTCTTCAGAGAAGAAATGAGACCAGAAATGATTGTGAAGTTTAGATCCAATGCTACATTTGTCACAAAAATTGTTGGACATCCCATCCCCACCGTGAAATGGTATAAGAATGGCAAAGAAATTGTTGCAGATGGTACCAAACTCAAATTGCAAGAATTCAAGGGAGGTTATTACCAACTTGTTATTGCCAATGCCGAGGACAGCGACGCAGGTGTCTATCAAGTCAGGGCAACAAACCAAGGAGGATCCATCTCTACAACAGTGAATCTGACTGTTGAAGGTAAACATTTTTGATAGGCTGTTGAAAAATATTTTAAGAGGACATTTGTGTTAAACATACATCTTTTGATAATAAAACAAGTTTGAATTCCCTTACATTTTATAAAAAATGTAGGTAATTTAGAATTGTATATATATATATATATATATATAAGTATTGATATACTCAATTCATTTATATTCTTTCTTTTCTCCTCTAGTTCCTGCCAAGATCCACCTACCTCAAGAATTGCAAGGCATGGGAGCAGTGCATGCTGTAAAGGGTGAAGTGGTTACCATTAAGATTCCAATCAGTGGCAAGCCTGACCCTCAAATCCAATGGCAGAAGGGACCAGAGATCATGGGATCATCAGCTCACACTCAAGTGATTGTCACAAGATCATTTACTTCACTCGTCTTCCCCAAAGGAGTTCAGAAGAAGGATACAGGTTACTACGTAATCACTGCCAAGAACAGATTCGGAGTTGACAAACAGACCATTGAAGTTGCCGTGGCAGATGTACCAGATCCTCCTAAGGGCATTAAAGTCAGTGAAATCACTAGAGATTCCATCACTTTAACCTGGAGTCCTCCAGAAAAAGATGGCGGAAGCCCTATCATTAACTACATTATTCAGAAGTGCCCCACATCAGGTGACAGGTGGATCCGCGCAGGCCAAACCAACGAGCCTAAATACACCATGATTGCTCTGTTTGGCAAGACGAAATACCAGTTCCGTGTCATTGCGGAGAACCAGTTTGGTCTGAGCGATCATTCTGAACCAACTGAGCCTGTTACAACAATAGAAGATAAATCCGTTATCAGAAACTACGATGAAGAAGTTGATGAAGCTAGAGAAATCACTAAAGAGGAGGCACCACATTCATCAAAGATCAAGATGGTGGCTGCCCAGTACACCATTTCTGAAGAGCTGGCACGTGCCGGAACATTTGGCGTTGTTCATCGCTGTGTTGAAAACAAGTCCAAGAAGACATTCATGGCCAAGTTTATCAAGATCAAAGGTACTGATCAGGAGCTGGTTACTAGGGAAATTGAGACACTCAATCTTTCTAAACACAAGAACTTCATCTACCTACATGAGTCTTTTGACAGTTTGGAAGAAATGGTCTTGATCTATGAGTTCATCTCAGGCGTGGACATCTTTGAACGACTTGGCACAGGCAACTTTGAGCTCTCAGAACTGGAGATTGTTAGGTACCTGAGACAGGTGTGCTCAGCTCTGAAGTTCTTGCACAAACTCAACTATGCTCATTTTGAAATCAAACCTGACAACATTGTCTACACCACAAGAAAGAGCACAAATATCAAAATTATTGAAATGGGCCAGGCTAGATTACTGACTCCTGGAGAAAATATCAGAATCAATTTCACTGCACCAGAGTATTGTGCACCTGAAATCCACCGTCATGGACTTGTCAGCACTGCAACTGACATGTGGTCAGTTGGTGTACTAACGTATGTGCTCCTCAGTGGACTTAACCCCTTTGCAGCAGAATCAACCACAAAAATGATTGAGAATATCTCAAATGCAGAGTACATCTTCGACAGTGAGGCTTTCAAAGAGACCAGCCTCGAAGGTATGGACTTCTGTGACAGACTTCTTTGTAAAGACCTGAAGAAACGTATGACTGCTCATGAAGCTCTGGAACATCCTTGGCTTAGATTGAAGCTGGAGCACCTCAGCAAAAAAACTATCAAGACATTGAGTCACAGAAGATACTACCAGACGTTGGTGAAGAAAGAGAGAGAGACAATTGTCTCATCAGCTCGTGTTGCTTTCGGTGGTGGCTTCAGAAGTTACAGAGGTTATGCAGTTGGCAAAGTCAAGATTGCGCACGCTACAGAAGGTCTGAGAGCCGGTCCAGTCATGCATGGATCTTCAGAGGAGGGTGGACATGTCAGATTTGTTTGCAACATTGAACATTATGATGAAACCACAAAAGCAACTTGGTACTTTGGCACCCGCCAGTTAACAGCAAGTCACAAATATGAAATCAGCTACATCAATGGAGTTGCTAGCATCTACGTCAAGGAAATTGAAACATCTGACGATGGTGTCTACAGATGCAAAGTCATCAGTCAGGACGGTGAAGATAGCGCCTATGGAGAACTCTTTGTTGAAACTGTGAGATGCTACCGTGAACACTTCATTGGACGCTCACTCACAAAGAAGAGAAAGCTTGATAAGCAAAGACTTATGCAGAGACCACCAGACTTCACTCTGCCTCTGTACAACCGCTCTGCTTACATCGGTGAAGATGTTCGTTTCGGTGTAACCATAACAGTGCATCCAGAGCCAACAGTAACATGGCTGAAGGCTGGTCAGAAAATCAAACGAGATGATAAGAAGTACACTTTCATTAGTGACAAGGGTCTTTATCAGTTGATGATCCACAATCTTGACCTTGATGACGATGCTGAATATACTGTTATGGCCCACAACAAGTTTGGTGAAGACAGTTGCACAGCACGTCTTACAGTGACACCTCACCCTGTTAGTGAAGACACCATGAGGCCAATGTTCAAACGGCTGTTGGCTAACGTGGAGTGTGTAGAGGGCCATAGTGTCCGCTTTGACTTGAGAGTCTCGGGAACACCTGCACCAATCTTGAAATGGGAGAAGGATGGCAGGCCACTGGAATTCAACCAACAAATCACAGTTGTTCAAGAGGATGTAGACTATCACGTGCTGCATGTCAGAGAAACTCTTGTTGAGGATTCAGGTCTTTACAAAGTTACCGCAACAAACTGTGTTGGATCAGTGAGTTGCCAGGCTACACTGAAGGTGGACCGCATTACATACAAGAGGAGGGAATATAAGAGTGAGGCGGAACAACAGAAATATGTTCAACAACAAATTGACAAGACTCTGAAAATGGCACAACGCCTTTCCACCACTGAAGTTACTGGACTCAACCCAGCGGCTCAAGAGGCTTTGAAACACGCTGCAGACATATACAAGCCGGCAGTGAGCACCAAACACTGTGAGGGCGAATTTGATATCACAGAAGAAAAACCATTTGTACATATCGAGGAAAGGAAACTTCGCATGCCATATGAAATTCCTGAGTCACGTGTCCATGATGCAAGTGCTCTGGATGAAGACCTGTTGATTAAACACTTTGTACCTTTGTCTGACATGAAGTGGTACAAGAAACTTAGAGATCAGTATGAAATGCCTGAGCGGATGGAGAAGATCGTACAGAAGAGACAGAAACGAATTCGCCTCTCCAGGTGGGAGCAATTCTATGTCATGCCCCTTCCTAGAATTACTGACCAGTACAGGCCAAGATGGCGTATCCCGAAGCTCACGCAAGATGACTTGGAAACAGTAAGACCAGCAAGACGGTCACCTTCTCTTGGATCCGAGGCATCCTTCAGGTCAAGAAGACGCTCCCTGGGTGATATGAGTGATGAAGAGCTTCTGCAGCCCATTGATGATTACCTATCAATGAAGAAAACTGAACAAGAAAGGCTCCAACTTGAGGAGGAGCTTGAACTTGGCTTCTCTGCCTCCCCACAAGGCAGCCCTGTCCGGTTCGAGTTGTCTGCTCTGCGTCATGAAGAAAAGAAACATTTTGCAAGAAGAGAAGTGTCACAAGTAACCGAGCACAAGATCAAGAGAACAAAAGTTTCACAGTTCTTGAGGAGGAGAAGATCACTGTCTCCTACATACATTGAGCTGATGCGCCCTGTTTCTGAGCTGATAAGAACTCCTCGCCCACGTCCTCTGGAGCCAGAGGAGATCATCGAAAGGAGATCCCCCACCCCTGAGAGGACGCGTCCACGCTCCCCCAGCCCCCCAGCTTCAGCTGAGAGATCCTCCCGCTCATCCTCAAGATTTGAGAGGTCAGCCAGATTTGACATCATGTCCAGATACGAGTCAAGAAAGGCTGCACTGAAATCTGAGCGTAAGTACCAGACAGTGACCCAAACACCCTTCAGCCTTGACCACGCCCCACGTGTAACTGTGAGAATGCGTTCCCATCGTGTCCCATGTGGTCAGAATACGAAGTTCACTCTGAATGTCCAAGCGAAGCCTGTGGCTGAGATCCAGTGGTTTCATAACGGACAACTGATTCAAGAAAGTGAGAAGTTACGCTTCACAAACATGAGTGGAGTGCTGTCTATACAGATCCGTGATTGTCAGGCAGAGGACAGTGGCACGTATCGTGCTGTTTGTTCAAACTCAAAGGGAGAAGCATCCGACTATGGTATCCTCGATGTTTCTGGAGGTGAATTCTCCACATATACATCACGTCGTAAAGATGAGGATGCTCCACAACCATTTGTTCCTGATATCACAAAGACAGACCATTACCACATATCATCCTTCAAGGCAGCTTCCTCCTCAGCAACACATATGGAGGTGAAAGAAAGTAAATCAAAGTTAACTGAATCACATGAAACATATGACAGATATGATTCATCTGAACGATTTATATCTGCATCTGAAAAATATGCTGCATCCGCGAAGTATGCATCAACTGAATACTTATCATCTGCAGCATCCTTATCATCAGCATCATCTGATAAGTTTCGATTGACTGAAAGATACGTGTCAGGTGAAAGACATGCATCGTCTGAAAGATCTGAAACATATTCTTCAACTGAAACAAAAATGAGGGCTATGGAGGCAACAGAAGTTGAGCAAGTGACTGTTCATAAAGTTAAGTCAACTCTGGCAGCCAGAATACTGACTAAACCACAGTCTGCAACAGTCAATGAAGGAGAGACTGCTCGATTCACTTGCGACATTGATGGAGAACCAGCACCAAGTGTTACATGGTTGCATGAGGGACAAGTAATTGTATCCTCTCATCGTCTTATGGTATCTACCACGCAGTACAAGTCTACGTTTGAAATTTCCTCTGTACAATCATCTGATGAAGGCAGCTACACACTGCTGGTTGAGAATGCTGAGGGCAGACAAGAGACTCGGTTTAGTCTGACCATTTCCCGAGCAATTGTCGAAGAGGAGGTTTTTGTCTCAATAAAGTCACCAGAGCCTGGATTCAAGTCTCCTGAACGAGTAACTTCACCTACCAGTGTTCCCCAAACCCCAACCCCATTAATCAAGTCTCCTGAACCAATCACCTCACCTCCTAGGGTGAAGTCCCCTCTGCCAGTCAAGTCTCCTGAACCAATCATCTCGCCTCCAAAGGTGAAATCCCCCCCTCCTGTCAAGTCTCCTGAACCAATCACCTCGCCTCCAAGGGTGAAGTCCCCTCCCCCAGTCAAGTCTCCTGAACCAATCACCTCACCTCCAAGGGTGAAGTCCCCTCCTCCTATCAAGTCTCCTGAACCAATCTCCTCCCCTCCAAGGGTGAAGTCCCCTCCTCCAGTCAAGTCTCCTGAGCCAATCATGTTGCCTAAGGGAGTGAAATCACCTCCCAGAGTCAAGTCTCCTGAACCAGTTGTCTCGCCTCCAAGGGTGAAGTCCCCTCCCCCAGCCAAGTCTCCTGAACCAATCGCTTCGCCAAAGGTAGTGAAACCACCTCCCCAAGTCAAGTCTCCCGAACCAAAGGGTGTGAAGTCACCTCCTCAAGTAAAATCTCCTGAACCAAAAGGAGTGAAGTCACCTCCCCAAGTCAAGTCTCCTGAACCAAAAGGAGTGAAGTCACCTCCCCAAGTCAAGTCTCCTGAACCAAAAGGAGTTAAGTCACCTCCCCAAGTCACCTCACCTAAGAGAGTCAAATCTCCACTAACAGTGAAATCCCCAACTCCTAAAGCTCCAAAGATTATCCACCAACTCACAGCCAAAGCCTCAGAAGACACAGTGAGAATGTCCTGTGTATCTGAAAGCAGCGTGAGAGAAGTTGTGTGGTACAGGAATGGAATGAAACTGACACAGAGCAGCCACTATGAGTTCCATATGTCTGTGGATGGACATTGTTCTCTCATTATCCATGACCTCTCTGAGAACGACCAGGGAGAATACTCTTGTGAGCTCATTGCAGAAGGAGGAGTCTCTACTAAATCTTCATTCTCATTTGTTGGCCAAGTGTTCCAATCCATCTACACTAAAGTCACAGCTTATGTGCAGCAGCACATGGCCATGAAAGGTACGTTTTGCTGTAGAAAGCAAACCTCTTGATAAAACTAAATTCTGTACGAATTCTATACAAGTCTGTATATTCATATTTCTAATGGTTCTTTGTCTCTTTTCTTCTATTTAAGTGAAAACCGAACAGGGATCAATGAGTCAAAAAGAGGCATCTATGGCTTTAGCCTCCCATACAAGTTCAGAACAGGTTGTTAAGAAAGGAATCCATGGAGGAGCTCAGATGATGATGATGGGGGAGAGTGCTGCTCTTAGCAGCATGCAGGAAAGCTTCTCTTCCCAATCAGTCCACATGGCTTCTTCATCTTCTATGCATCAGGAGACCTCTTTCAGCAGTTCCAGTATGGCCAGTATGTCTAGCATGGCTGCCATGGCTGCTGAAATGCAGATGGAAACCATGTCTCTATCTAGCATGTCTTCCATGGCATCTTCCCATGCCATGAGCTCCAGCAGTATGACTGAAATGATGAGTCACTCCCACCTAGAGGGGTCCTCCATGAGATCTATTGCACAGGGTATGCTAGGTAAGTATCTCATATATGCTTATGACATACAAGTCTTACAATGCATAATAGCTACATCATAATGCATTAAACCTTCAGGCTTTAAGTAAAATGTTACCCATATTTGTAGTAGTGCAGTTGCTAAGCATTTTTTAATTTGTGTTCTAACAGGTGCGACAGGGGCACCAAGAATCGAAGCTCTCCCAGAGGACATCACCATTGAACTTGGAAAGGTTCTCACCGTGGCCTGTGCTTTCTCCGGAGAGCCCACCCCTAACATCGAATGGTCCCGCGGTGGAAGAACGCTGCCCGGTGAGGAGCATGGCGGTAGGTTCCACATCGAGACCTCAGAGGACCTCACTACACTCATCATCACCAGTGTGAAAAAAGAGGATGCTGGAGCATACACACTCAAACTGTACAACGACTTTGGATCTGACACTGCAACAGTAACTATAAGCATTCGATCATAAAAAAAAACGTTCATATAATTTATATCCTCCCCCTTCCCTACTTTAATGCCTTTTTATGTATTAATTGAACAAAAAATAATCTTACTTGATAAAGACCTGGATTTCTGTTATTGTAAATATGAACTATTTTTATACCAAACTTGACATTAATTTATGCCAAACTAGACTAAAGTCTAAAGTTGTTATAAAATGTGCCATATTGGATAATTATGACTTAGGATTTTTCATCCATTTTTTCTGTGACATGTACATAATGTATATAGCCGAATTTAACGGTTATGGAAAATGTATGAATTGTTATTTATGACAATATTAACTGAAACAAATGAAACTGAAATGTTTAAAAGGAGAAAGTTTCGCATGAAACGAATACCCTGTTAAACCTGAAACTAAACTCTGTGCCTCAACAAAAAGTTGATGTCTTAAGATTGCCTCAACAGGTAGAGAGGCTCCCTGTTGAAGTTGACTAAATCAGAGAGATGAGATGTTAGACACTGTATGTTATTACCTGCAGTGTTATTATCAAACTCCTATGAATTGTAACATGATCATAAGACCCTGAGTGCTGTTTGCATAAACCCTCATGTAAGCAGGACAACTAGGCCTTGTGTTCTGGACTGACTATGTCATAACCACCATTTAAATGACATGTTCAACGTGCGAGCGGCCTGCACTTGAGCTGAAATAATTTTTTGGTGCTCTGTTTCTGCAAATGACTGCTGAATTGATTTTCCGAATAACATCAACCTGGCCATAAAAAATTGAAAGTCCATCCTGCACTTTTTTGCAGAAGCAGAGCCATCTCTTGGAGGTTTGCTTGTGTGCCTTATTTTTGTGTGTTAGCTTTAGAATTTCACCAGTTCAGTTGTCAGGCAAACATCAAGCAAGTGTACCACAGTGACACCACCTGCTGTGTTAAAAGAAAACAAAATGTATTAGCTGTTCTGCCCTGCACTTTTGTTTGATTTAAATTAGAATTATATAATTATATGCAACCTCCCTGAGTTTAGCATTGATTTAATAAAGCATGATATCAGCACTAAAATGTCTCAGGTGTTTTCTGATTGCATATTATATACAGTACCAGTCAAAAGTGTGGACACACCTACTCATTCAAGGGTTTATCTTTATTTGTACTATTTTCTACATTGTAGAATAATAGTGAAGACATCAAAACTATTAAATAACACATATGGAATCATGAAGTAGCCAAAAAAGTGTTAAACAAATCCAAAAATATTTTAGATTTTAGATTCTTCAAAGTAGCCCACCTTTGCATTGATGACAGCTTTGCACACGCTTGGCATTCTCTCAACCAGCTTCATGAGGTAGTCACCTGGGATGCATTTCAATTACCAGGTGTGCCTTGTTAAAAGTTAATTTGTGGAATTTCTTAATTCATTTGAGCCAATCAGTTGTGTTGTGACAAGGTATTTTGGTATTTGGTATTATATTAGGATCCCCATTAGCTGTTGCAAAAGCAGCAGCTACTCTTCCTGGGGACCACACAAAACATGAAACATAATACAGAATGACATAATACAGAACATCATTAGAGAAGAACAGCTCAAGGACAGAAGTACATACATTTTTTTTAAAGGCACACGTAGCCTACATATCAATGCATACACACAAACTATCTAGGTCAAATAGGGGAGAGGCGTTGTGCCGCGAGGTGTTGCTTTATCTGTTTTTTGAAACCAGGTTTGCTGTTTATTTGAGCAATATGAGATGGAAGGAAGTTCCATGCAATAAGGGCTCTATATAATAATGTACGCTTTCTTGAATTTGTTCTGGATTTGGGGACTGTGAAAAGACCCGTGGTGGCATGTCTGGTGGGATAATTGTGTGTATCAGAGCTGTGTGTAAATTGACTATGCAAACAATTTGGGATTTTCAACACATAAATGTTTCTTATAAAAAGAAGAAGTGATGCAGTCAGTCTCTCCTCAACTCTTAGCCAAGAGAGACTGTCATGAATAGTATTTATATCAGCCCTCTGATTGCAATTAAGAGCAAAACGTGCCGCTCTGTTCTGGGCCAGCTGCAGCTTAACTAGGTATTTCCTTGCAGCACTGAACCACACGACTGGACAATAATCAAGATTACACAAAACTAGAGCCAGCAGAACTTGCTTTTTGGAGTTTGGTGTCAAAAAAGCAAAGCATCTCTTTATTACGGCCAGACCTCTCCCCATTTTTACAACCATTGAATCTACAGTTGAAGTCGGAAGTTTACATACACTTAGGTTGGTGTCATTAAAACTCGTTTTCAACCACTTCACAAATTTCTTGTTAACAAACTATAGTTTTGGCAAGTTGGTTAGGACATCTACTTTGTGCATGACACAAGTAATGTTTCCAACAATTGTTTACAGACAGATTATTTCACTTACAATTCACTGTATCACAATTCCAGTGTGTCAGAAGTTTACATACACTAAGTTGGCTGTGCCTTTAAACAGTTTGTAAAATTCCAGAAAATGATGTCATGGCTTTAGAAGCTTCTGATAGGCTAATTGACATCATTTGAGTCAATTGGAGGTGTACCTGTGGATGTATTTCAAGGCCTACCTTCAAACTCAGTGCCTCTTTGCTTGACATCATGGGAAAATCAAAAGAAATCAGCCAAGACCTCAGAAAAATAAATTGTAGACCTCCACAAGTCTGGTTCATCCTTGGGAGCAATTTCCAAACGCCTGAAGGTACCACTTTCATCTGCACAAACAATAGTACGCAAGTATAAACACCATGGGACCACGCAGCCATCACACCGCTCAGGAAGGAGAAGCGTTCTGTCTCCTAGAGATGAATGTACTTTGGTGTGAAAAGTGCAAATCAATCCCAGAACAACAGCAAAGGACCTTGTGAAAATGTAAAGAGGAAACAGGTACAAAAGTATCTATATCCACAGTAAAACAAGTCCTATATCGACATAACCTGAAAGGCCGCTCAGCAAGGAAGAAGCCACTGCTCCAAAACCGCCATAAAAAAGCCAGACTACGGTTTGCAACTGCACATGGGGACAAAGATTGTACTTTTAGGAGAAATGTCCTCTGGTCTGATGAAACAAACATAGAACTGTTTGGCCATATTGACCATCGTTATGTTCGGAGGAAAAATGGGGAAGCTTGCAAGCCGAAGAACACCATCCCAACCGTGAAGCACGGGGGTGGCAGCATCATGTTGTGGGGGTGCTTTGCTGCAGGAGGGACTGGTGCACTTCACAAAATAAATGGCATCATGAGGGAGGAAAATTAGGTGGATATATTGAAGCAACATCTCAAGACATCAGTCAGGAAGTTAAAGCTTGGTCGCAAATGGGTCTTCCAAATGGACAATGACCCCAAGCATACTTCCAAAGTTGTGGCAAAATGGCTTAAGGACAACAAAGTCAAGGTATTAGAGTGGCCATCACAAAGCTCTGACCTCAATCTAATTGAAAATTTGTGGGCAGAACTGAAAAAGCGTGTGCGAGCAAGGAGGCCTACAAACCTGACTCAGTTACACCATTTCTGTCAGGAGCAATGGGCCAAAATTCACCCAACTTATTGTGGGAAGCTTGTGGAAGGCTACTCAAAAGGTTTGACCCAGGTTAAACAATTTAAAGGCAATGCTACCAAATACGAATTGAGTGTATGTAAACTTCTGACCCACTGGGAATTTGATGAAAGTAATAAAATATGAAATTAATCATTCCCTCTACTATTATTCTGACATTTCACATTCTTAAAATAAAGTGGTGATCCTAACTGACCTAAGACAGGGAATTCTTACTAGGATTAAATGTCAGGAATTGTAAAAAAACTGAGTTGAAATGTATTTGGCTAAGGTGTATGTAAACGTCCGACTTCAAATGTATATCTTTTGAATATGACAGGTTACAATCTAAGGTAACGTCAAGTAATTTAGTCTCCTCAACTTGTTTAACAGCCACATCATTCATTTTCCAGATTCAGTTGAGGTCTAGAATTTCAGGAATGATTTGTACAAAATACTATTCTCTTACAGTGGCTCGCAAAAGTATTCACCCCGCTTGGGTTGTATCATTTGATTTACACAGCATGCCTACAACTTTGAAGATGCAAAATATTTTTTGTTGTGAAACAAACAAGAAATAAGACAAAAAAACTGAAAACTTGAGCGTGCATAACTATTCACCCCCCCGCTTCTATAAGCTTGGCACATCTAGCCACTGGGATTTTTGCACATTCTTCCAGGCAAAACGGCTCCATCTCCTTCAAGTTGGATGGGTTCAGCTGGTGTAAAGCAATCTTTAAGTCATACCACAGATTCTCAATTGGATTGAGGTCTGGGCTTTGACTAGGCAATTCCAAGACATTTCAATGTTTCCCCTTAAACCACTTGAGTGTTGCTTTAGCAGTATGCTTAGGGTCATTGTCCTGCTGGAAGGTGAACATCTGTCCCAGTCTCAAATTTCTGGAAGACTGAAACATGTATCCCTCAAGAATTTCCCTGTATTTATCGCCATCCATCATTCCTTAAATTCTGACCAGTTTCCCAGTCCCTGCTGATGAAAAACATCCCCACAGCATGATGCTGCCACCACCATGCTTCACTGTGGGTGGGGATGGTGTTCTTGGGGTGATGGGTTTGTGTCAGACATAGCGTTTTCCTTGATGGCCAAAAAGCTAAATTTTAGTCTCATCTGGCCAGAGTACCTTCTTCCATATGTTTGGGGAGTCTCCCACATGCCTTTTGGCGAACACCAAACGTGTTTGCTTATTTTTTTCGTCAAGCAATGGCATTTTTTCTGGCCACTCTTCCGTAAAGTCCAGCTCTGTGGAGTGTACGGCTTAAAGTGGTCCTATGGACAGATACTCCAATCTCCGCCTTGGAGCTTTGCAGCTCCTTCAGGGTTATCTTTGGTCTCTTTGTTGCCTCTCTGATTAATGCCCTCCTTGCCTGGTCCATGAGTTTTGGTGGACGGCCCTCTCTTGGCAGGTTTGTTGTGGTGCCATTTTCTTTCCATTTTTTAATAATGGATTTATTTGTGCTCCGTGGGATGTTCAAAGTTTCTGATATTTTTTTATAACCCAACCCTGATCTGTACTTCTCCACAACTTTATCCCTGACCTGTTTGGAGAGCTCCTTGGTCTTCATGGTGCTGCTTACTTAGTGGTGTTGCAGACTCTGGGGCCTTTCAGAAGAGGTGTATATATACTGAGATTAGATAGCACACTGGTGGACTTTATTGTGTGACTTCTGAAGGTAATTGGTTGCAACAGATCTTATTTAGGGGCTTCATAGCAAAGGGGGTGAATACTTATGCAGCCAGCACTTTTCCGTTATTTATTTAAAGATTTTTTTTTAAACAAGTAATTTTTTTAATTTCACTTCACCAATTTGTACTATTTTGTGTATGTCCATTACATGAAATCAAAATCAAAATCTACTTAAATTACAGGTTGTAATGCAACAAAATAGGAAAAACGCCATGGGGGATGAATACTTTTGCAAGGCACTGTAGTTTTAGAGATGTTCAGGACCAGTTTATTACTGGCCACCCATTCCAAAACAGACTGCAACTCTTTGTTAAGGGTTTCAGTGACTTCATTAGCTGTGGCTGCTGATGCGTACATGATTGAATCATCAGCATACATGGACACACATGCTTTGATTAATGCCAGTGGCAGGTCATTGGTAAAAATAGAAAAAAGTAGAGGACCTAGAGAGCTGCCCTGCGGTACACCACACTACATGTTTGAGTACACCACACTACATGTTTGACATTAGAGAAGCTTCCATTAAAGAAAAGCCTCTGAGTTCTGTTAGATAGATAGCTCTGAATCTATAATATTGCAGAGATTGAAAAGCCATAACACATACATTTTTTCAACAACAGGTTATGGTCAATAATGATAAACAGTACAGTTCCCACAATCTTCTTATTATCAATTTCTTTCAACCAATCATCAGTCATTTGTGTTAGTGCAGTGCATGTTGAGTGCCCTTCTCTAAAAGCATGCTGAAAGTCTGTTGTTAATTTGTTTACAGAGAAATAGCATTGCATTTGGTCAAACACAATTTTTTCCAACAGTTTGCTTAGAGCTGGCAGCAAGCATATAGGTCTGCTGTTAGAACCAGTAAAGGCCGCTTTACCACTCTTGGGTAGCAGAATTACTTTGGCTTCCCTTCAGGCCTGAGGACAAAGACTTTCCTCTAGGCTCAGATTAAAAATATGACAGATAGGAGTGGCTATAGAGTCAGCTACCATCCTCAGTAGCTTTCCATTTAAGTTATCAATGCCAGGAGATTTGTCATTATTGATCAATAACAATTATTTGTCCACCTCTCTCACACTAGGGGTGGTATACAGAAGATGGCCCAGTTTGGTAAAAGACAAAGTACATATTATGGCAAGAACAGGGAAAAGACAGTCCATGTCACGTCCTGACCAGTGAAAGGGGGTCATTTGCAATTGTAGAATGGTCAGGGCGTGGCGGGGGGTTGTTTTGTGTGTTTTGGGGTTTGTTTGTTTCTAGGGGAATTTGTTGTAGTTTTCTATTTCTATGTTTCGTTTTCTATGTTTGGCCGAGTATGGTTTCCAATCAGAGGCAGGTGTCTTTCGTTGTCTCTGATTGGAAGTCATACTTAGGTAGCCTGTTTTCCTTTGGGTTTTGTGGGTGGTTGCTTTCTGTTTAGTTTGTTAGTATACCTGACAGAACTGTTTGGCTGTCGTTTGTTTTTTCTTTGTGAAGTGCTTTCATTAAAAGTAAAAGATGAGCACTCAACACGCTGCACCTGGGTCTCTTCAATACGCAATACGACGTACAGGACAGAACCACCCACCACAAGAAGACCAAGCAGCGTGGGAGGAAGAGCGGGACCGAGCACTATGGCTCAGAGTCATGGACCTGGGAGGAGATTCTAGATGGGGCAGGACCCTGGACAAGGCCGGGGGAGTATCGCCGTCCGAAATGGGAGATAGAGGCTACGCCCCGAACCAGAGCCGCCACCATGAGTAGATGCCCACCTGGACCCTCCCCTATAGCCCTATAGGTTCAGGTTTGCGGCCAGGAGTCCGCACCTTTGGGGCGGGGGGGGGGGGGGGGGGGGGGGTACTGTCACGCCCTGACCTGAGAGAGTCGTTTTTCTCTGTTTGGTTAGGTCAGGGTGTGACATGGGGTGGGCATTCTATGTGTTGTATGTCTATGTTGGTTTTTCGTTATTGGCCGAGTATGGTTTCCAATCAGAGGCAGCTGTCATTCGTTGTCTCTGATTGGGAATCATACTTAGGCAGCCTTTTCCCCACCTGTGTTTGTGGGTTATTATTATTTCTGTGTGTATACGCCACAGTTGCGTTACGTTTCTTGCTGTTTACATGTTTATTGTTTTGGTTCGGTTTTCTTCAAATAAAGATGTGGAATTACCGGCACGCTGCGCCTTGGCTCATATATGACAGGGAATTTGAAGGTAGAGAACGTGACAGTCCATCATTACTTTAAGCCATGAAGGTCAGTCAATGCGGACAATTTCAAGAACTTTTCAAGTTTCTTGCACCTCAGATTGCAGCTCAAATAAATGCTTCACAGAGTTCAAATAATAGACAGATCTCAACATCAACTGTTCAGAGGAGACTATGTGAATCAGGCCTTCATGGTCGAATTGCGGCAAAGAAACCACTGCAGCAATACGCCATCCCATCTGGTTTGCGCTTAGTGGGACTATCATTTGTTTTTCATCAAGACAATGACACAAAACACACCTCCGGGCTGTGTAAGGGCTATTTGACCAAGAAGGAGAGTGATGGAGTGTTGCATCAGATAACCTGGCCTCCACAATCACCCGACCTCAATCCAATTGAGATGGTTTAGGATGAGATGGACCGCAGAGTGAAGGAAAAGCAGCCAACAAGTGCTCAGCATATGAGAACTCCTTCAACACTGTTGGAAAAGCATTCCTCATGAAGCTGGTTGAGAGAATGTCAAGAGTGTGCAACGCTGTCAGCAAGGAAAAGGGTGGCTACTTTGAAGAATCTAAAATCTAAAATATATTTTGATTTATTTAACACTTTTCTGGTTTCTACATGATTGCATATGTGTTATTTCATAGTTTTGATGTCTTCACTATTAATCTACAATGTAGAAAATAGTCAAAATAAATAAAAACCCTGAATGAGTAGGTGTGTCCACATTTTGGACTGGCACTGTATATATATTAACGCGTCAAGTACATCATTTTCCAAATACATTTTGAATGCAAGATGTAAAATAATTCAGACAATGAATCTGTAAAGCCCATATGTATAATCTATTTGTATACGCTATTACCTAATAGCCATGTGTCGTGTTGGAACTGATAAAGCCACTCATCAATGCTAAATTAATTCATTTTGGACTCTGGCTAAATACAGATAGGGCCCTTATGGGTTGGCAGAACGTAGCACAATGTAATATGGGCCTAAGCATGACTGCTGAAGAGAATACCTTCATGAAGATGCTACAATTCTATATTTAAAGTTAATTCCATGCTTGACAAATACCTATACAGAAGAACATAAGGACACTTTGGACAAAAGAAGATGCCAAAATTGATATTTTCACTGAGAGGTAGGCCTACAAAGATTCAGTCTCCTAGTTTCATTGGTAGGGGTAGGTGTGCACACATCCAGCAGAGGGAATACGTCTCATACGAATCAGGCGTTAAGAGAAATGATTTCAAATTGTATGGCTGTGCCCAAAGTTTCAGGAAACATCACTTCAACTCCTATGGGCCTTCGATCATGTATTGCACTTTCCAGAACATTCAGGGTGATGGTAGCCTCTTTGTAACCCCTTTGAAGGGGTGTGTGATATCTCTGAATGCCTTTCACCACCTTTCACCACCTAACAGAATTGTCTTTTTGAGTCAACACTCCTACAGTATAAATGGTAACAGCAGAGCAATGTTTTTGAAACATTGTAAAGACATTTCTCTAATATTTTAGACTTGTTTTATTGATTTTTTACCTGAAATTGCATTAACAGCCTATTACATTCTGAAATTGTCGCAGTAGCTGCCGGCTGCACTGAGCCATGTAAAATTATGGAAGCTCATCCCCACCACCAAAAACATGTCAAATGTAGATAATACAAATAGGATATGTTTTTTTTTCATTTGTAACACTGTGTGGTGATTTCAGAGGTGGCACCACAGGTCCCAGAGTGGTGGGGGGGATTGTTTTCCTGGGGCCCAGAGTTTTTCCTGATCTGGTAGTAGGCTAACCTGACCAACTCCAGACCCTAGTTGTAGCATATTACATAGTAATACATGAGATGTAAAACATGTGTTTATATGGGCTATGATGGGATCAGATTTTTGTTATAATCAGGTCATATGGTTAAAAAAAACTCCTGGCCCTAGGGAGGATGATAACATTAAGAGCTTACACAGACAAAGAGACAACTGTGATTGGACAATAAAACAAACAGAGCTGAGCTCACTGTATGCAGGGGGATATCCTGATCCACACAGCTCCCTGTCCTGGAACACGACCGGTCTGAGACTCAGCTTGGTGATATCACCGATGGCCCCACCTCCGGTGCTAAACGAGAGGAAGACAGACGGCAGTGATATTTCAACCTGCGTGTCCTGATCGCGTCTTGCACATGTGGTTGCAAATCTTTATGCAATGTCATACATGAAGATGAGATTGATGTTCTTGCCTCATCCCCTTCATCTCTTGCATCAGGTACACTGCATTTGACAAACTAGAGAAGATACATCATTATTTGCATACTAAATTCATCAAACACTGCAAAAAATACAACAACAAAAAAATCATTATTACTGCATCCCAGCTTTCACCCTTTTTCATGTTAAAGAAGTGAAGTGGGTGTTCATGCTTGCAGAACCCCAACACGCTTGTCTCGTCCAATTTTGTTGTTTTGGGTTTGGACCTGATGGCTTTGCCCGCTTAAAATCCCTGGCAACCCAACAATTGTTTTTAATATCAAGTACAGTACAGGTATAACATACTGAGCTGTTGCCTGAAGCAGAACACACACAGTTGTGCCAGGTTCAGTACCTAAATGGATGTTGCACGAGACAATCAATAATATTACATTCAACATATACAATACCAACATACCATCTACAACCTTAAGACCAATGAGTCAAACAGATGAAGTGGAGGGACAACTGCATCATTTAAATATGAATTAGTGGCAAGGTTTGATATTATGAATTCAAATAATTAAAGACTTGTGCATAAGATAATGGAAGTTATCGTTATAATGCACAGCATATTACATTCAGGGATAATGTTATCACTTTACCCGTTGGTGGTATGGGCTTACAAACAAATCAATCCACATCAGCTTGGCTTGCAAAGTACTTTTCCTCATGTTTTGGTGGCTCATAACTTGATCCTGACAACTTTTTCCTAGGCAAACCAAAAAGCCCATCTACTGCTGCCACCACTGTTCCATTGTCCTGTAAAGAGATGTCTAATATACTTGGATACAACTTCATCGTTTTTGGACCCCGGGAACAGATCATGGGACTAAGACTAAGTCTGTTAGTCTGTACAACTGTTTGATAAAAATGTAACAGAGATGTTTCTAATAGATACATTTTGTTTATAAAAGAGAGACATATCATAATTGACATCTTATGCTTTGATGTGTTTTTTGGGGGTGATTAAAAATGAAATAGGCCAACAACCAAAAAATACAACAAACCTTGGGACAGAATGGGCACTGGGTTCCATCTGCAGTTTCTGAGGCCAGACGGTGCATGTCATGTGTGCTCTCTCTCCGGTCTCTAGGACACCAGGCTGCTCGTTATAGCACACACCTGTCACCATCGTTACACGCACCTGCGTGTCATCAAACTCACCTGGACTCTATCACTTCCTTGATTACCTGCCCTATGTATGTCACTCCCTTTGGTTCCCTCCCCAGGCGTCATTGTTTCTGTTCCTGTGTCTTGTCTGTGCGTTGTTCGTGTTTTCTTGTTTTGGATTATGTTACTTTTATTTATTAAAACATTCACTCCCTGAACTTGCTTCCCGACTCTCAGCGCACTAGTTACAGTGCAACATATCAAGTTCCGACATACCGACATGTCAGAACTCCACATAGGCCTCATTTGTCAGGGCAGTATACAAGTCTCTTACCTGAAATGAATGAACAGAGTCACTTAAAGGCACTCTGATTCATTACTGCATTCCATCAGAGTAGGCCATCAACACATACAGCAAATGCATCTTCACATACAAGTAGGATGTGGTTTCTATGACAGATCTGTTTATCAAAACAGAAATTTGGTTATGAACTTTTGCAGACAAAGTAGAATGAATGACAGGTAGGTACATGGCCCTCAGCGAAACACCGCTCTCAGTAGAGAGTACTACTCAGTAGAGTAGTGAGCAGACCATTGCAGTCTGAGGCTGGCGGGGTGTGCAAGGCCAGAGCATGTACCTGACCAATGACACTGCTTACGGGTCACACTGGCACATCATGCACTCGGCCTGAAAGAAGAAAAGAGTTAGTCATAAAAAGTCCCATTAAAAATACACAAATAATCTGTTAACAGAATGGAGCAAAAGCTACACATTTTCCAATGCAAATATCAATTGTTTTCTTTGACATATTTGTGAAGCGTATCGCAGTGCCTTACCCTGAATCCATCTGCTGCCAAGCAGAGATGCATTGGGTCCCGCTTTTTAAAGTCTTTGGTATGACTAAACTGGGGATCGAACCAAACCTTCCAATCTCAGGGCCGACAGTAACCCCAAGGCCACTGAGTTGATGGGTGCATTATGCATTAAACAAACAACATCTACTGCAGATTGTCAGCTGCTGTAACTCAAAACTGAAGATTTAGGTTTTCTTCTTGATATCACCTTGAAACGAGTTGTTTGAGGGCAATCGCTTACTGAAACTGTCTTTTTAATATCTGCAAAACCATGCCTTCCGAGTTGTAAAAGGGTGGCCAGCCACATCATTTGTTTAAAAGTCTCCCATGACAACAAAAACTATCCCAAAGACTATATCCAGTAATAGTTTGTTATTGCTCTAGTTATGATATCATAACACACTTACGTTACTACAATTAAGGCATAAGCGATAATCTAGGGGTATACACTGAGTATACCAGACATTAGGAACAGCTTCCAAATTTTGAGTTGAACCCCTCACCTTTCGTCCTCAGAACAGCCTCAATTCGTTGGGGCAATGACTCTACTAGGTGTCAAAAGCGTTCCACAGGGATGCTGGCCCATGTTGACTACAATTCTTCCCACAAATGGATGTCCTTTGGGTGGTGGACCATCCTTGATACTGGTGCGTCTGGCACCTACTACCAAAGGAACTTACATTTTTTGTCTTGCCCATTCACCCTCTGAATGGCACACATACACAATTTATGTCTCAAGGCTTAAAAATCCTTTAACCTGTCTCCTCCCCTTCATTTACACTGATTGAAGTGGATTTATCAATAAGGGATCAGTGATTTCACCATGATTCACCTGGTCAGTCAATTTAAAAAATAGATATATTTAACCTTTATTTAACTAGGCAAGTCAGTTAAGAACAAATTCTTATTTACAATGACGGCCTACCCCGGCCAAACCCGGACGACTATGTCATGGAAAAGACAGTTGTTCTTAATGTTTTGTAAAGTCAGTGTATATTTATTTATTTATTTATTTTATTTAACCATTATTTAACTAGGCAAGTAGGTTAAGGACAAATTCTTATTACAATGACGGCCTACCAAAAGGCAAAAGGCCTACTGTGGGGATTGGGGCGGGAATTGTATTTTTATTTTTTATTTTTTTATTACTCCCCAAATAACTTTAATTTGAAAATGCTAACAAAATTGCCTTGAACTTGTTCTATAATAACAACATTTTGAAAAACACTAAAAAAGGTTATGGAGAGATCAAGTTGAGAGGTTTTTGTTTACTGTAAAATATTACTAACAAATGCTTTATTACTTACCAAAGTCATCAAATACCCTCAGAAGTCTACAGTGGAGTGAGAACATATGGCTATTTCTCCGCCTCCAGTGCCATTCGAAATCAAAGGGAAGAGTCCTTTTAAATAAACCATCCTAAAGAGGAAGAGTATTGGTTAAGAGTTTGGGCTTGGTTTCAATGATTTAGCCATGGCTAAAAAGCATGACCTGGTGAAAATAAGTAAGTTGTGGGTAGAAATATGTATCAGAGAGAAACAGAGAGAGTGCAACCGAAAATAGTACAAATGCTTGGTTTTAAGGTGATGACAGTGATCCTTCGTAGGATAAACCTCCGTGAAGGCCTTCGACACTAACAATTGAACTAAACTTATGCTTGAGAAATACAGTTTATTTGTCAATTGGGCACATGATCAAACTTTGTAACTGATAATTACCTGCCACATCTCCAGGTAGTGGACAATGTTTTCGTCTTTATGGGTGGCCACCACACAGTCAGAGCAAAATATTGTCTCAGCCTCACAGTCAGTGCACAGCCATGTGATCTGTGACTCGATCCCACACACGGAGCAGATGGATTCTCCACAAGGATGTTGTGCAGCTGCTCCCTCATCTCCCTCCATGCAGCCACTGCTTCCTCTTTCCTCCTCTGAGCACTGGTAGTCTGGGCATCACTTGTAGCTGGACTATGATCATTCCTTTGGGCCTGAGAAGGTTCAGAGCCGGAGGTGCAGCACTGAGGGACAATGTGCCTCTTTCGCCTTGCCCAAAAATCTTTTGAAATTCCATTGAGAGAAATTGTTGCATAATTCTGAAACAAGGACAGTTATGAAGAATCTGATCAAATACATACAGTGCCTTCAGAAAGTATTCAGACCCCTTGACCTTTTTCAAATTTTGTTACGTTACAGCCTTATTCAAAAATTGATTACATTGTTTTTTTCCCTCATCAATCTACACACAATACCCCATAATGACAAAGCAAGAACAGGTTTTTAGAAATATTTACTAATTTAAGAACTGAAATATCTAATTTACATAAGTATTCAGACCCTTTACTCAGTACTTTGTTGAAGCACCTTTGGCAACGATTACAGCATTGAGTCTTCTTGGGTATGACGCTACAAGCTTGGCACACCTGTATTTGGGGAGTTTCTCCCATTCTTCTCTGCAGATCCTCTCAAGCTCTGTCAGGTTGGATGGGGAGTTTTGCTGCACAGCTATTTTCAGGTCTCTCCAGAGATGTTCAGTGCCAGGTTTCCTCCAGACGCTTGGCATTCAGGCCAAAGTGTTCAACCTTGGTTTCATCAGACAAGATCATCTTGTTTCTCATGGTCTGAGAGTCTTTAGGTGCCTTTTGGCAAACTCCAAGCAGTCTGTCATGTGCCTTTTACTGAGGAGTTGCTTCCGTCTGACCTATCTACCATAAAGGGCTGATTGGTGGAGTGCTGCAGAGATGGTTGTCCTTGGGGAAGGTTATCCCATCTCCACAGAGGAACTCTAGAGCTCTGTCAGAGTGACCATCAGGTTCTTGGTCACCTCTCTGACCAAGGCCCTTCTCGCCAGATTGCTCAGCTCTAGGAAGAGTCTTGGTGGTTCCAAACTTCTTCCATTTAAGAATGATGGAGGCCACTGTGTTCTCAGGGACCTTCAATGCTGCAGAAATGTTTTGGTACCCTTCCCCAGGTCTGTGCCTCGACACAATACTGTGTCGAACCTCTACGGACAATTCTGTCGACATCATGGTTTGGTTTTTGCTCTGACATGCACTGTCAGCTGTGGGACCTTATAGTTGAAGTCGGAAGTTTACATACACCTTAGCCAAATACATTTAAACTCAGTTTTTTACAATTCCTGACATTTAATCCTAGTAAGAATTCCCTGTCTTAAGTCAGTTAGGATCACCACTTTATTTTAAGAATGTGAAATGTCAGAATAATAGTAGAGAGAATGATTTATTTCAGCTTTTATTTGTTTCATCACATTCCCACTGAGTCAGAAGTTTACATACACTCAATTAGTATTTGGTAGCATTGCCTTTAAATTGTTTAACTTGGGTCAAACGTTTCGGGTAGCCTTCCACAAGCTTCCCACAGTAAGTTGGGTGAATTTTGGCCCATTCCTCCTGATAGAGTTGGTGTAACTGAGCCAGGTTTCTAGGCCTCCTTGCTCGCACACACTTTTTCAGTTCTGCCCACAAAATTTCAATAAGGTTGAGGTCAGGGCTTTGTGATGGATACTCCAATACCTTGACTTTGTTGTCCTTAAGCCATTTTGCCACAACTTTGGAAATATGCTTGGGGTCATTGTCCATTTGGGTGACCCATTTGCGACCAAGCTTTAACTTCCTGACTGATGTCTTGAGATGTTGCTTCAATATATCCACATAACTTTCCTCCTCATGATGCCATCTATTTCGTGAAGTGCACCAGTCCCTCCTACAGCAAAGCACCCCCACAACATGATGCTGCCACCCCTGTGCTTCATGGTTGGGATGGTGTTCTTTGGCTTGCAAGCCTCTCCATTTTTCCTCCGAACATATTGATGGTCAATATGGCCAAAAAGTTATATTTTTGTTTCATCAGACCAGAGGACATTTCTCCAAAAAGTACGATCTTTGTCCCCATGTGCAGTTGCAAACCGTAGTCTGGCTTTTTTATGGCGGTTTTCGAGCAGTGGCTTCTTCCTTGCTGAACGGCCTTTCAGGTTGTGTCGATATAGGACTCATTTTACAGTGGATATAGATACTTTTGTGCCTGTTTCCTCTTCACAAGGTCCTTTGCTGTTGTCCTGGGATTGATTTGCACTTTCCGCACCAAAGTACATTCAGAACGCGTCTCCTTCCTGAGCGGTATGACAGCTGCGTGGTCCCATGGTGTTTATTCTTGCGTACTATTGTTTGTATAGATGAACGTGGTATCTTCAGGCATTTGGAAATTACTCCCAAGGATGAAACAGACTTGTGGAGGTCTACAAATTGTTTTTTGAGGTCTTGGTTAATATATTTTGATTTTCCCATGATGTCAAGCAAAGAGGCACTGAGTTTGAAGGTAGGCCTTGAAATACATCCACAGGTACACCTCCAATTGACTCAAATGATGTCAATTAGCCTATCAGAAGCTTCTAAAGCCATGCCATCATTTTCTGGAATTTTCCAAGCTGTTTAAAGGCACAGTCAACTTAGTGTATGTAAACTTCTGACCCACTGGAATCGTGATACAGTGAATTATAAGTGAAATAATCTGTCTGTAAACAATTGTTGGAAAAAGTACTTGTGTCATGCACAAAGTAGATGTCCTAACCGACTTGCCAAAACTATAGTTTGTTAACAAGAAATTTGTGGAGTGGTTGAAAAACAAGTTTAATTGACTCCAACCAAAGTGTATGTAAACTTCAACTGTCTATTCTGAAATCATGTGACAGATCACGTGACACTTAGATTGCACACAGGTGGACTTTATTTAACTAATTATGTGACTTCGGAAGGTAATTGGTTGCACCAGTTCTTATTTAGGGGCTTCATAGCAAAGGGGTGAATACATATGCATGCAGCAGTTTTATATTTAAATTTTTTGAAACAAGTAATTTTTTTCACTTCACTTCACCAATTTGGACTATTTTGTGTATGTCCATTACATGAAATCCAAATAAAAATCAATTTAAATTACAGGTTGTAATGCAACAAAATAGGAAAAACACCAAGGGGGCTGAATATTTTTGCAAGGCACTGTACCGCTTTAGATTGGCTGCAGTTAACTTCAATGGAGTCAGTGAATTCTGTAGAGCCTGCGCTGCAGTCGAGGTTATCGAGAAAATTGGTGAGTTAGGAGCAGTAGCCTAGCCTATGGAACTTAACCAAGCCTGAGGAAAGAAATGGATGAAGTTACCACTAAATTATACCAACCAGGAATGATAAAATGCCAGATTATTGGTAGACCTCTTCCCGATAACAAATTGTATAAATCTGGCAAGGAGATCATCTCGTAAATATGAGATGAGCTCTGATGGCTGTAACCATTCACTGACCATTATGACAGACCAGCAAGAGAATGAAGGAGAAAACACATGCAAGGCTATCAACGATGCAGGTGAAGCAGAGACCAGTGGCATTCTGTTTTTTGTTAGCTGCTCCCCAGCTCAATCCTGACTTCCCATTGAAGAATATCTACTATGCCGAAAGCGGCACCACTCCGCGTCTGCATGTTGCCTACATTGGACGCCCTGAGCCTAAGACCATGTGTCTTTATGGAGCTACAACTGTGGTGGCTTCTGAGAATATCAGCATTGAAAACACAGAGCATTACACTCACCTGGTGATCAAGAATGTGCAACACAGAGTACTTGGAGGAAAATACAGAGTCAGACTGCACAATCACTTTGGTAAAGCTGACACACTCATCAATGATGAAATCCAAGGTACTTTACACTGAATTAGAACAAATCTACAAATTGCTTATGATCTACAATATGTTTTACAATGTGACTACAAACAAATTCTGACTAATTTACTTATTGTTTTCAAGTAAACCTGCAATGCCTGAAGGTCCCATCGTACTTGATGCCCTTTTGAAGAACTCTGTGATTATTAGCTGGAAACCACCAAAAGATGATGGTGGATCAATGATCACAAACTACATTGTGGAGAAGCGTGAAGAGAAGGAGGGCGATTACTGGACACTCGTTTTTCTCATCCATCACAGGCACAAACTGCCGTATTGCCAACCTTGTTGTAAATGCTGGGTACTTCTTCCATGTGTATGCTCAAAATCGTTATGGAAACAGTGAGCCACTGGAGATCCCCACTCGCATCTTTGTCAAGAGTTCAATGGGTAAGTTGAGTCTCACAATATAGTTACAGTACAAGATCATGTATTTGTACAAATATGAGATTAACAACGTTTTGGATCCCTACTAACGTTATGATGTTATATTTACAGATAAACCTTCACCACCACTGCTGGCAGTCGTCTCTGGTGTGACTAACCTTTCCTGTGTCGTGTCCTGGACGCCTCCTCTCACTGAGGGTGGCTCCAAGATCAAGAGCTACTGCCTTGACAAGAAGGAGAAGAAGGGTGAATGGACACCTGGCACTACTGATGAAATCAAATCCACCATCTTCTCTGTCAAACGCCTCACTGAGGGATGCGAATACATCTTCCACGTGAACTGTGAAAACTTTGCAGGAGTGAGTGAATGGAGTGTGGAATCTGAACCAGTCGTTCCAAAGATGCCTGTTGATGTCCGTGCTCCCGCCTTCAAAGAAGAACTGAGTGTCAAATAAAAGTTTGCAAGATCACAGGACAACCCAAGCCTGTTATTAAATGGTGCAGATGTGGCAAGGAGATCCAGTCTGATGGAAAGAAACTGAAGATTCAAGAGCTCAAGGGAGTCTATCATCAACTGGTTATCTCTGCTGCTGATGAGGAAGACTACTGTCTACCATATCAGAGCAACCAACCTGGGAGGATCCATCTGCATCACTGTCTCTCTGGATGTTGAAGGTAAGATCACTAATGTGTATGCAATAATACTTACATAGTATACAGTACATGTAGAATTGTACATTTACATGAATACAATTCCATGTATTTGTTCCACCTATAAAGAATATTATCAGTACATTTATAATACTTATTTGTTTGGTACTTATGATGTGAAATCATAAGAGGCAATCCCTGCCCTCCGTGGAGAAATGTTGAATATCAAGATTCCATTCAGTGGCAAACCCGATCCTGTCATCACCTGGCAGAAGGGACAAGACCTCATCGATAACAACGGATACTACCAAGTCATCGTCACAAGGTCATTCACATCGCTCGTGTTCCCCAACGGAGTTGATAGGAAGGATGCTGGTTTCTACATCGTTTGTGCCAAGAACAGATTTGGCATTGACCAGCAGACAGTTGAACTGGATGGTGCAGACGTGCCCGACCCACCACGTGGTATCAAAGTAAGTGATGTTTCAAGAGACTCAGTCTCTCTGAGTTGGCAAGTACCTGCTAATGATGGTGGAAGCAGAGGAACCAGCTACGTTGTGGAGAAGTGTCCCACAACAGCTGACTGATGAGAACGTGTTGCCCAGGCTCATGATATTCGCTACACTGTCACCTGTTCGGAGGAACCAGGTACCAGTTCAGAGTGATAGCCTAAAACAAATTTGGTCAAAGTCAACCATGTGAACCAAGCGGTCCCGTTACAACAAAGGAGTCCTTGGCTATGGCAGCGAGGTTAGTGACAGAGATGTTCCCAAGCAAAAGGCTCCCCATTCAAGTGCCAAGAATGTGCATAACAAGTACATGATTGCTGAGAAACTGGAACGTGGCCAGTTTGGTATCGTTCACCGTTGTGTTGAGACCAGCTCTGAGAGGACATACATGGCCAAATTCCTCAAGGTGAGGGGTGCAGATCAAGCATTCATCAAGAAAGAAATTGCAACACTGAACCTGGCCAGACACAACAACTTCTTGTGTCGTCGTGAGTCCTTCGACAGCACTGAGGAATTAGTCATGATCTATGACTTCGTCTCAGGTCAAGACATCTGTGAATGCTTCGGCACAGGAGACTTCGAGCTGAATGAGCGTGAAATCGGCAACTACATCAGACAAGTATGTGAAGCTCTTGAGGTCTTCCACGACAAGAGTCATGGTCACTGACATCAGGCCTGAGAATATTGTGTACACCACAAGAAAGGGCAGTAAAGTCAAGATCATTGAGCTAGGAAAGGCAAGACACCTGACTCCTGGCGACCAGATCAAGGTTCAGTACACTGCAGCTCCTGAGATTCACCAGAATGACATGGTCAGCAGTGTTACAGACGTGGCCAGTTGGTGTTCTAGTCTATGCCCTACTCAGTGGACTCAATCCATTTACTGCCGAGAATCCTCAGCAGATGATTGACAACATCTGAAATGCTGAGTACAGTTACGACGACGAAACATTCAAGGTGCCTACTGTTGAAGCATTAGACTTTATCAAGAGTGAACTGAAACACATTGAGTTTGAAGAACAAAATAGAACCGTGAGGAAAGAGAGAACTACAACTTTCCATGTGGCAGGTAGCCTAGTGGTTAGAGTGTTGGGCGATCTAGTAACCGAAAGGTTGCTAGATCGAATCCCCGAGCTGACAAGGTAAAAATCTGTTGTTCTGCCGCCGAACAAGGCAGTTAACCCGCTGTTCCTAGGCCATCATTGTAAATAAGAATTTGTTCTTAACTGACTTGCCTAGTTAAATAAAGGTTAAATAAATACAAATGTGGCAACTAAAACTGAGGGGAGAAGGTCACCCACATCTGAAAAAACCTGCCCACGTTCCCCTGGTCCTGTTGCTACTGCCAGATCAGCCTCCAGATCCAAGGTGGAGACCTTGCAGGTGGCCAAAGTTGACTACCTAGCAAGGTATGAGTCAAGAAAAGCCATTCTGAGATCTGAGAGGAGATCAGTAGGAAGGAAGGAAGGAAGGAAGGTGTAAGTATGCAGCCCTTCAGCCTTGACCATACCCCATGAGTCACTGTGAGGTTGCGTTCCCACTGTGTGCCATGTGGTCAGCATGCTAAATTTACACTGACAGTCCAATCAAAGCCAACCGCTGAGGTGAAGTGGTACCATAATGGAAAATTGATAACAGAGAGCAGGAGGTACTGTATGTCCAACCTGAGTGGAGTTCTGTATCTTCAAATTCTTGACTGCACCACAGAGGACAGTGGCACTTATCGCAGTGGGAGAATGCTCAGACTACGTCGCAGGGATGGGAGAGTATTCTAGCTATATGGCACCTTGGGAAGATGAGGAACCAAACATTCTCCTCGAAGACAGTTGAAACACATGAAACACACGTGGAGTAGTCCAGCACCTTTGTATGTAAGAAGACTACTGTGCCCGCAACAATCCTGAAAAAACCACAGTCCCTTACCTAAACGAGGGAGAGACTGCCAGATTTGCCTGTGATGTTGATGGTGAACCGGTGCCAACTGTGACCTGGATGCACGAGGGACAAATTATCGGATCATCTGTTCGCCACCATGTCACTACAGAACAGTACAAGTCTACTTTTGAAATCACTTCTGGTGAGGTGTCAGACAAAGGCAGCTACTCAATCGCGGTGGAGAACTCTGAGGGCAGCTAAGATGTACACTTCAGCTTAACCATCTGCTGATTGGAAGCCAAAGAGGAGGGCTCTTCTACAGTGACATACTCAGACAAAGAAATCCCCTAGTCCAGTCATGTCTCCACTAAGAGTGAAGTCTCCTGAATCAATCAGCTCTCCATAGAGAGTAATGTCCCCTACAAGCCCTACACCTAAATCACCCACTGAGAAAGTCACCCTCAAAACAAAGCCCTCCATCTCATCTGGTCTTCAGGACATGACTGCATCTGCAGAGTCCATCATCAAGCTGACAGTGAAAATGACTGGAGATCTTAAACCTGAGATCTCATGAATGAAGGATAGAAAGGTCATTTGATTTAATCACATTTGATTTAATAGTCACACTTACTACATTTCGAATTTACATTTGAAAGGAAATAAATATAGGTTGAAATATAACCTTTTCACTTTCTTTCTTTTTTCATTTGCAGACACATTCACGGTGGAAAATATAACATTTATGAAGAACATGATTCGGCACACCTTGAAATCTATGAATCTGGGGCCTCTGATAGTGGAGTTTACAAATGCACGGTCACCAATAGGTCTGGGTCATCATTCACAAGCTGCATTGTCTCTATTCAAGGTATTATTACTCTATATTACTCAATGTAGGAATGATTTATCATAATTGAAGTCCCGTTCTGGTGAAATTATCTTTATATTATGTATTCAATCAATGTATATCTTGTCTTGTATCTATAAACCTTATAATTCTGCACATGACCTAATATGTAATCAATGTATCTCTTTATCTGTCTTAGCTTCAAACAAAACTAAAGCACTTGCAACAAAAACAGAAATCTCAGAGCAAGTTATGAAAAAGGAAATTGTCTACGGAGAAGTTGAATCTGACACAGAAATCAAGGCGTCCCATACTCAAATGGTCATGCCTGAAGGTCAGTCTCTCACCCTGAGAGCCAACATCCCTGGAGCTTCAGATATCAGATGGATCTTGAAGGGAATGGAACTGGCCAACTCAGAGGACTACAGATATGGTGTGTCTGGAAACAACCATACAATGTTCATCAAGAAGGTCAGCCAATACAAGCAGGGGGTCATCACATGCGAAGCCAAAACCGAGCATAGCCCATGCTCGGTTTTGGCTTCGCATGTGATCAAGTGCCAGTTTGACACCACTGTCACTGAAGCACAATCAGATGCACCATCATTCCTTGTGCAGCCACATTCTCAGAGTGTCAACGAAGGACAGAAAAATCAAGTTCACATGTGAGATTGCAAGAGAACCTGCCCCTGAAATTGAGTGTCTTAAAGACAACATCATGGTGAGTAGGCTACAAAGAGTTTTGTAAATAATGTTTGATTTGATTTCTTCAATTCAATACAACAGAATTGTATTCATCCCATCAGGGGCAATCACAAAAGGCAAGTCTGGATACAAATATCACTAGATACTTTAATAATAAAAAACACAAACTAATATTTTATTCTGTCTCTCTCCTTACAGGTATCTATGACCTCAAACAGGAAACTGAGCTGTTCAAAAAATGTATACACTCTGGAGATTATTGAGGCCACAGTTGCAGACAGTGGCAAATACACCATCAAAGCCAAAAACAAATATGGACAGTGCTCTGGAACATCATCTATCAACATCACCAGTAAGTTATCAATCTTTTATCAATCCATTGTTTAATTAAAAGCTTACAGTACATTGTGATAATGCAAAGCTTTCCCAAGTTTTATGAAAAATGTAACTTGAGTCGCTAAATTTTACTAATAGCTTAAATTAAAGACTAAGATTTCATTTTCCTAACCAGTATTTTCCATGTGTTATTTGTTTATATTCATACAGATGGTCTTGAGTATCTCCATTGAGAATTGACCATTTAGCCATATACCTCGTCATTTGCATTATTCGCACAGCTCTTGTTCAAGAACCTGCCAAAATGGTTATAAAGGAGCAAAGTGCTGCTGCTGCCAGCTTGCACAGTGACAGTTTCTCGGCCACATCAGTCCATATGGCTGAAGCATCAATGACACAAGAAGGCTATTTCCAAAGCCAATTTGAAAGCATATCTGCTGCTAGCGTGTCCGCCATAACATCTGAATCAATGGTATCCATGAGCTCCAGCAGTATCACGGAAATGTTAAGTGAAATGATGTCAAGTCATGCTATTTCAACTCATGGCTCCTCAATGAGCTCTCTTATTCATGGTGGCGGAATACAGTGGGGGGAAAAAGTATTTGATCCCCTGCTGATTTTGTACGTTTGCCCACTGACAAAGAAAGGATCAGTCTAGATTTTTAATGGTAGGTTTATTTGAACAGTGAGAGACAGAATAACAACAAAAATATCCAGAAAAACGCATGTCAGAAATGTTACAAATTGATTTGCATTTTAATGAGGGAAATAAGTATTTGACCCCCTCTCAATTAGAAAGATTTCTGGATCCCAGGTGTCTTTTATACAGGTAACGAGCTGAGATTAGGAGCACACTCTTAAAGGGTGTGCTCCTAACCGCAGCTTGTTACCTGTAAAAAAGACACCTGTCCACAGAAGCAATCAATCAATCATATTCCAAACTCTCCACCATGGCCAAGACCAAAGAGCTCTCCAAGGATGTCAGGGACAAGATTGTAGACCTACACAAGGCTGGAATGGGCTACAAGACCATCGTCAAGCAGCTTGGTGAGAAGGTGACAACATTTGGTGCGATTATTCGCAAATGGAAGAAACACAAAAGAACTGTCAATCTCCCTCGGCCTGGGGCTCCATGCAAGATCTCACCTCGTGGAGTTGCAATGATCATGAGAACGGTGAGGAATCAGCCCAGAACTACACGGGAGGATCTTGTCAATGATCTCAAGGCAGCTGGGACCATAGTCACCAAGAAAACAATTGGTAACACACTACGCCGTGAAGGACGGAAATCCTGCAGCGTCCGCAAGGTCCCCCTGCTCAAGAATGCATATACAGGCCCGTCTGAAGTCTGCCAATGAACATCTGAATGACTCAGAGAACAACTGGTGAAAGTGTTGTGGTCAGATGAGACCAAAATGGAGCTCTTTGACATCAACTCAACTCGCCGTGTTTGGAGGAGGAGGAATGCTGCCTATGACCCCAAGAACACCATCTCCACCGTCAAACATGGAGGTGGAAACATTATGCTTTGGGGGTGTTTTTCTGCTAAGGGGACAGGACAACTTCACCGCATCAAAGGGACGATGGACGGGGCATTGTACTATCAAATCTTGGGTGAAAACCTCCTTCCCTCAGCCAGGGCATTGAACATGGGTCGTGGATGGGTATTCCAGCATGACAATGACCCAAAACACATGGCCAAGGCAACAAAGGAGTGGCTCAAGAAGAAGCACATTAAGGTCTTGGAGTGGCCTAGCCAGTCTCCAGACCTTAATCACATAGAAAATCTGTGGAGGGAGCTGAAGGTTCGAGTTGCCAAAAGTCAGCCTCGAAACCTTAATGACTCGGAGAAAATCTGCAAGGAGGAGTGGGACAAAATCCCTCCTGAGATGTGTGCAAACCTGGTGGCCAACTACAAGAAACGTCTGACCTCTGTGATTGCCAACAAGGTTTTGCCACCATGTACTAAGTCATGTTTTGCAGAGGGGTCAAATACTTATTTCCCTCATTAAAATGCAAATTGTTTTATAACATTTTTGACATGCGTTTTTCTGGATGTTTTTGTTGTTATTCTGTCTCTCACTGTTTAAATAAACCTACCATTAAAATTATAGACTATCCTTTCTTTGTCAGTGGGCAAACGTACAAAATCAGCAGGGGATCAAATACTTTTTTGAACAGAGATCTTCTGTTCAATCTGACAATTAATCTGGATGGTTGTACAGTCGTCTCAAATAAAACTGTGAAGGACCTCGGTGTTACTCTGGACCCTGATCTCTCTTTTGAAGAACATATCAAGACTGTTTCAAGGACAGCTTTTTTCCATCTACGTAACATTGCAAAAATCAGAAACTTTCTGTCCAAAAATGACGCAGAAAAATTAATCCATGCTTTTGTTACTTCTAGGCTGGACTACTGCAATGCTCTACTTTCCGGCTACCCGGATAAAGCACTAAACAAACTTCAGTTAGTGCTAAATACGGCTGCTAGAATCCTGACTAGAACCAAAAAATTTGATCATATTACTCCAGTGCTAGCCTCCCTACACTGGCTTCCTGTTAAGGCAAGGGCTGATTTCAAGGTTTTACTGCTAACCTACAAAGCATTACATGGGCTTGCTCCTACCTATCTTTCCGATTTGGTCCTGCCGTACATACCTACACGTACGCTACGGTCACAAGACGCAGGCCTCCTAATTGTCCCTAGAATTTCTAAGCAAACGGCTGGAGGTAGGGCTTTCTCCTATAGAGCTCCATTTTTATGGAATAGTCTGCCTACCCATGTGAGAGACGCAGACTCAGTCTCAACCTTTAAGTCTTTACTGAAGACTTATCTCTTCAGTAAAGCAGTAGTTTATGTGCCGGGGGGCTAGGGTCAGTCTGTTTCATCTGGAGTATTCTCTTGTCTTATCCGGTGTCCTGTGTGAATTTAAATATGCTCTCTCTAATTCTCTCTTTCTCTCTTTCTTTCTTTCTCTCGGAGGACCTGAGCCCTAGGACCATGCCTCGGGACTACCTGGCATGATGACTCCTTGCTGTCCCCAGTCCACCTGGCCATGCTGCTGCTCCAGTTTCAACTGTTCTGCCTGCGGCTACGGAACCCTGACCTGTTCACCGGACGTGCTTGTTGCACCCTCGACAACTACAATGATTATTATTATTTGACCATGCTGGTCATTTATGAACATTTTAACATCTTGACCATGTTCTGTTATAATATCCACCCGGCACAGCCAGAAGAGGACTGGCCACCCCTCATAGCCTGGTTCCTCTCTAGGTTTCTTCCTAGGTTTTTGGCCTTTCTAGGGAGTTTTTCCTAGGGAGTTTTTCCTAGCCACCGTGCCTCTTTCACATGCATTGCTTGCTGTTTGGGGTTTTAGGCTGGGTTTCTGTACAGCACTTTGAGATTTCAGCTGATATACGAAGGGCTATATAAATAAATTTGATTTGATTTTGATTTGATTTTTCCCCCACTGTATAGTGTACTGTATCTAGAATTAGTATAGTCTTGAGTTTGTTGTTCTTCTGCTTTAAATAACAAGTAGAGAAGATGACATGTTAATTAATTCCTTTCTTTTTTTATTATTGCTTGTAGCTCCCAAAATCGAATCTCTCCCAGAGGATATCAGCATTGAGCCAAGAAAGACTTTGAGCGTGTCCTGTGCTTTCTCTGGACACCCAACACCTGAGATTGAGTGGGTCTGCTCAGGGTGAAGGAAAACGATGCCGGAGCGTACACCCTTAAACTGTCCAACGAGCTTGGATCTGCCATGGCAACTGTCAACATTCATATTCGGTCCATGTAAAAAAATACTTTCATAATTTCCTTCCCCCATTTCCCCTCCTCCAGTACCTTTTTATTTATTGAATTAGCAAAAGTAATCTTTACTTGATAAAGACCTGGATTTATGTTCTTGTAAAAAAAAATATGTTTATATATATACCAAACTTGACTAACTAAGTCTAAAGTTGTTATAAAATGTGCCATATTGGATAATTATGACTAGGATTTTGTTTTACCACTTTTCTGTGACATGTACATAATGTATATAGCTGAATTTAACGGTTATGGAAAATGTATGCATTGCTATTTTTGACAATATTAACTGAAACAAAAATAACTAAATGTTTTAACAGGAGAAAGTTTCACATTAAACGAATACCCTGTTAAACCTGAAACTAAACTCTGTGCCTCAACAAAAAGTTGAAGTCTTAAGATTGCCTCAACAGGTAGAGAGGCTCCCTGTTGAAGTTGACTAAATCAGAGAAAGACAATGTTATGCACTGTGCATCTGTGTGTGCAATATTACAAAAACTCCTATGAATTGTAACATGATCATAAGACTGAGTGCTGTTTGCATAAACCCTCAGGACAACTAGGCATTGTGTTCTGACTGACTGTCATAACCACCATTTTAATGACATGCTCAACATGTGAGCAGCCTGCACTTTGTGTGCTGTTTTTAGGTGCACTGTTTCTGGCAATGGACAGTTGGCTTTTTAAAACGTAACAAAACCTGGCCATTTAAAAACAAAAGTAAATTCAAGTACTTCGTTGCAGAAGCAGTGCCACCTCTAGGAGGATTGCTAGGTAATATTTTGTGAGTGTGTTTTAGTTTTAGAATTTCACCTTGTCAGTAGTCAGGGTAACCATCAAGTGAATGCACCACGGTGATACCATCTACCGTGAAACAAAGAAAGCAAAACACATTACTAATAATGCCCTGCACTTTGATTTAACTGAGTCTATTGATGTAGTATAACTACTATACTCATCCTTGAGTTTTGTTACCGATTTAATAAAGCAGTATTTCAGCACTAGTGAATCACTGTTTCTTTATTTGCCTCAATTACGTGTGTTGTTGTTCAGTTTCCTTTCCTTATCAATGATTCCACCACTTTTACATTATCAAAAATAACAAATAACCATTAAGGTAAACGGGGAAATAATAAATAAAGTATGTAACAATCTATAAGGGTCAATGTCATATACAACTGTGATTGAATGTTTCATCCACACAAATTAAGTAACTTTACAGCGTTGAGCCAAATATCAGCTGCCCTCTGTCTGAACAAAGACTGACCAAATACCCAGGTTAAAAAGGCAAAGTGCTGTTCAAACAATAACAAAGCAACACCCCGCCACTTGTTTTGGTAAACAGCTGAGGGGTGGAGCTGGAGAAATGTTACTACTCTCAAATTCATAGACAAGAGCTATGGATGCAAGGACTGACCATCCATGAGGTCAACAAAATGATGGTTTTAACATTGACATTGTTTACAAACATTGGAGTAAAACAAGCTTATATGTTGGGTTCTGATGGGGTGTGACAGTTGAACCAAGCTCACAAGACAATAAGTTATATTCTTCAGGAATCAATAGTTATATATCAACAAAACATCAAAAGGTTTAATGACATTTGGAGATTGTCAAGCCAAGCCTTCAATACTGGGTAGGCTTATAATGTAGGGAGGGATGTATTTTCTGTTAGTCAAGATTGACCTAGTCTATTTATTGTGGTGTTGAAAACGCAAACCATATAATGGAAGCGCTCGAAGTCGGTATGCTTTGTTTATTGTTTTACAGTACAAGGGGAGGGTCATGTGAAAATATTTTTAACATTGAGAAGGAGGATTTTATATAACACCTTGAGTTGGTCCAGTCCCCCAGTAAATGTCGAGCATGCAGCTCCCCATGGATTGTTAAGGTGGAACACTTTTGTTGTGAAGCTTTTTTCAGGGAAATCTGACGACCCGGAAGTGATGATGTAAGACTAAGCACTAGCAGCTAAACTAAAGGCTAAAGCTAGCAACACACGGCAAATTGCATTGGTTTCGCTGGCCTAATAAGATATAAACCTATCAATAACATAGTGGTGGAGGGGCATAGTTCTCTCTGTGCGCTGTGATTATGAAACAGGAGTTCGATCACTACTGGTGTCAGCTTCGCTGGACATAAGATGGCGACAGAGCTGAGACGCTTTTGGAAGCTTGGGTCATTGAGCCGTATCTGCACCTTCTCCCTTCTATTTCTGTTTGTGCATTGTCATACGTGTAAACATCAAGTTCCATCTCCGTCGGAGGTGAGTATCGTTATCGCTTGCTTACCAGTTATTTTCTCGTAAGGAATCGATGGATAGCTGAGGTACTTTGCGTGGGGCGCTCGAGCCATGGCAAGGGGCGTATCAGGTAGATTGTTTAAAAGTACCGAGTAGGGTTGGTGGGTATTTTGGGGGCTGGGCCCTGTTGAAAATGTTACATTACACAAAGGTTTACTTAAAAAAATAAAAATAAAATCTTGCATGCAATTACATGTATTATTTACACGAAGAACGCTGTATCAAAATAAAGCTAATACAACACTGACCTCAAATTCTTTCTACATGATTACTACTGCTACATTACTACCGCTACTTTTCTTTCAACAATGTTTCTTGTAGGTTGTCCATAAAGTGTACCTGAAGTCAGAAAGATTAACCAAAAGAAGCTCTGATCAACAATTGAAGATAACGATAATTTATGATTCAAGTGTGGACAAGTAAGTACATTTTTTTTCTTACTATAGAATTGTCAGTTTGTAATGTAAGTGTGTGCCAGGCTTTACTGTAAACTGGTTATTATAAATACACGTTGTCTTCTTCCAAAGGTTAACTTCAAATAAAAGAAGACTTGTGAAGGTATGTTTGTGTGAATGAGGTCAGAGATATTTTCTATTAACATACAGGACAATAGGTATATTGTCATGTCTATCACGGCTATGACAATGTTACCTTTGAAGTTTTGTTGCTGCTGGCTAATATTATGTTGTGTATCATTTTTAGCTGGATGCTGGTCAATAAACACTGCCTTTTTGTTTTCTACAGGATAAACTTTTTCCACAAGCAATTGATTATCTACAGAAGGCATTTCAGGTTCGCCGGCAAGCAGGACCTGTATTACTCAGCAGGTAAAGTTCTCACCTCCCATCACCCTCCAGCACTGCCCATTAACATGATCGCCCTCCAGCACAGGCCATTAACATGATCGCCCTCCAGCACAGCCCATTAACATGATCGCCCTCCAGCACAGCCCATTAACATGATCGCCCTCCAGCACAGACCATTAACATGATCGCCCTCCAGCACAGTCCAAGAACATGATCGCCCTCCAACACAGTCCAAGAACATGATCACAGTCCATTAACATGATCACCCTCCAGCACAGTCCATTAACATGATCACCCTCCAACACAGTCCATTAACATGATCACTCTCCAGCACAGTCCATTAACATGATCACCCTCCAGCACAGTCCATTAACATGATCACCCTCCAGCACAGTCCATTAACATGATCACCCTCCAGCACAGTCCATTAACATGATCACCCTCCAGCACAGTCCATTAACATGATCGCCCTCCAGCACATTTTATTAACATGATCACCTTCCAGCACATTTTATTAACATGATCACCCTCCAACACCCGCCATTAACATGATCACCCTCCAATACGGTCCATTGACATGATCACCCTCCAACACGGTCCATTGACATGATCACCCTCCAACACGGTCCATTGACATGATCACCCTCCAACACGGTCCATTGACATGATCACCCTCCAACACGGTCCATTGACATGATCACCCTCCAACACGGTCCATTGACATGATCACCCTCAAACATGGTCCAAGAACATGATCAAATCAAATGTATTTATATAAACCTTCTTACATCAACTGATATCTCAAAGTGCTGTACAGAAACATAGCCTAAAACCCCAAACAGCAAGCAATGCAGGTGTAGAACCACGGTGGCTAGGAAAAACTCCCTAGAAAGGCCAAAACCTAGGAAGAAACCTAGAGAGGAACCAGGCTATGAGGGGTGGCCAGTCCTCTTCTGGCTGTGCCGGGTGGAGATTATAACAGCACATGGCCTAGATGTTCAAATGTTCATAAATGACCAGCATGGTCAAATAATAATAGTCACAGTAGTTGTCGATGGTGCAACAAGTCAGCACCTCAAGAGTAAATGTCAGTTGGCTTTTCATAGCCGATCATTGAGAGTATCTCTACCGCTCCTGCTGTCTCTAGAGAGTTGAAAACAGCAGGTCTGGGACAGGTAGCACGTCCGGTGAACAGGTCAGGGTTCCATAGCCGCAGGCAGAACAGTTGAAACTGGAGCAGCATCACGGCCAGGTGGACTGGGGACAGCAAGGAGTCATCATGCCAGGTAGTCCTGAGGCATGGTCCTAGGGCTCAGGTCCTCCAAGAGAATTAGAGAGAGCATACTTAAATTCACACAGGACACCGGATAAGACATGATCACCCTCCAACACGGTTCAAGAACATGTTCTCATTTCAAGAAGACAATAAAATAGTTTCATGTTTGTAATTCAGTTGGAGTTGTGAGTGTAGCATTTTAAGATGTTTCTAGATAATCTATATCGTTGAATAGGCCAAAAACACTGAATGCTTCTCATATATTGAATATCTAAAGAGCACACTAAGCTATGTCAAGTCATTAATACAAGGCTCGATCAGTCAAGAGGTTCAGTTCATGCGTCTTTCTCTTGCATTATAAAATGTGTTTCTGTTCAGACAATGTGTGACCAATCAGTATCTGAGGAAGAAAGATGACCCTCACCGCTACTGCCAGGGAGCATGTGCAGACATCAGTAAGTGTGGACCCGTCATTGTTCCTGAGCATCATCTGCAGGTCAGTCTACGCCACAGAAATTGGAACATGAGGTGTAGTGACGAAGTAGGTTGGTCGATAGACTAGTTATTAGTAATACCAGGTCTCAAGTAACTTACTTAGTCAGTGTTGGTCACTGTTATTGGTCGCTGTTATTAACATGTGATTTCTGGTATTGATTTGTTATTAATAAAACATGGAAAGTACATCGTCATTATAGGTGCCAGTCTTTCCACTGTTCCTCTACCCATAGGGACAATGTACCACCAGGCACCCGTGGACCATTCTGTAGTTATGGGATTAGCTAATGCAGCCTACGCCGGTTCATTGAAATTTGAATTATGATAGGGCTTAGGTTGGAGTGCCTATTGTCCCACTTTGAGGTTGTGTGCAGAACTGAGGGTGGCCTCACTGACCTGACAGCCTCAAACAAGATTAGCACTTCCGGTTCATGGGTCGTTTAAGACGGTCCAGAAGCTTTTGTCTTCTAAACTACCTCTATTGCTTGTAACTCACCTTTTTAAGCTTGGCCTTTTTAACCAGCGATGTTATTGTTCTTTTAGACATCTATTTAGTCACTTTAAATACAGTATTATTTGACTTAGCCTGAAGACATTAATAGTTAGCCTCCATGTTTACATGCTCCACTCTGTTTCCGCTATATGTTATCTACTCACCTGGCTTGCCACCATTGCCTCCTGCTGCTATCTTCAACAGGTCTGTCTTGTAAAAGAGATTCTCAATGAGACTAAACAAGGTTAAACTGAAACCGTCCTCAACATGCACATGATCCAACTGTCTGCGTGGGATTAGAATTCCACCCACATCGGTCTTCACACTCTTCCTCTGTCTCCCCCTGCTCATTCCGTTTAGTCCTAGCAATAAGACATAAAAAAACTAATCTACAGTTGAAGTCAGAAGTTTACATACACCTTAGCCAAATACATTTCAACTCAGTTTTTCACAATTCCTGACATTTAATCCTAGTAGAAATTCCCTGTTTTAGGTCAGTTAGGATCACCACTTTATTTTAAGAATGTGAAATGTCAGAATAACAGTAGAGAGAATGATTTATTTCAGCTTTTATTTATTTCATCACATTCCCAGTGGGGCAGAAGTTTACATACACTCAAATAGTATTTGGTAGCATTGCCTTTAAATTGTTTAACTTGGGTCAAACGTTTCGGGTAGCCTTCCACAAACTTCCCACAATAAGTTGGGTGGATTTTGGCCCATTCCTCCTGACAGAGCTGGTGTAACTGAGTCAGGTTTGTAGGCCTCCTTGCTCACACACGCTTTTTCAGGTCTGCCCACAAATTGTCTATAGGATTGAGATCAGGGCTTTGTGATGGCCACTCCAATACCTTGACTTTGTTGTCCTTAAGCCATTTTGCCACAACTTTGGAATTATGCTTGGGGTCATTGTTCATTTGGAAGACCCATTTGCGACCAAGCTTTAACTTCCTGACTGATGTCTTGAGATGTTGCTTCAATATCCACATAATTTTCCTCCCTCATGATGTCATCTATTTTGTGAAGTGCACCAGTCCCTCCTGCAGCAAGGCACCCCCACAACATGATGCTGCCACCCCTGTGCTTCACGGTTGGGATGGTTTTCTTCGGCTTGCAAGCCTCCGCCTTTTTCCTCCAAACATAACAATGGTCATTATGGCCAAACAGTTCTATTTTTGTTTCATCAGACCAGAGGACATTTCTCTAAAAAGTACGATATTTGTCCCCATGTGCAGTTGCAAACCGTAGTCTGGCTTTTTTATGGCGGTTTTGGAGCAGTGGCTTCTTCCTTGCTGAGCAGCCTTTCAGGTTATGTCCATATAGGACTCGTTTTACAGTGGATATAGATACTTTTGTACCTGTTTCCTCCAGCATCTTCACAAGGTCCTTTGCTGTTGTTCTGGGATTGATTTGCACTTTTCGCACCAAAGTACGTTCATCTCTAGGAGACAGAACACGTCTCCTTCCTGAGCGGTGTGACGGCTGCGTGGGCCCATGGTGTTTGTACAGATGAACGTGGTACCTTCAGGCGTTTGGAAATTGCTCCCAAGGATGAACCAGACTTGTGGAGGTCTGCAATTTTTTTTCTGAGGTCTTTGCTGATTTCTTTTGATTTTCCCATAATGTCAAGCAAAGAGGCACTGGGTTTGAAGGTAGGCCTTGAAATACATCCACAGGTACACCTCCAATTGACTCAAATGATGTCAATTAGCCTATCAGAAGCTTCTAAAGCCATGACATCATTTTCTGGAATTTTCCAAGCTGTTTAAAGGCACAGTCAACTTAGTGTACGTAAGCTTCTGACCCACTGGAATTGTGAAATAATCTATCTGTAACCAATTGTTGGAAAAAGTACTTGTGTCATGCACAAAGTAGATGTCCTAACCAACTTGCCAAAACTATAGTTTGTTATCAAGAAATTTGTGGAGTGGTTGAAAAACGAGTTTTGATGACTCCAACCTCAGTGTATGTACACTTCTGACTTCAAGTGTGTGTGTGTGTGTGTGTGTGTGTGTATGTATGTATGTATATAAATGTATATATACATACATACACACACATATATATATATATATATATATATATATATATATATATATATATATATATATATATATATATATATACATATATATAGCTCAACTGGTAGGCCTGTTGGCTGATGGTGGTCTTGAGTACTGTAGTTTGATGATTTTACTGTGTTACGCCCATTGTGTGATTTCCAGCAATGCAAGGTAAAGTATTTCAGGGCTCACCTGTAGATTCAGGACTTACCTGTAAACGAGACCTGGGCTTCGATGCGATTTTTCTGTTTTAAATAAATTAAATAAAAATGCAATTATGTATATGTGATTTCCAGCAATGCAAGGTGTGCAGCGAGACAGGGAGGTCGTGTGGCTCAGCAGGGCCCCCGGACGGGAAGGGGGTGGAGGGGGCTGACTTTGTCCTCTACGTCAGCGGGTTGACTACAGAACGCTGTGGACAGGAGAACATTGTGGCCTATGCTGCATACTGTCAACTGGAGTCTGAGCTGGACAGGTAAGCCTCCAACTCTGTATACTCTTTAAATACACCTGGTTAACCCTTTGAATATATTTTACAGGCTTATAACGGCATCTTAGGCTGTTCCAGATTGCCGTAGCTACTGATTGGGTCTGGTAGGTGACATGGTAGCCCATGGCCCATGAATAGGTCTTTTAACCCAATTATATTTTAGGTCAGTTTCACATTCTTTACCTTTTTAGACCCATTGCTGGATATGCCAACCTGTGCCCCAATATGATATCCACCCAACCTCAGGAGTTTGAGGGTATGCTGTCAACCGTCAAACACGAAGTCATACACGCCCTGGTGAGTGCATTGGAAACAATCTAATTGTTATTCCTATTGGCGTGAAGCTAGTCATGAATGATTTAAATAAATACCATAATGAATTAAACATGTCCAACACAGATTTCATTATTGATTGAGTAATGTGATTTCATTACTTTCTTTAACGTGTGTCCAACAGGGTTTTTCTGCAGGGCTGTTTGCATTTTATCACGATGATGATGGCAAGCCTCTGACACCTCGGTTTGCAAGTGGACTACCAGCATTCAACGAGAGGTATGTATACTTAATCATTATCCTCCACTGTCAGGCTGGGTTTTTAGAATTGCGCTTTTTGTAATAAGCACCAGGCCTAGACGATAATACAATGCACAACAGAAAAATTATTATATGTTTCTAAAATCATGTTGATGTTTGAGAGATCTTTTGCTTTCTATTATAGTTTAGGCCTGTATCAGTGGAGTGATGCAGTGATACGTAAAGTGACTCGATTATGGGACATCCGTGGTGGCGTGATGGTCCGACATGAAGTGCATCTTCTAGTGACACCGCGTGTTGTGGTAAAAATCCTGCTTTTAAGCTCCTCCCTGTTGAATCATGTATTTACATGTATTTGTCATTGGTAGATATGTGCCGTTGTAGAGGCTATGCTGTGCTCTGCTGTGTTGTGCTGTGCGGTGTTATGCTAATGTTTTATTGTTGTGCTGCGCTGCCCTGCGTTGTCCTGTAATGTGGTTAATGTTCGCGTCCTGTACCCCTGCATGTGTTTGCAGGAAGAGGCGAGGAGACACTTTGGCTGTCCCATCCTGGAGGGTATGGAGCTGGAGAACCAGGGAGGGATGGGTACGGAGCTGAACCACTGGGAGAAGAGGCTACTAGAGGTAACAGAAGGGCTGCAGTTTGCATTGTACTGTGCTTAGTTTTTACTGTTATGTGAAATGATTCCTTTCTGTACAGTATGTGCAGCCTACATTTGTTTTATAGATTTACTTAGCCTACTAGAACTGGTGTCTGAACTGGAATTCCTGATATAGACCTAACCACACCATATCCTTATAGCTCAGTTGGTAGAGCATGCCAGGGTCGTGGGTTCGATTCCCACGGTGGCCAGTATGAAAAATGTATTAAAATGTATGCATTCACTACTGTATGTCTCTGGATAAGAGCGTCTGCTAAATGACTAAAATGTAAATGTAATTACCCTTTCACTCAGTTTCATAGTCTGTATAGCTATTGTGAATTCTGCATGTATTTCTTAGCAATAGTTTGTTACTCATCATCAGCATTTACACTGAGTATACAAAGCATTAGGAACACCTGATCTTTCCAAGACATAGACTAACCAGGTGAATCACAGTGAACGCTATGATCCCTTATTGATGTCACCTAGGGTTGCACGTTTTGGGGAATATTTAAAGGTGGAAATTCTCCGTGGGAATTAACGGGAATATATGGGAGTTAATGGAAGTATATGCAAATTAATATTCATATAATTTAAATGTAGATGTTTTTTGCATTGGATATATTTACCATATCATATGGAGACAGAAACATAAACCTTTTACCTGATCATAAGTAGACAATTGCAAATGATTAAATCCTTCCAATAGAAATAAAAAAAATATTTGTTACGAATTGAACTTTCATTAAATTAATTGACTCTTCACATGGGATGATTTCACTGAACAACAAAATAAAGATAATATTGAATGATCCCCAATGATCCATCGCATCTCCCAAAAACTTTTTCAATATACATCTGTGGAAGGATTAGTCTGGAGGCTAACATGCTGACCAGACCGGGCACATCGGGTGCGCGAGCGTCGCAAAATACATTTTGAAATCCATGTTATTCAATTATTGCACCCACACTGCTCTCGTGAGCCAATGAGCGTCTGCGATGCCAAGGGCTAAAATAGAACTCCTTTCTATTTCTGACGCAGATCGCGCTGCAAGTCCTGCCTCTCCCATCTCCTCATTGGTTTAAAGAAGCAGGTACCCACGTGCCATCTCCTCATTGGTTATACCCACGTGGGTGATTGAAAGACAAAATATTTTGTCGGTTGTGTGGTAATACTCTGAAAGTGTAGATGCCAATCACCATATAAGTTCAAAGATGAAAAAGCCTGGAAGGAGGAGAGATGACTAGAAACGATTCGGTTTGCTGTTTTATGTGTGGATTAATTGTCGGAGTAGAGGACCTTGTGCGTTTCAGGTAAAATAACAACTCAATGTTTATATCCCAGGACAAATGAGCTAGCAACAGCAAGCTAGCTAAATAGGACAAATTAGCTAGCAAGTGCAAGCTAACTAGCTAAATTGCCATACATGTTTAATGCTTTTCGACCTGTCCCCAAATTAATGTAATTGGTTCAGAGTTTGTTTTGATATTTTAACCTGCGTGTCGTGATCACGTTTGGTGTAGGGGGACAAAATAAATGTATGCACGATGGCACACGCGGGCAGCCGGTTTGGGTTCCGTGTAAAGCTTTGGTTGTCTTCCTCTCAGGCTTCCATGTCTTCTCCCTGGACCTCCTCAATGTCCACCTCTTCAACATCAGTCTCTGAGGCTTCATCTTCACTGTCACTTTCCAACCTTGTTGAGGATGGCTCATTGTCAGGCTCAGAAAGCCTCAAATTTGCCCAGATGGCCACCAATTTTTCAACCCTTGTATTGGTCAGCCTGTTGCGTGCTTTGGTGTGTGTGTGTGTTCCCAAACAATGACCAGTTGCACTCTGAGGTGGCTGATGTTGGTGGGATTTGGAGGATGATGGAGGCAACAGGGGAAAGAGCCTCAGATCCACAAAGTCCCTTCCACCAGGTGGATGTTGAGATATGTTGGCATGACTGCCATATTGCATCTCCATCCCAAAGCCCTTGCTTGGAAGTGTACTTCGCCAGACTGCCAAGAACCTTGCCCTAATCCAGGCCAAGGTGGTGAGACATGGTAGTGATGACACCATAGGCCTTGTTGATCTCTGCACCAGACAGGGTGCTCTTGCCAGCATACTTGGGGTCCAACATGTACGCTGCGGCGCGTGTATGGGCTTCAGGCAGAAGTCTTCACGCTTTTTGATATATTTCAGAACTGCAGTTTCCTCTGCTTGGAGCAACAGTGAAGTGGGCAGTGCAGTACGGATTTCTTCTCATACATCTGCAAGCAGAGTCTGAACATCAGACAGGATGACATTGTCTCCCTCAATCCGTGCAATGGCTACTGCTCTACGTTTCAGGAGTTTCAGGCTGCTTACCACTCTCTCCCAAAATACATATAACCAGGAGGATCCTCTTGATGGGGTTGTCCATATTGGCAGACAGTGATATGGCCATTTCTTGGAGACAGACCTTCCCCTCCAGGAGACTGTCAAACATGATGCCAACACCACCCCAACGGTTGTTGCTGGGCAGCTTCAATGTGGTGCTCGTATTCTTCTCACTTTGCTTGGTGAGGTAGATTGCTGCTAGAACTTGATGACCCTTCACATACCTAACCATTTCCTTAGCTCTCTTGTAGAGTGTATCCATTGTTTTCGGTCCCATGATGTCCTTGAGGAGCAGATTTAATTCATGAGCAGCACAGCCAATGGGTGTGATGTGAGGGTAGGTCTCCTCCACTTTAGACCAAGCAGCCTTTATGTTCGCAGCATTGTCTGTCACTAGTGCAAATACCTTCTGTGGTCCAAGGTCATTGATGACTGCCTTCAGTTCATCTGCAATGTAGAGACCGGTGTGTCTGTTGTCCCTTGTGTCTGTGCTCTTGTAGAATTCTGGTTGAGGAGTGGAGATGATGTAGTTAATTATTCCTTGCCCACGAACATTCAACCACCCATCACAGATGATTGCAATACAGTCTGCGTTCTCCATGATTTGCTTGACCTTCACTTGAACTCTGTTGAACTCTGCCTCCAGCAAATGAGTAGATAAAGCATGTCTGGTTGGAGGGGTGTATGCTGGGCAAAGAACATTCAGAAATCTCTTCCAATACACATTGCCTGTGAGCATCAGAGGTGAACCAGCTCACTGGGCAGCTCTTGGCTGTGCTTCCCTTTGTAGTCTGTAATGGTTTGCAGGCCCTGTCACATCCGACGAGCGTCAGAGCCGGTGTAGTACGACTCGATTTTTGTCCTGTATTGACGCATTGCTTGTTTGATGGTTCGTCGAAGGGCATAGCGGGATTTCTTATAAGCTTCCGGGTTAGAGTCCTGCTCCTTGAAAGCGGCAGGTCTAGCCTTTAGCTCAGTGCAGAATGCTGCCTGTAATCCATGACTTCTGGTTGGGGTATGTACGTACGGTCACTGTGGGGACGACGTCATTGGTGCACTTATTGATGAAGCCAATGACCGATGTGGTGTACTCTTCAATGCCATCGGAGGAATCCCGGAACATATTCCAGCATCTGCTTCATCTGACCACTTTTTTTTATTGATCTAGTTACTGGTGCTTCCTGCTTTAATTGTTGCTTGTAAGCAGGAATCAGGAGGATGGAATTATGGTCCGATTTGCCAAATGGAGGGCGAGGGAGAGCTTTGTATGCGTCTCTGTGTGTGGAGTATAGGCGGACCAGAGTTCTTTTCCCTCTGGTTGCACATTTAACATGCTGATAGAAATTTGGTAAAACTGATTTACGTTTCCCTGCATTAAAGTCCCCAGCTACTAGGAGCACTGCCTCTGGGTGAGCGTATTCTTGTTTGCTTATGGCGGAATACAGCTCATTCAATGCTATCTTAGTGCTAGCCTCTGACTGTGTTGTATGTAAACAGCTACAAAGAATATAGATGAAATCTCTCTCGGTAGGTAATGTGGTCTGCAGCTTATCATGAGAAACTCTACCTCAGGCGAGCAATAGCTCGAGACTTCCTTAGATATCGTGCACCAGCTGTTTACAAAAATATATAGACCGCCGCCCCTTGTCTTACCAGACGTCGCTGTTCTATCCTGCCAGTACATCGTATAACCAGCCAGCTGTATGTTGATATTGTTGTCGTGCAGCATAAGATGTTACAGTTTTTAATGTCCCGTTGGTAGTTTAATTTTCCCATTAACTCGTCCATTTTATTGTCCAAAGATTGCATGTTTGCTAGCAGAATTGAGGAAGTGGGGGTTTATTCGATTGCCTCCGACCTCTCAGCAGGCAGCCCGCTCTCCGGCCTCTCTTTCTGCGCATCCTCTACACGCAAATCACGGGGCTCAGGGCCTGTTCCCGAGGGAGCCGTATATCCTCGGGCTCGTCAGAGTCGTGAAAGAAGAAAAAGGATTCTGCTAGTCCGTGGTGAGTAATCGCAGTCCTGATGTCTAGAAGTTATTTTCGGTCATAAGAGACGGTAGCGGCAACATTATGTACAAAAAGAGTATCCCACAAAAAAGGTCCACTGTTATAAGCTAACTTTATTTTTTGCAAAATTCCCCAAATTCCCGAGCTTAACTTCCCATGGAAAATTTCCAGAAATTTACCGGAAAGTTTCCGACCCTTTGCAACCCTATTGTTACCTGTTAAATCCACTTCAATCAGTGTAGATGAAGGGGAGGAGACAGTTTAAGGAAGGATTTTTAAGCCTTTAGACAATTGAGACATGGATTGTGTATGTGTGCCATACAGAGGGTGAATGAGCAAGACAAAATATTTAACTACCTTTGAACGGGGTATGATAGTAGGTGCCAGGCTCACCGGTTTGAGTTTGTCAACAACTGCAACGCTGCTGGGTTTTTCATGCTCAACAGTTTCCTGTGTGTATCAGGAATAGTCCACCACTAAAGGACATCCAGTTAACTTGGCACAACTTTGGGAAGCATTAGAGTAAACATGGGCCAGCATCCCTTTGGAATGCTTGACACCTTGTAGAGTCCATGAATTGAGGCTGCTCTGAGGGCAAAAGGGGATGCAACACAATATTATGAAGGTATTACTAATGTTTTGTACACTCAGTGCATGTGCTCATATAGGTTCATTATTCATCTATTTATAATAATAAATAATTATCCTGTTTGTATTGATAACAGAATGAAGCAATGACTGGATCTCACACCCAGAACAGAGTGTTTTCTAGGCTCACCTTGGCCATCATGGAAGACACAGGGTAGGGTTGCAGACTTATATGGAATACAAGAAAATAATGACTGACCTTTTATGTAATTTCAAGAGCTTTGACTATTTAACAACTTGAAGGCTCTTTTTTTTATTGGGAATTGGTGTGCATTGGTGTGATTGAAGGTACTTGACTTTGACATATGATTTGTATTGAAGTTCAAGAGTTTACCTGACTTGATGTACAATGTTACCCGTCATCTATGTTTTCTCTAGTTGGTACAGAGCCAACTACAGCATGGCAGAGAGGCTTGACTGGGGCAAGGGCCTGGGCTGTGACTTTGTGATGAAGAGTTGTAAATTCTGGATTGAAAGGCAACGTCAGAGGTAAGAGGGTATCTAATCTAAGTTTAGGTTTCTTACTATACACAACTGACTGAAACATCTAAAAAGTCTAGGAACATAGCATGCCCCTAAACGAATTTAAAGTATTACTAGCCGACACACCCTTGTCTCATATGGGTCATTCCATTTGATTTCAATCACTTTTTGACCGCACCCATTTGATTTGAACGAAAATGCCTATACATATTTGCCCATGGTAGAAGTGGGACCTGAATGCTAAAACATTTAGGAGATAGAGGTGCTCAAAGTTTACCCATTTTTGCATACCCCACCCTACCACCAGACATCAATTTCTTGATCACTTGAGAAGATAAACGGTTGATATTATTTAAAAGCTTATAAACAGGGTTGTGAAACTATTTGCTAATTTCTTGAAAAATATATTTTTTAATAAACATTTCCTTTTTTACCCTTTTAACATCAATTATCTATAAAGGCATTAACTTTTTCCATTTTAGCATATGTTGTAGTTTAGACCTTATTTTACATAATCTGAGGTGTTTTGTGTTGTTCGGTTAAGACACAGTATGCTTTTGAGTAGAGGGTGGGTGTCATGTTTTGGCTGATAAATGTACTAAAATGGGAAAACAACTTTATATTTCAACTTTCAAATGGTAGCACAAAGATGGTTGGAGGCCCACACATCAGAAAATGTTGACTCGAATGGAAACCTATTGAAATCATAGAAATATACAGTTTATTAGGTATGCCCATCTAGTACGGAACAGCGTGAATTCTTTGGGGATTGGAAATGTTTTAAAATCATATATATATATAAAAATGTACTCCCCTTTTTCTCCCCAGTTTCGATCATATCCAATTATAATCATGTCTCATCGCTGCAACTCCCCAATGGGCTCTGGAGAGGCAAAGGTCGAGTCATGCGTTCTCCGAAACATGACACGCCAATCCGCGCTCTTTAACACCTGCCCGTTTAACTTAGACACAAGCCGCACCAATGTGTCAGAGGAAAAACCGTTCAACTAACAACCGAAGTCAGCCTGCAGGCGCCCGGCCCGCCACAAGGAGTCGCTAGATCACAATGAACCAAGTAAAGCCCCTCCTGGCCAAATCCTCCCCTAACCCGGACGATGCTGGGCCAATTGTGTGCCGCCCTATGGGACTCCCTGTCACAGGAACTGGGCAATCAATCAAATGTATCAATCAAATGTATTTATAAAGCCCTTCTTACATCAGCTGATGTCACAAAGTGCTGTACAGAAACCCAGCCTAAAACCCCAAACAGCAAGCAATGCAGGTGTAGAACCATGGTGACTAGGAAAAACTCCCTAGAAAGGCCAGAACCTAGGAAGAAACCTAGAGAGGAACCAAGCTATGAGGGGTGGCCAGTCCTCTGCTGACTGTGGCGGGTGGAGATTATAACAGAACATGGCCAAGATGTTCAAATATGAACAGCAGGGTCAAATAATAATAATCACAGTGGTTGTCAAGGGTGCAACAGGTCAGCACCTCAGGAGTAAATGCCAGTTGGCTTTTCATAGCCGATCATTCAGAGTATCTCTACTGCTCCTGCTGTCTCTAGAGAGTCGTTAACAGCAGGTCTGGGACAGGTAGCACGTCCGGTGAACAGGTCAGGGTTCCATAGCCGCAGGCAGAACCGTTGAAATTGGAGCAGCAGCACGGCCAGGTGGACTGGGGACAGCAAGGAGTCATCAGGCCTGGTAGTCCTGAGACATGGTCCTAGGGCTTAGGTCCTCAGAGAGAGAAAAATAAAGAATTAGAGATGGCGTACTTAAATTCACACAGGACACCGGATAAGACAGGAGAAATACTCCAGATATAACAGACTGACCCTAGCCCCCCGACACATGAACTACTGCAGCATAAATACTGGAGGCTGAGACCGAAGGGGTCAGGAGACACTGTGGATCCATCCGATGATACCCCCGGACAGGGCCAAACAGGCAGGCTATAACCCCACCCACTTTGCCAAAGCACAGCCCCCACACCACTAGAGGGATATCTTCAACCACCAACTTACCATCCTGAGACAAGGCCGAATATAGCCCACAAAGATCTCTGCCACAGCACAACCCAAGGGACAGGACAGGAAGATCACGTCAGTGACTCAACCCACTCAAGCGACGCACCCCGCATAGGGACGGCATGGAAGAGCACCAGTAAGCCAGTGACTCAGCCCCTGTAATAGGGTTAGAGGCAGAGAATCCCAGTGAAGAGAGGGGAACCGGCCAGGCAGAGACAGCAATGGTGGTTCGTTGCTCCAGTGCCTTTCCGTTCAGCTTCACACTCCTGGGCCAGACTACATTCAATTATAGGACCTACTGAAGAGATGAGTCTTCAATAAAGACTTAAAGGTTGAGACCAAGTCTGCGTCTCTCACATGGGTAGGCAGACCATTCCTTAAAAATGGAGCTCTATAGGAGAAAGCCCTGCCTCCAGCTGTTTGCTTAGAAATTCGAGGGACAGTAAGGAGGCCTGCGTCTCGTGACCGTAACATACGTGTAGGTGTGTACAGCAGGACCAAATCGGAAAGATGGGTAGGAGCAAACCCATGTAATGCTTTGTAGGTTAGCAGTAAAACCTTGAAATCAGCCCTTGCCTTAACAGGAAGCCAGTGTAGGGAGGCTAGGACTGGAGAAATATGATCTCATTTTTTGGTTCTAGTCAAGATTCTTGCAGCCATGTTTAGCACTAACTCGAAGTTTTTTTAGTGCTTTATCCGGGTAGCCGGAAAGTAGAGCATTGCAGTAGTCTAACCTAGAAGTGACAAAAGCATGGATTCATTTTTCTGCATAATTTTTGGACAGAAAGTTTGTGATTTTTGCAATGTTACGTAGATGGGATAAAAGCTGTCCTTGAAACAGTCTTGATGTGTTCGTCAAAAGAGAGATCAGGGTCCAGAGTAACGACGAGGTCCTTCAGTTTTATTTGAGACGACTGTACAACCATCAAGATTAATTGTCAGATTTAACAGAAGATCTCTTTGTTTCTTGGGATCTAGAACAAGCATCTCTGTTTTGTCTGAGTTTAAAAGTAGAACATTTGCAGCCATCCACTTCCTTATGTCTGAAACACAGGCTTCCAGGGAGGGTAGTTTTGGGGCTTCACCATGTTTCATCGAAATGTACAGCTGTGTGTCATCTGCATAGCAGTGAAATTTAACATTATGTTTCCAAATTACATCACCAAGATGTAAAATATATAGTGAAAACAATAGTAGTCCTAAAACAGAACCTTGAGGAACACCGAAATTTACAGGTGGTTTGTCAGAGAACAAACCATCCACAGAGACAAACTGATATCTTTCCAACAGATAAGATCTAAACCGGGCCAGAACTTGTCCGTGTAGACCAATTTGGATTTTCAATCTCTCCAAAAGAATGTGGTGATCGATGGTATCAAAAACAGCACTAGGAGCACAATGACAGATGCAGAGCCTCGGTCTGACGCCATTAAAAGGTAATTTACCACCTTCACAAGTGCAGTCTCAGTGCTATGATGGGGTCTAAAACTAGACTGAAGCGTTTCGTACACATTGTTTGTCTTCAGGACGGCAGTGAGTTGTTGCGCAACAGCTTTTGCAAAATTTTTGAGAGGAATGGGAGATTCGATATATAGGCCGATTTTGTTTAAAAAAAATATTTTCTGGGTCAAGGTTTGGCTTTTTCAAGAGAGGCTTTATTACTGCCACTTTTAGTGAGTTTGATACACATCCGGTGAATAGAGAGCCGTTTATTATGTTCAACATAGGAGGGCCAAGCACAGGAAGCAGCTCTTTCAGTAGTTTAGTTGGTATGGGGTATGCAGCTTGAAGGTTAGCTTGAATAGGGTATGCAGCTTGAAAGTTTAGAGGCCATGATTATTTTCATCAGTGTGTCAAGAGATATAATACTAAACTTGAGTGTCTCCCTTGATCCTAGGTCCTGGCAGAGTTGTGCAGACTCAGGACAACTGAGCTTTGGAGGAATACACAGATTTAAAGAGGAGTCTGTAATTTGCTTTCTAATGATCATGATATTTTCCTCAAAGAAGTGAAAGCCATCCTCTCTTGGGGAATGCTGCTTTTTAGTTAGCTTTGCGACAGTATCAAAAATAAATGTTGGATTGTTCTTATTTTCCTCAATTAAGTTGGGAAAATAGGATGATCGAGCAGCAGTGAGGGCTCTTCGATACTGCACGGTACTGTCTTTCCAAGCTAGTCGGAAGACTTCCAGTTTGGTGTGGCGCCATTTCCGTTCCAATTTTCTGGAAGCTTGCTTCAGAGCTTGGGTATTTTCTGTATACCAGGGAGCTAGTTTCTTATGACAAATGGTTTTTGTTTTTAGGGGTGTGACTGCATCTAGGGTATTGCGCAAGGTTAAATTGAGTTCCTCAGTTAGGTGGTTAACTGATTTTTGTACTCTGACGTCCTTGGGTAGGCGGAGGGAGACTGGAAGAGCATCTAGGAATCTTTGGGTTTGTCCGAGAATTTATAGCACGGCTTTTGATGATCCTTGGTTGGGGTCTGAGCAGATTATTTGTTGAGATTGCAAACGTAATAAAATGGTGGTCCGATAGTCCAGGATTATGAGGAAAAACATTAAGATCCACAACATTAATTCCACGGGACAAAACTAGGTCCAGAGCATGACTGTGGCAGTGAGTAGGTCCGGAGACATGTTGGACAAAACCCACTGAGTCGATGATGGCTCCGAAAGCCTTTTGGAGTGGGTCTGTGGACTTTTCCATATGAATATTAAAGTCACCAAAAATGTGAATATTATCTTCCATGACTACGAGGTCCGATAGGAATTCAGGGAACTCAGTGAAGAACGCTGTATACGGCCCAGGAGCCCTGTAAACAGTAGCTCTAAAAAGTAATTGAGTAGGCTGCATTGATTTCATGACTAGAAGCTCAAAAGACGAAAAAGTTTTTTTTTTTTTTGTAAATTTAAATTTGCTATCATAAATGTTAGCAACACCTCCGCCTTTGCGGGATGCGTGGGGGATATGGTCACTAGTGTAACCTGGAGGTGAGGCCTCATTTAACACATTACATTAATCAGGCTTAAGCCATCTTTCAGTCAGGCCAATCACATCAAGATTATGATCAGTGATTAGTTCATTGACTATAACTGCCTTGGAAGAGAGTGATCTAACATTAGGTAGCCCTATTTTGAGATGTGAGGTATCACAATCTCTTTCAATAATGGCAGGAATGGAGGAGGTCTTTATTCTAGTGAGATTGCTAAGGCGAATGTTTTTCCACTCCTCAATTGTCCAGTGTCGATGATCGCGTGCCCACTGGAGCCGCTCCTTCTTATTTTTAGCTGATAACCCGGTGTGGTCGTCTGCTGCAATAGCCCATTCATGACAAAGATCAACGAGTTTTGTGTTCCGAGGTGCCGTTCTGCACACCACTGTTGTACTGCTCCGTTATTTGTTTGTGGCCGCCTGTTAGCTTGCATTATTCTTGCCATTCTCCTTCGACCTCTCATCAACAAGTTGTTTTTGGCCACAGCACTGCCGCTGACTGGATGCTTTTTTGTCTCACCATTCTCGGTAAACCCTAGACACCGTCATGCTTGAAAAGTCCAGGAGGGCGGCCGTTTCTTAGATACTGAAATCTGCCAAATAGCAACGACGTTCATACCATGCTCAAAGTCGCTTAGGTCACTCGTTTCGCCAATTCTAACGTTCAATCAAACAGTAACTGGATGCCTGTCTGCCTGCTTTATATAGCAAGCCACGGCTGAGCGTAGCTTATGCATTTTGTGACAATTGACGTTAAAGGTTAAAAAATTACATTAGTAATTTTTTTTATCAAGGAATGTGAAATAGTTTGACAACCCTGTTTTATAAGCTTTTAAATGATATCAAACTCAACCGTTTATCTTTCCCAGTGATAAATATGTGGATGTCTCATGGTAGAATGGGGAATGCAAAATGGATCAACTTTGAGCACCTCTGTCTCCTAAATGTTTTTTGCATTCAGGTCCCCCAAAGTCCCTTTCTGACCATTTCTACCATGGGCAAATGTGTATGGAAAGTTTTGTTCCAATTAAAAGGCGTGCAGTCTAAAAGTGACTGAAATCAAATGGAACAACCCATATGTCAACATTTCTGTGAACACAAACATCAAGCCATTTGACACTTAAACTCGATTAGAAATTCACTGTAACCAACAACAATAAAAACATTTTAAATGAGAAACTGTGGCTCAACCTGACATAACCCTCCTGAGTTATTGATTTTCAGTCGTAAAGTGGTGACCCTTTACTGTGACACAGTGCGAGCCACACCTCTCCAGCTCACCTGCAGGCAGGACCAGCTGGCTGTGGCCGTCTGCAACCTGCAGAAGTACCCTCAGGACCTACCCCTGGACTACCAGGTAAAATGCAAGTCTCTCAATGCCATCCTTCATAGTCAAAGCCTAGAAATCGAGGCTATGAAAATACACCCAGTGATGATAACATGACGCGAGCAAGAGTCTGTGTCAGAAACCTATTGGACCACTACAGAGGATTATAAGATAAACATAAATATTACAAGTGTATGTCAAGGATTTACTAAGCACATGCACCCAAGCAAAGTTTGTACCTATTAGACAAAAAAGGCAACAAAAACAAATTTTAAATTGTCTTTATTTAAGATGTTGTTTACCAATTGTGACCAGCATAGTGTTAAGTACACCCCATACAGTAAATCTCTTCCACCTTCTCTCCGGCAGTACTTTGACCATATCCCTGAAGTCTCTGTGATGGATCTGGCCTCCTACGGTGGAGCTGTGGAGATTGCTGACTACTGTCCCTTCAGCCAGGAGTTTAGCTGGCACCTGAGTGGAGAGTACCAACGCAACTCCTACTGCAGGGTCCAGGAAAACCAGCCCGGTAATATCCCTTCCCTTGCGTTGTTGTTGCCTCTTGGTTCCTCAGGCCTTGGTTCATGTACTCTGAGGCTGTTAACTCACTTGAAGGTTTGCAAAATTCCGGATACTTTCCCAGGTTTTCCAGAAATCCCATTTTAAAAATTCTCTGTTCCCTTTCGGCTTATTCCATCCCAATCCTGGGAATCTTCCAACTGGGATTTCTGGAAAATCTGGGAATTTTGTTTCAGGAAAGTTTCGAAAATGTTGTAACCCTACTAACTAGTATGCTACCTGACACACTGTTTCCAGATTGGTGGAGGAACTACGGAGCTGAGCAGTATGGCCCAGACTCAGTGTGTTTGTACCAGAAGACTGCCTTCGTCATGGAGCAGTGTACCAGACGCATGACCTACCCTGACTGGGGAAGTGGCTGCTATAAGGTAATGCAGAATAAGTAACAATCTTTAGATATCTCTGTAATCTATGTTTTGTCGCTTCATCCATATAATACAAGTCTGCTTAATAACGTTTACCACCGTTAAGTCTCATGCTTTTATCATATGAGCTTACAAAATCACAAATTCAGTTCAATTACATTTGTGTTGTGGGTTAATGCAACCCTATTATAGATGTGTGACAGGCAGATATTTACATTTTGAAGTGACCCATACAACAAAAAACTAATACTTCAATGTTATATTGTTGATGTTTCCAGATCTCTTGCTCTACCCAGGGTCTGACAGTGTGGGTGGAGGACACTGCGTACCAGTGTGTGCGTACGGGTCAGCTGCTGAGCGTCAGTGTGCGTGTTAATGACTGGGTATACAATGGGGTTCTCGTCTGTCCTGCCTGCTCAGACTTCTGTAGCGCCTGCCCTCTACCACAACAGCTCCCGCCCCTCAATACCACCAAGAGAATTCCTATTGGTGAGTTCCCCTGCCTGTCTTTCCTACCTTGTCCTTTCCACATACATGCACACACATAGGCGCACACTCACATTATATAACTATGTACATTATATAGACCTCTTGGTACTAAGGAAGCGTTTTGCCTCTCTTCCAGACCCTTGCTCCAGTTCCTCCAGCTTAGTGGTAACTCTGTGGCTTCTACTGTTCAACTTCATCCCTGTGTGTGTGGAACTAACTGACTGGCTGGCTGACTGGTTGATTGGCTGGCTGACTAACTAACTGTAAGGTTCTCTCTCTGGGACTGCGGCCCAAATGGAACCCTATTCCTTAAATGGGCCTATGGCCATAGGCCCTGGCCAAAAGTAGTGCTCTATGTAGGGAATAGGGTGCCATCTGGGACGCAATCTGGCAGCCCGTTTTGTAGTCGACCATACTTGGCCATCCCACAACCTCAGGCATCCCATTCCAGGGTTCCACAGTCCAGTTGGAAAGGATTTGATCCTTGGAAAATCATCAAGGAAAAGTCAGGAAAGTTGTTTAGGAATCAATCACATTAACCCCATCGAAGTCAGGGAAATTTGTGATACTTTTGAACAAATGTTTCGTAAAACAAAATTCAGTGCAAAATATGTATTTTAAATATGTATTGTAAGTTTAAATGCCTGAAAGAAGGATAAGTTACCACAATACCTTATCTGTCAAGTTTAAACACATTTGTACAACCTAGAACTTCTTTTAATGTTGCAGTTTTGGAACAGACAAGAAAGACCGTGGCCCATTGTGAATAACGTTCATGTAATTGCTAGATACTTTCAGAAAAGGGGAAAAATAAGCCATTGATTGCACTTTTCTTTTTGTTAAACTAACAAACGAGGCGCCAGTAAGCTGTAAGCAAAATCCGAAGAAGCCATACCCCAAGGTTAGCTAGATGATCACGGTGAGGTGCCGGTGCTACTTTATGTATGACCCCCATCCAAAAACTAAGACATACTATATTCCCCTCAGGAGGACTGTAGCATGTTCAGTTTCCTAGTGTTGTCATGTAAGGTTTGTTACATTCTTAGAACTCGTATGAAACATCTACATTTTTAGTTTGCATTTTTATAGCAAGTTGTCAGATGATTCAACGCCAATCAATGTAACAATGCAGTATTTAAAATTTTGACAGCAGATTGTTATTAGCGTGTATTTGTTTCCTGGTGAAAGGTCCATATCTGGCAAACTGGGAAGGTGCTCTAAAAGTTTGATTGTCTTAGTTAGGCCCTTAAATTGATATTTTTGGTATTTAGATGCGTTTGATGATTTTGTAGATGCATGCGTGAAGATAAAGGTGTATCTGAAATGAAAATGGCACTAAGACTATTTCACAGTGCAGTAAAGTTGCAAGCAGGCTAGTAGTGATGATACTTGATGTAGATTGTAGTTGAAACTTGTTTTTTATGATTTTCATAAATAATGGACTAATATATATTTTTTTAAATAACATTTTACTGGTGAGGGAGGGAACAAGGCTTTTTATATTAATAATTGTTTGTTTGATGCCTTTAAATCCCCTATGACGAGCCAGAGATGATGTGGAATTCACCTTGTACATATTATGTGTCTGTCATGTGGGAAAATGAATTGTGAACAGCCATAATGTACACCTTCTGAAGTGAATGGGCACTTCCCAGTTTCAGATCCTCTTTCAGCTTCAAAATTGGTCAGGGCATTATTCCATAGTACCTATAATGGAATATATTTAGTAATGCAATTATAAAGTATTTACACGCAGTTATACAGTAGGACTTACAGCTATATATTCAATTTAAAGTTAAAGGGATAAAAAGCATCAAGTACTATATGATGGTTATGCCTCTAGTATTCCGGTGAATCTGGTATAAGCCCACTGTAATGTAGTGTTGACATATTTGACTCGAGTGACTTGTTATTTTGTAAGTTTGTCTAATTTCAGTTGATATGGTATGCTTTTACCAAATGTTAATGTTCCTCTATTAGTGAAGTAACATCAGTTCATTTTGCTATTTAACTTGAATCTTGTAAGTTTCATGGTGTAGGGTATGGCTTTTATAAATATGGCACAATTAGCAACATTCAAATTGTCCCTCTTCTCTAAGCCCTCCACTGAATATTGAGTAAATAATTTGAGCATACACTTGGTATGAAACAATTTGGCAACCTTACATTTTTGGTTTATGTGATGTGCCTGGGGTTGGATTTTAACATGCATTGCAAATTGCATTAACAAAACAATCACAGCAGATTACAAGGTGGCAGGACACTAAGGACTAATAATGCCATGTCTATCTGAAGTGTAGTTTAACATGGCCTAAAACCAAACCGTCGAACAGTACTCTCATTAGACTACAGTTAAAGAAGTGCCACTGACATGCCATGTTATATGGTTTATGGTCCTATGTAGTAACTTGTTATTGTTAGGTTAATAATGGCATTATGGTTTTTATGCTACTGCTGTTTCTGAAGATATGAAAAAGTTATTGCAATAACTATGATAAACAAATGAGCAGCTACTGATTTTTGCCCATTAGTTTAAATATATATGAATTATTTTCCTATATAGTAGGCCTAGATCTTAAGAAACTTGTTGTTTTGAAGTTTAATTATTAAGGATCCAGTTGTATTTGTATTGTGGGTCATTTTGCAGCTGCTTCTAGATGTCTTGTTTTCTGTATGGTTGCCCAAAGGGTCTACATCAATTATGGGAACATTTGTATTTCATCATGAGAAGGAACAAAACTGTAATGTGTTGATGAGCTGGATTGAGACCACAAAATGTCTGAGTGTGATTGTTGGTGTATCTGTTAATTGAGACTACTGTACCAGAATGCTGCTTAAGGGGATAGTTTAATATTTTTTTATGGAAAAGACAAGTTAGATTATTCACCTTTTTGTAATTTGTACCCATGCAATTGTCTGTATTAGAATGACTTGTTTGGTTTTTGTTTTTTAGTTACATTCCAGGGCTACAAGTGAAGGATGGCAGTGCTTTCATTTGTGATCTTTTTTATGTTGTACGAGAGTCCATTGTGTAGTGTGTGTGTGTGTGTGGAAAATGTGTTGATTTAAAAATATATAGTGTGTTTTACAGTATCAGGGAAGCAGTCAATAAATGTTGTACAGTAGGATACTTTTCTTTTTCTTATAGCTTACTGGTGGCAATCTTCTGATAGTCATTGTGAGTGAATATGAAAAGAATATAATGACATTTACAAATGTTATTTTTCTCAACATGAAGAAACATATGACGTTTGTTTGAAACAGTACAAAAATGAAGAACATGCATATACAGTTGAAGTTGGAAGTTTACATACACCTCAGCCAAATACATTTAAACTCAGTTTTTCACAATTCCTGACATTTTATCCTAATAAAAATTCTCTATCTGGGATCAGTTAGGATCACCACTATTTTAAGAATGTGAAATGTCAGAATAACAGTAGAGAGAATAATTTATTTCATCACATTCCCAGTGGGTCAGAAGTTTACATACACTCAATTAGTATTTGGTAGCATTGTCTTTAAATTGTTTAACTTGGGTCAAACGTTTCGGGTAGCCTTCCACAAGCTTTCCGCAATAAGTTGGGTGAATTTTGGCTCATTCCTCCTGACAGAGCTGGTGTAACTGAGTCAGGTTTGTAGACCTCCTTGCTCTCACACACTTTTTCAGTTCTGCCCACAAATTTTCTATAGGATTGAGGTCAGGGCTTTTTGATGGCCACTCCAATACCTTGACTTTGTTGTCCTTAAGCCATTTTGCCACAACTTTGGAAGTATACTTGGGGTCAATGTCCATTTGGAAGACCCATTTGCGACCAAGCTTTAACTTCCTGACTGATGTCTTGATGTTGCTTCAATATATCCACGTAATTTTCCTCCCTCATGATGCCATCTATTTTGTGAAGTGCACCAGTCCTTCCTGCAGCAAAGTACCCCCACAACATGATGCTGCCACCCTCGTGCTTCACGGTTGGGATAGTGTTCTTTGGCTTGCAAATCTCCCCCTTTTTCCTCCAAACATAACGATGGTGATTATGGCCAAACAGTTCTATTTTTGTTTCATCAGACCAGAGGACATTTCTCCAAAAAGTATGATCTTCGTCCCCATGTGCAGTTGCAAACCGTAGTCTGGCTTTTTTATGGTGGTTTTGGAGCAGTGGCTTCTTCCTTGCTGAGCGGCCTTTCAGGTTATGTCGATATAGGACTCGTTTTACTGTGGATATAGATACTTTTGTACCTGTTTACTCCAGCATCTTCACAAGGTCCTTTGCTGTTGTTCTGGGATTGATTTGCACTTTTCGCACCAAAGTACGTTCATCTCTAGGAGACAGAACGCGTCTCCTTCCTGAGCGGTATGACAACTGCGTGGTCCCATGGTGTTTATACTTGCATACTATTGTTTGTACAGATGAACGTGGTACCTTCAGGCATTTGGAAATTGCTCCCAAGGATGAACCAGACTTGTGGAGGTCTACAATTTTTTTTCTGAGGTCTTGGCTGATTTATTTTGATTTTCCCATGATGTCAAGCAAAGAGGCACTGAGTTTGAAGGTAGGCCTTGAAATACAGGTACACCTCCAATTGACTCAAATGATGTCAATTAGCCTATCAGAAGCTTCTAAAGCCATGACATCATTTTCTGGAATTGTCCAAGCTGTTTAAAGGGACAGTCAACTTAGTGTATGTAAACTTCTGACCCACTGGAATTGTGATTAAGTGAAATAATCTGTAAACAATTGTTGGAAAAATGACTTATGTCATGCACAAAGTAGATGTCCTAACCGACTTTCCAAAACTATAGTTTGTTAACAAGAAATTGGTGGAGTGGTTGAAAAACAAGTTTTAATGACTCCAACCTAAGTGTATGTAAACTTCTGACTTCAACTGTACCTGAAATATTTGCTTAATGTACAGAGACCAAAGATATTTTTATGCAGAAATCTAGGGTTTTCTATTGTACATAAATAAAAAAATTGCTAAAAAAATCCTGTTAACTTATCAAATATACAAGTGTACAAGGAACACCTTCCTAATATTGAGTTGCACCCTTTTTTGCCCTCAACAGCCTCAATTCGTTGTATGGATTACTAGGTGTTGAAAGCTTCCTATGTTGACTCCGATGCTTCCACAGTTGTCAAGTTGGCTGGAATTTCCATTGGGTGGTGGACCATTCTTGGGTGTGAAAAAACAGCAGTGTTGCAGTTCTTGACACACTCAAACTGGTACGCCTGGCACCTACTACCATACCCGTTCAAAGGCACTTAAATATTTTGTCTTGCCCATTCACCTTCTGAATGGCACACAGACACAATCCGTGTCTGAATTGTCTCGAGGTTTAAAAATCATTATTTAACCTGTCTCCCCTTCATCTACACCGGTTGCAGTGGATTTAACAGGTCACATCAATTACAGGGATGAAAACTAGTCACCAAACTCGTCATGTTTTGAATCCAAAATAGGTGACCTACGTGATTCGTGTAGATCCGATGAGAAAAGGTTGGGAGGGGGGTTTGGATGACTACTGGCTGTATACGAACAAGTGATGCGCGTTTGGAGCAACACTGTCAGTATCCAACGCTCAGCCAATCGTTCACATAACAGAATGCAGGGCAGCACACTGAAGAGAACCAATTTACTAGTTACAGCATCAGTGCGCGCTCTGGAAAGGCAGCTTGCCAGTTACAACAGCGCGTCCCCTGAACGAGAACGAAGAGGTAACGTTAGGTGAGAAGCCTGACCACGGAGACCGGGGTGAGAAGGTGATGAAGCGTACTTCATGAGCTGTAACCGAACAACTAGTGTCATTTTGAACGTTTTTGAGGTGAGGGAGAAAGTGTGGTGGAACAAGTATTAGCATTGTTAAGTATCTTGCTAGCTGGATTGACTTCTCAGTTAGCCAGATAAATGTTGAACAACATTAGTCAATTTATGTGATCAAAATATTGAGTTTATGGTGTGAAAATTGGCTTGCTAATAAAGTCAGACAGCGAACGTTAGCTCATCTGATGTTGTAACGTTAGCTAGCTAACATTAGTAACCTAACCAATTCGCAATAGTATTAACTGGTATACGACTCCTTGCCGTTCCTCAAGTTATAACGCATTCGTTGCTTAATGGACCCTGGCAATCTGTGTGAAATGTTTAGTAGTTAACTAGCTAACAAACTAACCACTATCTGTTAACTAATGTTTTCCTTCTACAGTATGTGGTACATTTTCATTATAAGAGAATTAGGTGAAAATGAGGCGTTGCTTGTTAAACAAGTGGATTCAGGGATCAAGTGTAGCTGGGCCTGGCTTTAGCTGGATGCCACTATAGAGGTGAAACGAACACCACACACTCCCTGTTTCTCACTTTTGCTGGCACATTGTAGAACAGATGTCCAAAGGCAGAACGTGTACAATGTAATAATGTGCAGTGTAGCAGCCTAAATATATTGTTTTTGTTGTGTTGAACTTGACAGTAAGTAACACTTGTATGTGTGTGAGTGAGGGGGATTAACGTTATATATTTGTTTTACTCAGTGAACGTTATTTTTTCACACATGTAGCCTTGTGCACTTGATTTACGTCTATAGTGGCCACTATAATAGAGCAACAATGGAATGCCTGTTTGTTTCTACTTTAAGATGTTTTTTCCCAAGTGCAATATTTATGTGTGGTCACAAGCGTTCTATTATAAAGGCTGTCATGGCTAACTGCAATAATACTGTATTGTTTTTTTTCTCAAGACTTGAGTGTCATTTGCAGTAAAGTCTAGGCAACAAATAACATTGGATTACTTTCTTTACATTTTTTAGCTGAGAGTTAGGTTCACATTAACCACTTTTTATTTTACACACAGAGACTGATCATGTAGATCATATTCTTTGTTGTTTAATTAGTTAACCTGCATTTCCCCTTAGCAGGGATTTTTTTTGCATGTTTCAGTGCAAAAACAAAATGTCACCTTTTTGGGCCCTCAGCAGTTTGCATCCCTGCAATAAGGGATCACAGCTTTCACCTGGATTCACCTGGTCAGTCTGTCATGGAAAGAGGATGTGTTCGTACACTCAGTGTATTTTACTTGTAGTTTTAGGTGTAGTTTCTTTTTTTCTCAGTGAAAGGGCCGTTTTGTCACTTGAATCAACAAAACTATTAAAACAAATCAGAATAAATTATGACAAACTTGAATGTTTTTTCTTTCAGTACATCTGTTCATGTCATTATTAGTTCTTCATACACAATACTGTATAATATTGCTGCTCTCTGGGGCCGGGATTCAATCTGATCACACTTTGTCGACAATGTTCCCGCCTTTGTGGAGACCACATTCACAGTAAATGCTGCATATGTTGGCTCAATTGGAAATTACCTTTAAATGGCACATACTGACAAAGCGCAATCAGGTTGAATCCGGGCCTAAATCTGTGCTCCTTACTGAAATATTGTGACACATATAATGTCAACCTCTTAAAATAAGGGTTCCGGAACAACAATCCAATAAAGCTATTTGACATTGGAATGTTTGATGTTCTTTTTCATGTGTCTTTTTATGACAGTTTTGTGGTGGTTTTTTTCTTCTTCCCCTCACAAATAGTAACAAAATAAGAGACCTGATACATAACCTATTTTACAAGACAAATAGGTAACATGTTGTGGAACCAGTTCACAATAATTTGGTTTTTATCTGTGGTCATTCATCAGAAGTTCAATAACATCATTCTTTAGTCTTCTGCATAGTTCATTAATATCATACTTAGATATTTCTCCATATAGTTAAGGCCATGGTCTTACTCTGTGCATCCTCAAACTTGACCATTCCCAAGGGAAGAGGGTTAACCTTGGTTGTGTTCATTAGGGCGCAACGGAAATCAAAAAATAGACTTGTCCAATATGAAAGGCTAAGGGAGTACTTTCACATTTCACCTTGTTTTCTTCCATTTATGCCAATCTAACACGACCCAGCTCATGATTCAAAGAGGATGTCACTGTCATGCCTCTCACAATTAGACAGCGCTTCTTTCCCAGACATTGATTGGTTCTATGAGAAAAAGCTACTGATCTTCTTAATGGCTTAATCAAATCTACACCAACTCCTGTTAATTATTTTAGTCCGCTCGGTTAGTGTGATAAAAGATTTTAACATTACCTTTGAGTCAGTGAATGATTTAATTGGTGCAGATCTGAGTGTCATACCAGGCTGTCTGGGAGAGCAGTCGCTCTTACTGTGAGTTCTCTGATGTACAGTATATAAAGATAGATCATGCCCTTCTCTTAATAATGCTCAGACATCAGATTTGAATTAAACAAATAAACTATGTGTCTTAGTAAACAGATGAAGGCAGCAAGTACTTCACATGGTGGGGAAAAACAAGCCTTGACAATCAATGTAGTTGTATGCAATAGCTACAAATGGATCAAAGTATCCTTAGAAAGTCCTTGTGTACAGCTATCAGTTCAAATGATCATTAAAAGCTCCTTGGTTCTCATTTGTCTTAAAAAAGGCATTTCACCCTCCTAGCTTGTGTGTTGTGGTCTCTAGCCTATATAACAACATTCACCATTTGCAGTCAGAGCAGCTTGTGGTTAATCAGACTGAAACCCTTAGAAAAATGCAAACCTCTCAGCTCTGCGCTAACTGGTTAAAAGTAGTGCACCACAGTATGTAGGACATAGGGAGCCATTTAGGACACATTAAGGGGGGGGGGGGGGGGGAGAGATGAGAACCACACCACTGAGGCTACACACTGAGAAGGCAATGGAAAACTCATTTAAAAAAATAAATGATAATTAATCATAAGTAATAATTCTTGTAAAGTAAATGATCTCCAATAGGAGCAAGGACCAATTTAAATAGCTGGTACACCAATGAAGGTTGTCAAAATGTAGTGCTCTCTATACTGTAGCGAATAATAAACATTTGTATGTCCCAAATTACATCCTATTCCCTATATAGTGCAGAGCCATAGGAATCTGGTCAAAAGTAGTGCAATCTGTAGGGAATAAGGTTCCATTTTGAATGCAATTTGCATTTTTCTGTCATGAATCTTGTTCTGGAGGCAGCTCTGCAGAGTGGTCACTAGCTGGCACAGCCACAAAGTCATAAAATCTGATTTTAAATCTAACCTTAACCACACTGCTAACCCTTATGCCTAACCCTAACCTAAAATTAAGGCCAAAATCTAAATTTTGTTTTCATGAATCTTTACAATAATAGCCAATTTTTTTCTTTGCAGCTGGCCTATCTAAGGGGAAATAGCTCAGTTCTGCCTCCAGGACAAGACTCATGAAAATAAACGTCAACCTGCATTTAGAACAGATCCATGTGATCATTCATTACAGGATGTATGTACTTCAGATTTGGAAACTAATCTGCTTTTTGAGTTATTGGTAAAATTGACATGTTACAGTGTGATAGTGAAGTTGGGATAATTATTTGTGGTCTGCCTTTTTGCTCTGTTCCCCGAATCCTGTACACACAACTTTCCAAGGGGCAGAAAGAATATCTCTTCAGTGGCAAAAGTTCACAAGTGCATTCATAAGACACTTAATAAAGGTTATATTACAAATCAATCCGGAGACCAGCTCCTTCAAATGATACAATCTATCATATAAAAATGTGTCTTTTTTCCTCTTTGTTCATAGGGTAGAGTGCCTTCAATCTATCATACAAAGATGTGCCTCTTTTTGGTGATCGAGTTTAAGTCCTCCTTATAATATCTCACTTATCTGCCCAGGGATGAGGGTCCCCTCTGTATCTGTTTCAGGGGCCAGAGGGTCCACATCACAGCCGGTGGAGTCAGGGAAGGTGTCAGAGGGAGGACACTCCTGGCTGTTGTTGACAGCGTCTAACACCCCCTGCTCCATCTCCTCTTCTAGACTTCCAAAGCGCTCCACCACACAGTGGGCTGTGAGCCTGGCCTCTGGGTCATGGTCCCAACACTCAGTGATGGTAGCACACAGCAGATTCATCCCCTGCAGTATGGAAGAGCAATACCAGGAAGGTTTGATTATTGACAACCAGCTTTGGGTTCAAGGAAGTAAAAAGAAAATGTATACAATTGAAGTCAGAAGTTTACATACACCTTAGCCAAATACATTAACTCAGTTTTTCACAATTCCTGACATTTAATCCTAGTAAAAATTCCCTGCCTTGGGTCAGTTAGGATCACCACTTTATTTTAAGAATGTGTAATGTCAGAATAATAGTAGAGAGAATGATTTATTTCATCTTTTATTTCTTTCATCACATTCCCAGTGGGTCAGAAGTTTACATACACTCAATTAGTATTTGGTAGCATTGCCTTTAAATTGTTTAACCGGGTCAAACATTTCGGGTAGCCTTCCACAAGCTTCCCACAATAAGTTGGGTGAATTTTGGCCCATTTCTCCTGACCGAGCTGGATAACTGAGTCAGGTTTGTAGGCCTTCATGCTCACACACTTTTCAGTTCTGCCCACAAATCTTCTATAGGATTGAGGTCAGGGCTTTGTGATGGCCAATCTAATACCTTGACTTTGTTGTCCTTAAGCCATTTTGCCACAACTTTGAAAGTATGCTTGGGGTCATTGTCCATTTGGAAGACACATTTGCAACCAAGCTTTAACTTCCTGACTGATGTCTTGAGATGTTGCTTCAATATATCCACATAAATTTCCTCCCTCATGATGCCATCTATTTTGTGAAGTGCACCAGTCCTTCCTGCAGCAAAGTACCCCCACAACATGATGCTGCCACCCTCGTGCTTCACGGTTGGGATAGTGTTCTTTGGCTTGCAAATCTCCCCCTTTTTCCTCCAAACATAACGATGGTAATTATGGCCAAACAGTTCTATTTTTGTTTCATCAGACCAGAGGACATTTCTCCAAAAAGTATGATCTTCGTCCCCATGTGCAGTTGCAAACCGTAGTCTGGCTTTTTTATGGCGGTTTTGGAGCAGTGGCTTCTTCCTTGCTGAGCGGCCTTTCAGGTTATGTCGATATATGACTCGTTTTACTGTGGATATAGATACTTTTGTACCTGTTTACTCCAGCATCTTCACAAGGTCCTTTGCTGTTGTTCTGGGATTGATTTGCACTTTTCGCACCAAAGTACGTTCATCTCTAGGAGACAGAACGCGTCTCCTTCCTGAGCGGTATGACAGCTGTGTGGTGCCATGGTGTTTATACTTGCATACTATTGTTTGTACAGATGAACGTGGTACCTTCAGGCATTTGGAAATTGCTCCCAAGGATGAACCAGACTTGTGGAGGTCTACAGTTTTTTTCCTGAGGTCTTGGCTGATTTATTTTTATTTTCCCATGATGTCAAGCAAAGAGGCACTGAGTTTGAAGGTAGGCCTTGAAATACATCCACAGGTACACCTCCAATTGACTCAAATACTGTCAATCAGCCTATCAGAAGCTTCTAAAGCCATTAAATAATTTTATGGAATTTTCCAAGCTGTTTAAAGGCACAGTCAACTTAGTGTATGTAAACTTCTGACCCACTGGACTTGTGATACAGTGAGTTATAAGTGAAATAATCTGTCTGTAAACAATTGTTGGAAAAATTACTTATGTCATGCACAAAGTAGATGTCCTAACCGACTTGCCAAAACTATAGTTTGTTAACAAGAAATTTGTGGAGTGGTTGACAAACAAGTTTTAATGACTCCAACCTAAGTGTATGTAAACGTCCGACTTCAACTGTAGTTACTTCTATCGGTTTACTTCCTTTTTTGGCTGAATTGGAATGGAATTGACCCCAAACCTGTTCACAACCAGAGCTTTTATTTATGATCGATGTGATTGATAACTGTTATCATAGGTTATCATTCAAGATGGGATTCAATCTGAAACCGTGCTATAACGCGCTTCACATTTAAAGGTCATTTCCAATTGAGCAGACATCTGCAGGGTTGTCCTTGAATGCGATCTCAGCGAACACGGTAACATTTCCTTTAAAACCTGCATTGTCGACTAGAGCAATCGGATTGAATTCTGGCCTGAATTCACTGAGAAGTGCTGACTACCCAGTTCCCTCACCACGCTCTCACACGCGCCCACGCCCACAAACACACAGTTTACCGGATGTGTTGTCCAGCTGGTGGGTATCTCAGGTCTGCCTCTGTCCCTCAGGACCAGGTCCCTCATGCTGTCCACACACGGCTGGTCACACACCTTAGAGCCAAACGGCGGCTCATAACTCTTAACCTCTATGAAAATACAGGAAACACACTGTAAATCCTTTGTTATTTATCATCTATTCTACATTTACAGACGATGCTACTTTCATCAAAGTCTGAGTTACGAACGTTTACCCCTGACTTGGCCCATAATAGAATAGCTTATTGTACCTCCTATGACTTCACAGCGGGACACCATTTCCCAGAGGACCAGGGCCATGGAGTAGACATCCATCTGTTTAAAGGCCTCCAGATCCTCCAGATTCACTCTGGACTCCAACACCTCAGGGGCCATGTAGCGAGCTGTACCCACCTGGACAACAAGGACAGTGACAGTAGCTTAAACAAATTAACACTACATGAAGGGCCTTCTGATTTATTCTGGTTTTAGCACAGCTTTATAATACAATTTCATTCATATAGCATAGTTTTTATTCAAGGGGGCATTCAACCACGACTCTACAATTGAATATGTTGTTCTTTTCCATAATAATTATCTCAGATACAGTAGTTATGTCAGAAGGAAGCATGCATACTGCTTAGTCACTTTAGCTAGAGTGGAACACTGATACAGGTTCCCTTAGCAACTACTTTGGTCATTTCACCTGTTCCACCTTACCTGGCCACTGTTGGCAAAGTCATCCACGGTGAGGGAGAGGTCCAGTCTCAGAGCCAGACCAAAGTCACAGAGGGCACACTCTCTCCAGCTCTTCACTACGATGTTGCTGCTCTTCAGATCACGGTGGGCCACCGGCACCTTGGGGATCCCACAAGGGGTGGTGTCACTGTGGAGGTGGGCCAATCCTCGAGCCACCGACCCAGCCATAGCACACAGCTCAGCCCAGCTCAACACATGGCCCGCCAGGAAGTCCTAATGAATGAATGACCCATTTAGTGACCCATCCCTCACAGGATTATTTGACAACATTTTTATGAAATTGTATGTACAATAAAATGTACTAGTCTTCTACTGCACCATATAACAACAATATACACTTAATCAACCTAGCAATAAACAAAACAAAGCTAAATCAAACTAACCTGTAGGTTTCCCAGGCCGTGGTAGGCCATGACCAGCCAGTACTGCCTCTGAGGGGAGCCGGAGGGCCCTCGCTCCTCTGCTGTCAGGAATTGAACCACATTTTCATGCTCCAGGTTGGCGTCAGAGAAGATGGCCCTCTCGTTGCTCCAGGACACATACTCCACAGACGGGAAGATCTTCAAATAAACATTTATTCAAAGTATTATATCACATGAAAATGACACAAAAAACTACAGAAAAAATGGGGGGGTGAGAAAAAAGGGAAGAGGGAAAACCATCACCTTCACTGCCACCGTCTCATACTGAGAACCAGCTGCCTGGTGGTGGAGCCTGGCCCGCCACACCTCAGCAAATCTCCCTTTCCCCACCAAGGCTTCTAGCTGGATGGGTAGCTGCTCCGTGCTGTGGTTGAAGTTATGGGCCCGGACGGGAGACATGTCAGATGTAGCGTCGCTATTGATGGCTGACAGCTTGCCATGGCAGTCCTCACCGCCGGTGATGGCCTCCCCACTGAGTCCCTCTGGGATGTCCAAAGCCTGGTAAATTAATGAATTCATGAATTATATTTGTAGTTACGTATCAAGTGGCCTTTAGCTACCCATCCCATAAGGGATTACTTTACACCTTTTCACAAACAGTAATGTACAGTAGCTATATGACAATAAATGAAAAGCTTCCAGTTGGTTATGGGGGTGTCCCAAATGGCACCCTATTCCCTATATAGTGCATTACTTTTTACCAGGGACCTATGGGCTCTGGTCAAAATTAGTGCACTATGTTGTAGGGAATAGGGTGCCATTTGGGTCTCAAAGTATATTTTTCCATTCCTGGTAGATCCACCTACCTGGTAGTGTGTACGTTTGGGAGCCCATTCTTTGGGCTGCTTGCCGGGCTGTCTGGTACGGTACAGGTAGAAAGCCATGGTAGCGATGATAGCCACTAAAAAGGGAGGGACCAGGCTGATCACCACCACTGGAATCACATCTTTACTCTTGAGCTTGGAAAAATCTGAGGACACAGTTAAAAACACAGTGAAGACAACATGGAATCGGATCATAGGTTAGTATACATTACTACTACTACATTTTGTATTTACATTATAAATGCCTATTTTTCCTCACGTTGCATTTTTTATTAATATAAAATTGTAAATTAATCTTTTTCAAATTAAAATGTTCTGGTTGCACCATGTACTGCCTGGTTCCAGAGTAAAACAAGTGATGTTACCATTGGAGCCCTTGTCGAATATAAGCTTATCGTTGCACTCCTGTTCTCCCAGGCAGCCACAAACGAACAGGACCCCATCCTCAGAGGGCTGAGGAGCCATCACACACTCGTTGGAGGAGTAGTTTGACAACATGATATTCTCCAGTGGCTGCTGGGGCTGGTGGCATAACGTCTTCACACTCATACTCTCATTGTCCTTCCGCCTGGGACACAGATGAAGACACTAACATGTTAAAGCTTTACATGCAGTCATACACTCACATGCACGCACACACTTTCACACACAAAGTTAATTAATTACATTTCGACAGATCAATTATAAAGTTACTTATTAAACTAGTAAACTGAATTTAGTTAGACATTTTACAATAGGAAAATGTCTCTGGGAAAGCCTATAGTTGACTTTTTACTTTGTGGTTTTGTTTGGATTGGTTATGTATGTATTTGCTAGAGTGGATTAGAAGTTTTTATTTTACAAACGGTCAATCCAATCTGCCTTTGTATCCTGCCAACAACAACACCAGTCTTAATAACACCAGTCTCAATTTGGATGGGTCCCAAATGACATACCCATAGTGCTTTGGTCAAAAGTAGTGCACTATTTAGGGAATAGGGTGCCATTTGGGACACTATCTCTGTCATTCAGAGGTCAGTAGATAGACTTCCTACGAGGGGAGGAACTAAGATCAAGAATGTGTACCAAACGGCACACTATTCCCTATAAAGTGCACTACTTTTGACCGGGATCAAAGACCCTCTCTTTATTACTGTAGAGCAGGGATCGGCAACTTTTATGGGGGTGGGGGCCACAAAAAATCTGAACTCATCATGATGGGCCACAGTCACGGTTCTGCATTCCGACATCCATACCCAAACATGCAGTCAGGGCCGGACCTAGCCTTTTTGGGGCCCTAAGTTAAATTTTAACAGGGTGCCCTCCCTGCTGTAGAGGTTTGACCACTAGGGCCCAGCATACCAGATGGTGAGCAACATTCAAATAAAGCCAAAATGAACTTTGTCCTCCTCATCGCAAACATAGCACATCAGCTATATATCCTGTTTACTGAGAGTTCAAGAATTATTGTCATGATGAGGATAATTATTAAAGTAGAGGAGCATAACAGTCCAGTGAGGGAGAATATTGGGAAATATACCCTGTCAAAATATATTTTATAGAATGGCAAGCTAATAGCTAAACCAGATCAATATTACTAGTTGTATGTACTGTACCATACCAGTCAAAAGTTTGGACACACCTACTCATTCAAGGGTTTTTCTTAATTTTTCCTATTTTCTACATTGTAGAATAATAGTGAAGACATCAACACTTTGAAATAATACACATTGAATCATGTAGTAACCAAAAAAGTGTTAAACAAATCAAAATATATTTTATATTTGAGATTCTTCAAAGTAGCCACCCTTTGCCTTGATGACAGCTTTGCACATTCTTGGCATTCTCTCAACCAGATTCATGGGGTAGTCACTTGGAATGCATTTCAATTAACAGATGTGCCTTGTTAAAAGTTAATTTGTGGAATTTCTTTCCTTTCTTTTCTTTCCTTTCCTTTGCCAATCAGTTGTGTTGTGACAAGGTATTGGTGGTATACAGAAGATATTGTGACAAGGTATTGGTGGTATACAGAAGCCATATTTGGTAAAAGACCAAGTCCATATTTTGTCAAGAACAGCTCAAATAAGCAAAGAGAAACGACAGTCCATCATTACTTTAAGACATGAACGTCAGTCAATTAGGAACATTTCAAGAACTTTGAACGTTTCTTCAAGTGCAGTCGCAAAAACCATCAAGCGCTATGATGAAACTGGCTCTCACAAGGACCGCCACAGGAAAGGAAGACCCAGAGTTATCTCTGCTGCAGAGGATACGTTCATTAGATTTAACTGCACCTCAGATTGCAGCCCAAATAAATACTTCACAGAGTTCAAGTAACAGACATCTCAACATCAACTGTTCAGAGGAATCAGGCCTTCATGGTCGAATTGCTGCAAAGAAACCACTACTAAAGGACACCAATAACAACAAGAGACTTGTTTGTGCCAAGAAACAGGAGCAATGGACGTTAGACTGGTGGAAATCTGTTATTTTGTCTGATGAGTGCAAATTTGAGATTTTTGGTTCAAACCGCCGTGTCTTTGTGAGATGCAGAATAGGTGAACGGATTATTTCCACCTGTGTGGTTCCCACCGTGAAGCATGGAGGAGGAGGTGGGATGGTGTGGGGGTGCTATGCTAGTGACACTGTCTGTGATTTATTTAGAATTCAAGGCACACTTAACCAGCATGGCTACCACAGCATTCTGCAGTGATACACCATCCCATCTGGTTTGCGCTTAGTGGGACTATCATTTGTTTTTCAACAGGACAATGACCCAAAACACACCTCCAGACTGTGTAAGGGCTATTTGACCAAGAAGGAGGGTGATGGAGTGCTGCATCAGATGACCTGGCCTCCACAACCACCTGACCTTAACCCAATTGAGATGGTTTGGGATGAGTTGGACCGCAGACTGAAGGAAAAGCAGCCAACAAGTGCTCAGCATATGTGGGAAAAGCATTCCTCATGAAGCTGGTTGAGAGAATGCCAAGAGTGTGCAAAGCTGTCGTCAAGGCAAAGAGTGGCTACTTTGAAGAATCTCAAAATATATTGGGATTTGTTAAACACTTTTTTGGTTACTACATGATTCCAAATGTGTTATTTCAGAGTTTTGATGTCTTCACTACTGTTCTACAATGTAGAAAATAGTAAAAATAAAGAAAAACCTTTGAATGAGTAGGTGTGTCCAAACATTTGACTGGTACTGTATTTTGTAAATATTTTTATGTTTTTAATGTGAGAGTGAGAGCTCTGGTGCAAAAGACTCATTTATTATACTGAATATGGCAAATAAACTTGAACTTGGGAGATAGTCCTTTGGTGAAAAACTTCACACTTACCATATTGCAATGCAGATCTCTTCCCTCAGAGCACAGAAGGAAGAGAGGGAGCAGTTGGTATAACACACACTGTCCTCACAGATAGGGCTGGAGTAGTCACACCACTTACACAGGTTGGTGTTGATGTGTTTGAAGGAGAGGATAGGAAGACCTGTGGAATACACACACACACAAACACTAATCAGAACAAATCACTTCTGGCTTTGAATAAAATGACTGGCACAAAACAGAACCATAGACTAGGCTTGATTCAATGCGTATCGCCAAAGTTCAGGATTATAGCACGATTGAAATGTAAAGGTAATTTCCGATTGAGCCGACATAATGCAGCATTTACCGTGGATGCAGTCTCTGCTGACACGGAAACATTGCCTTTAAATGTCTATCACGCTGGAGCAAAGATCTTCAGAATTACGGATTGAATCGAGCCCTAGTCCTATACTTTACATGTGTACTGTATATGGCTCTTAGGACACCAATCTGCCAAATGTTCTGCTGTTTAGAGCGCACCCTCTTTATTGTGACAAGCTACATTAGATAGATTGCAGACTCAGTTCTGGTTCATCTAGTGAAGGGGAGGTGTGCATCCAAAATGATGATGAAAATTGATGATAAAAAGATTGTTGGGGCTGTTTTGTTAGACTTCAGTGCAGCCTTCGACATTATCAATCATAGTCTGATGCTGGCAGAACTTATGTGTTATGGCTTTCAGAGTGGGTGGCAAAGAATAAATTAGTTCTAAATATTTCTTAAACTAAAAGCATTGTATTTGGGACAAACCATTCACTAAACCCTAAACCTCAACTAAATCTTGTAATAAATAATGTGGAAATTGAGCAAGTTGAGGTGACTAAACTGCTTGGAGTTACCCTGGATTGTAAACTGTCATGGTCAAAACATATTGATACAGTAGCTAAGATGGGGAGAAGTATGTCTATGATAAGGCGCTGCTCTACCTTCTTGACAGCACTGTCAACAAGGCACTACTACCACTGTTTAGTTGCGTGGTCAGGTGCCACAAAAAGAACTTAGGAAAATATCAATTGGTTCAGAACAGGGCAGCACGGCTGGTCTTTGGATGTACACAGAGAGCTAATATTAATAATATGCATGTCAATCTCTCCTTGCTCAAAGTGGAGGAGAGATTGACTTCATCACAGCTTGTATTTATGAAAGGTATTGACATGTTGAATGCAGCGAGCTGTCTGTTTAAATGACTAGCACACAGCTCGGACACCCATACATACCCCACAAGACATGCCACAAGAGGTCTCTTCACAGTCCCGAACAGACTACGGAAGGCGCACAGTACTAAATATAGCCATGACTACATGGAACTCTATTCCACATCAAGTAACTCATGCAAGCAGTAAAATTAGATTTAAAAAAAATATTATAAAAAACACCTTATGGAACAGCGGGGACTGTGAAGCAACACAGACATAGGCGCACACACACACACACACACACACACGCACACACACACGCACACACACACACACACATGCACACGCACACACACACACGATAACATACGCACTATACACACACACGTAAATATGGATTTTGTACTGTATATATGTGGCAGTGGTGGAGAAGGGGCCTGAAGGCACACAGTCTGAATGTATTGTAATGTTTTTAAAATTGTATACACTGCCTTAATTTTGCTGGACCCCAGGAAGAGTAGCTGCTGCCTTGGCACCAGCTAATGGGGATCCATAATAAATACAAATAGAAATACATTGGGTTTGTTTTACTCAGTGCCTGTACTTTGAGGCAGCTTCCAAACCATATGCAATGCATTGTTCAATCCCCACCAGCAGTAGGCCTACCAAAAACAGCTGGAAGCTGAAGCTTCAGTAGTTACTGGTTACTACACGGAACAAAAATATTAAACGCAACATGTAACTATTTTAAGGATTTTACTGAGTTACAGTTCATATAAGGAAATCAGTCAATTTTAATAAATTCATTAGGCCCTAACCTATGGATTTCACATGACTGGGAATACAGATATGCATCTGTTGGCCACAGATACCTTAAAAACCTCTTAAGAATCCAACCCTTTTTAAAATGTTCACCTAAAATGACATACCCAAATATAACTGCCTGTAGCTCAGGACCTGAAGCAAGGATATGCATATTCTTGATACCATTTGAAAGGCAACACTTAGAAGTTTGTGGAAATTTGAAATTAATGTAGGAGAATATAACACATTAGATCGGGTAAAAGATAATACAAAGATAATACACTGTACCATCATCTTTGAAAAAGACCATAATGTATTATTCCAGCCCAGGCACAATTTATATTTTGGCCACTAGATGGCCGTTTTGTGCAAAGTTTTAGACTGATCCAATGAACCATTGCATATCAGTTCAAAATGTTGTATCAAGACTGAAAAATGTGCCTAATTGGTTTATTAATACCTTTTCAAATTCATAATTGTGCACTTTCCTCAATAGCATGGTATTCTTTCACTGTAATAGCTAGTAGAGGTGTCCTGTGCGAATTTGCTGGATATTGGCGGGAACTGGAACACGCTCGTACACGTCGATCCAGAGCATCCCAAACTTGCTCAATGGGTGACATGTCTGTGTATGCAGCCCATAGAACTGGGAAAGGTTTAGAAAATGTCCAGGAATTGTGTACAGATCCTTGCAATATGGGGCCGTGCATTATCATGCTGAAACATGAGGTGATGGCGGCGGATGAATGGCACGACAACGGGCCTCAGGATTTCATCACAGTATCTCTGTGCATTCAAATTTCCATCAATAAATGTTTTTTTTGGGCGGTCCATAGCTTATTCCTGCCCATACCACAACCCCACCAGCAAACCGCTCGCCCACACTATGCCATACACGCTGTCTGCCATCTGCCCGGTACAGTTGAAACTTCTCCAGCATACCAGTGGCCATCGAAGTTGAGCATTTGCCCACTGAAGTCAGTTACAACAATAAACTGCAGTCAGGTCAATATCCTGGTGAGGACGACGAGCATGCAGATGAGCTTCCCTGAGATGGTTTCTGACAGTTTGTGTGAACCCACAGATTCATCAACTTTCCGGGTGGGTGGTTTCAGACGATCGCGCGGGTGAAGAAGCCAGATGTGGACGTCCTGGGCTGGCATGGTTACACATGGTCTGCGGTTGTGAGGCCAGTTGGATGTACTGCCAAATTCTCTAAAACAACGTTGGAAGCGGCTTATGGTAGAGAAATGAACATTCAGTTCTCTGGCAACTGCTCTGGTGGACATTCCTGCAGTCAGCATACCATTTGCATGCTCCCTCAAAACTTTTATTGTCCTCAGTGTAACCGATGTGAAATGGCTAGTTAGTTAGCGGTGGTGCGCGCTATTAGCGTTTCAATCAGTGACGTCACTCGCTCTGAGACCTGAAGTGGTTGTTCCCCTTGCTCTGCAAGGGCCGTGGCTTTTGTGGCACGATGGGTAACGATGCTTCGTGGGTGACTGTTGTTGATGTGTGCAAGGGTCCCTGGTTCGAGCCCAGGTTGGGGCGAAGAGAGGGACGGAACCTACACTGTTACATTGATGCTGTTGACCCGGATCATTGGTTGCTGCGGAAAAGGAGGAGGTCAAAAGGGGGGTGAGTGTAACTGATGTGAAATGGCTAGTTAGTTAGCGGTGGTGCGCGCTAATAGCGTTTCAATCAGTGACGTCACTCGCTCTGAGACCTGAAGTGGTTGTTCCCCTTGCATTGCAAGGGCTGCGGCTTTTGTGGCACGATGGGTAACGATGCTTCGTGGGTGACTGTTGTTGATGTGTGCAAGGGTCCCTGGTTCGAGCCCAGGTTGGGACGGAACCTACACTGTTACATCAGCACAATGTGCACCTGTTTAATCAGTTTCTTGCTATGCCACACCTGTCAGGTGGATGGATTATCTTGGCAAAGGAGAAATGCTCACTAAGAGGGATGTAAAGAATTTGTGCACAACATTTTAGAGAAACAAGCTTTTTGTGCTATTTCAGCTCATGAAACATGAGACCAACACTTTACATGTTGTGTTTATATCTTTTCTCAGTATAGTAGATATTCAACATAGTCATTGCAATATTTTCTATATTGTATTGTATGGCCAATACTCAAGTTGTATTTGTAATACATTTTGAAAACGTTTTCAAATTAGTGTTTGATTGAAAAATTGAACACAGCGAATATGTATTTGACCCAGGTTTGAATGGGGTGGGGTGGGGGTGGGGGGGGGCTGTGGTGCATTGGTTTGACACAGGCTCTAGAAAGCATTGTGAGCGTTCCTTCCCACGCATCTTGTATCTGCCGTCCCCTCCTTGTGCTGTGTTGCCACATCACAACAATATTAATGGCTGATTAAAGCCAGATGATGAGGGATTTTTTCACTCCCGGGGGGATGGTGATCTAACAAAACTACGCAAACATTAAAAGAAGCTGTACACATATTTCACGAAGGCTTCCAGATGTTAGCCAATGCCAACCAACAAAATATATACACATACACACACACCCACACAAAAGAAAAAAGACAAAGGAGAAAGGGTGAAGAAAAAAGAAAAGAAAAACTAAAAAGGCTGGCTAAGCAAAAACTTTCAACGTAAACTTTCAACTAATTAAAATCAGCAGTGACTGCTCCAGAAATAAATTGAAGCCAGAAGTTTCGACGTGAGCCAAGTTTGAAGCTCAGCCCCTTTGTGTCTTTTTTTGTGTGTGTGTCTTATGGGAAATCCAACTGCTCTGCTCTGTGCTTACAGCCGGGAGGCCCAGGGATGTTGGCTGCATTTATTTGCTTTTCAGTTTCAGCCTCAGGTCTCAACTAACTCTCCCTGGTTCCCTATCAGTTTACCCATAGAAATAGAATGACTAGAATTGGCATCCAAATGCAAGTCAATCGGTCTGTAATGGGTGGATCTGTGACTGTATTTCTATGAGTTTACATATACAAATAAACACAGACACAGCGGGAGAGCTGAATGTTTGATGGTTCTAAAAATATCAAATACATACTGTAACTTATCAGTTCTGTAAAAATGTGACCTCTATAGAGTCAAATGTTTTCTGAATATTGTCTTGATCTCTCTTATAGAAGACCAGACAACACCAAAACATACAACAGTTTGATGTCGTCCTATAGTCCATGTTTGTGCAATGTTCACTTGACCATGCGAAAAATCTTGCTTCAAAACAGTTAGCCTTTGGTTTTATAAGTGACAGAATCTCAGCTGACCCCCACCAAGCGTAGTAACCAAACCAGGCCACTAGTTGGCCCATTCTACGCCAACCAATCTCCCCATTATTGATGCAGCATGCTGAAATTCCTCTCCACAGGACTCAAAAGGAAAGTATTTCCTGATTAAATAGACAAGAACACAATTAAATTACCCAGATGTAATGAACGTACGTCCTTTTGAGGGACCCCGCCTAGTCTCAAACAATAAATAACATTTACGCAGCCAGGTACTGTAGTTCTAACAATTATGTGATTTAGTCCAGTCTTAAAACTGGACCTTAATAAGCACAACCCATTTGTCAATATCCATAACATCAAAATAAAAACACATGAGAGAGATAGGAAAATTGCATTAGATACATTTCTCTGACCTACAAGTCCAAGTGAAGCATCTTATTGTAGCCATCTTATAGGTTTAGCTTCTTATTCTCATCCTTTGGCTTAGAGAAAATGGTTCCAAAAGGGTTCTTCGGCTGTCTCCATAGGAGGACCATTTGAAGAACACTTTTTGATTCCAAGTCAAACCCTTTTGATTCCAGATAAAACTCTTTTGTGTTCCATGTAGAGCGCTTTCTACAGACGGTTCTACATAGAACCCAAAAGGGTTCTGCCTGGAACCAAAAAGAGTTCTACCTGGAACCAGAAAGGGTTATCCTATGGGGACAGCTGAAGAACCCTTTTGGAACCATTTTCTCTAAGCCAAAGGATGAGAATAAGAAGCTAAACCTATAAGAGGGTTTTCCCAAGCCGGAGGTCATATAAGGGTCATAGTATTCACTGTGGTCATTTTTAAAAGGATCCTTATCTCATACCCAGCAATGAAAAGTTTTGTCCCAAATGTCACCTTATTCCCTATATAGTGCAGTGTGCACTACTTTTGGCATAGGGCTCTGGTCAAAAGTTGTTCAGTACGTAGGGAATAGGGTGACATTTGGGATGCAAACAAGGGGCTAAAAGAACAAACAGGGGTCTGTATGTGTCCCCAGTGGCCATCACAAGCTGGGCACAGAGAGAAGTAGGAGGGGGAAGGAGGAGGGGGGCGGAGAATAAAGGGGATTTCTACATCTTATTTTTGCCTGCTTAGGTCATCACAATCTTGTCATTATGGGCTGATGTGGGATGATGGAAGGTCAGGCTAGAGAACACAACACAAAGCTCATCATGCCACAGCACTCATTGTGCTCTGTGCTACTTCGCTCCCTCAATATCACTGAATATCACCAGCAAGTAGTAAGTACACAACTTGTTATGTCCCCAAGAGCGCACACACTGAACATAGGTAATGTGAAAAGTTAAATACATACACAATTTAAAAGAAGACTTGCTCAACTCTTACTAAGTTCTATAGCGGGAATGTCAATGAGTTATAAATTGGTGCTATAGCCCGGGATTCATTTTCTTCATAACATGTGAGAAGTTCACCAATACCTCTATAGTACTTACATGACCTCTGTACTCCTCCTCAACCTACAGTTTATCTATGTATTGTGTCACTTTGCTTCCTCAAAATAACTTGTAAGTATCAAGTGTGCAACTTTTTAAGTCCTCTAGAGGACACACTGGGGCAGCAGGTAGCCTAGTGGTTAGAGCGTTGGACTAGTAAACCGAAAGGTTGCAAGATTGAATCCCCAACAAGTTAAAAATCTGTCGTTCTGCCCCTGAACAAGGCAGTTAACCCACTGTTCCTAGGCCATCATTGAAAATAAGAATTTGTTCTTTACTGACTTGCCCAGTAAAATAAAATGGGTGAAGTGAGAAGTTTCCCTACTTCTCGGTATACAGCTTCTACATGAGCTCCGAACTCCTCCTCAATCTATGCTTCAATCTTGTATTCCCTGAGGAGAAGTGCCCCTGTTTGCATGCAGCAGGGATAATTGAGCCTCAGAATCGATTTCCTGTTTGGAAATTTCCATTACAGATGGCAGCAGTAAAAAAATGTATGTGGTCAAATTGCATCAAAGTTCTATTACATCTTTCATCATCACAACTACTGACACTCTTGTTCTAATTAACTCGTTATTTTCTTTTGATTCAAAGTTATGATCAAGCCCTGTTTGAGCAAAATGTTTCATATGTTTTTATGTCATTAAATACAATAACCCTAATGTTTGTAAGTTGTTGTTTTAGCTTATTGACTTAATATTCAAATAATTTCAGAAATTATTGTGGGAAATTGTTTGAGACAAATGTTAGAGTTAGTTAAGTTTACTTCAGATTCCCTTAATAGTGGCACCACTGAACATGAGAGTAAACAATCTGTGCTTTCAAGTGAAATTATATTCTAAACATTCAAAATCTGCTGATAATAAATAACAGGCATAGCTAAAGAACTGTTAAGTGTCAGAAATATGTTTTTCACCAGATTGGATGACTTGAATCGTTCAGTCATTTCCATTTTATAATGTGTTACATGAGGTAAAACTACTGGTTTAATAAAGCTACAGTGAATACATTTTTTAAATTAAAACAAATCCACAGAAGAAAAGAAAGAAAGAAATTCTAGTTATTTACTTATTTATTTTTGCATTAGGCTATTCCATCACATATATGATATTGAGAAAATTACACCGAAGTCACTTTTCCACTGAAGAAAGGGCAAGAAAACGAAAAGTCGCATTTCATAAATATAAGTTTTGAGCATCTGTTTTACACGACCAGAACCTCCCTTGAATAAACATTTGATCCCCCTCCCCCTTCACAACTTCCCCAGATTGAAGAAACAATGGACACTGAACACTTTAAAGTGAATACGGAGTGAGTAAGCGAATAAAAAAATACTTACAGAAAGACAGAAGAACAATATTCACTGCCGAGAATCTCCAGCACCCCATAATATTGACATTAAAAAAAGAACCTGATTAAAACGTCGTGGTCGCACTGTATTTGTCTATGTATTTGGGAACGTGAGTAGTAAGATAGACGTTCATTTAGCTTATTGAAGTCGTATTCAGTGAAACAACTGGTTGGGCTCGGGGCTTTTGGCTGGAGTTCCGTGTAGGCGGATCCAGATGTTTTTCATCCAGCTGTGTTAAGGGACCCGCCCAGGAACTGGACTTCATTAATCGGATCCTAAACCCAGTAGAATTTGGGGTGACAGGGTGACACGAGACGTGTAGAAGGATCATAGTAGGTTATATTAAATAATACTAATAACACTAATAAGCATTAATATTATTATTATAGCTCAGAATAGGCCTAAGCATTTGTGAAAACGGAGGGTCTAATTGTCTCCAATTGTAGGCTATAGCCTAGTAGGCCTATTTATATCTGCCAAGTGTGAGTTGTGCTGTGTGTGGTTTATTGGGTATTTATTGTCTTATCGAATGCCACAACCGAAATGTCTTCCAGGAAAAAGTTTTTATTCCATTCACTTTGAGCTAGCAATAACTGCCTATTTTACACTTTCACTGTGCGTTATAATGCAACATATTGCTATTTTGGTAACACCTACACTAAAGGGGTTTGAGTTTATAAATCGTTTATAATTATGTAATAAACAGTTATTACACAATGTTTGTGTGATTATATTTTGGTTGTTGTCGAATATTGACATTACTGCTATTATTGGCAGTATCCTTACCTAACCATTTTACCTAACGGTATATTTGACTATGTACACAGGGCAGGGCAGACAGCAGCTGATCTTTCTCATGACACTCAGGTGAGTTGAGGTTGGGAAAAGAAAAGGGTTAAAGTGCGCATGCGAGTTTCTGCCTGTCTGCTACATTGCTAACAAGGCAAAACTCAGGAAGAGATGATGGCAGACTCCGGACCCGAGGAAATAGCGGTGATCGGGAACACCGACCTCACATCGGCAGAACTAGAGAACAACATTAAAAACACGGTATAGCTTCAAACCTATTCTTATTGTAAAAAAAGTGAGGAATTTGGATGTTGATACTTATTGAGCCTGTTGAATGAGTTGGGGTTTCTAGCTACTGGCAGTAGAACTACAGGCCTTATCAATCCACGGAGTTTCGCGAGAGAGCCCCACTGTCGCTGAGTCAACAGCAGCTTGCAGGCTGTGCAGGAAAAGACAGCTAAAAGTTAAATCATTGTAATGTCGACGCAGAGGAAAGTTAGCCAGATTGTTCTTATTAACATGGTTGGCTTGATCATTTTACCAGGAGCTAGCTTGCTAGCACACAACTTTGTTCTGATACAAAGTTAAAGGACTTTGCGAACGTAACAGTACTTATTTTAATCTGGGACCAGCTTTAGTTACCAATATTGATGCCCCATATTGCATGTAAACAACAAATTATACTTCATTATGGTATTGTTACCATGTTATGACTTGTGAAATATCCTCTTCTAGATGGTCGAGATTGAGAAATGGACTAGTCTTCTAAGAAAGATGGAGATCAGCGTTGGAGAGGCAGAGAAAAGGACTGGGAAGAATACAGTCAACATGCAGGAGATATACACTGTTTACCTAATTGAAACACGGTAAATATGTCTCATCAGCTCTGAATCATCTGTGTGAATGATGATTGTTATAGCCTACATCTGCCAGCGCAACTATTTTGTGACACCACCATGAACAGCTTCTTCCACAATCACACCTACACCTCCTTGCACCTGCGCATAATTACACACATTCAGTTACTACAGGCGGTCTGACCCTAACGATAATGATTCTAATGTCTGACTGTTTTAGAAAATTGACTTGGGTACACTCACTTCATTGTGAACATGTGATCTAAAGGTTTTGTTTGTCACAAACTGCACATCACACCAGCTTTCTTACTTACTTTTAGCTAGCTATACTATTAACTGGTTTCATGTCCGGTTACTCGCTTTCAGCCACAGAGAGTAGTATTTTTTTTGTTGGCCAAGTCTTTAAAAGGAACCATATGTTTTTATTCCGCTTGGAGCAGGGCATGCTATTCCTCATGCACACACATGCCCGCGCGCACACACACTGGGCCTTTGTTCACCAGTTGGCCATTGAGAGGGGAGTGTGGTGTAACCGGGCCCTCAGTGCAGTTAGACTGGAGAATGCCCCCCCAGCCACTGATGGAGTCCTCTCCTTTGCCTTCTCTCCTTCCTCTTCCTGCTTCTCTGCTCATCTCTTTATTTCTTGTTATCCTCTCTTCCTGTCTCTGCTTTGTGGTCCCAGTGTGGATTATTAGTGGAGACAGACCATTATGGGCTCTCATTTCCTCCCTAGAATCTTTGCTGCTGGATCATATTTATAAAGTCTCTCTCTATCTTTCACTGTCCTTCTCTCTGTCAGTAGTCTCTCGCTCTCCTCTTGCTTTATATATACAGTACCAGTCAAAAGTTTGGACACACCAACCCATTGAAACGTTTTTCTGGTAGTAGTCACCTGGAATTCATTTCAATTAATAGGTGTGCCTTGTTAAAAGATCATTTGTGGAATTTCTTTCCTTCTTAATGCGTTTGAGCCAAGCAGTTCTGTTGTGACGAGGTTGGGGTGGTATACAGAAGATAGCCCATATTTGGTAAAAGACAAAGTCCATATTATGGCAAGAACAGTTCAAATAAGCAAAGAGAAATGACAGGCCATCATTACTTTAAGGCATGAAGGTCAGTCAATCTGAAAATTTCAAGAACTTTGAAGGTTTCTTCAAGTGGAGTTGCAAAAACCATCAAGCGCTATGATGAAACTGGCTCTCATGAGGACCGCCACAGGAAAGGAAGACCCAGAGTTACCTTTGCTGCAGAGGATAATTAGATTCATTAGAGTTATCAGTCTCAGAAATTCAAGACCAAATAAATGCTTCACAGAGTTCAAGTAACAGACAGATCTCAACATCAACTGTTTAGAGGAGACTGCATGAATCAGGCCGTCATGGTCAAATTGCTGCAAAGAAACCACTACTAAAGGACACCAATAAGAAGAAGAGACTTGCTTGGGCCAAGAAACACGAGCAATGGACATTAGACCGGTAGAAATCTGTTCTTTGGTCTGATGGTTCCAACCGCCGTATCTTTGTGAGATGCAGAGTAGGTGAACGGATGATCTCCGCATGTGTAGTTCACGCCGTGAAGCATGGAGGAGGAGGTGTGATGGTGTTGGGGTGCTTTGCTGGTGACACTGTCTGTGACTTATTTGGAATTCAAGGCACACTTAACCAGCATGGCTACCACAGCATTCTGCAGCAACTTGCCATCCCACCTGGTTTGCGCTTAGTGGGACTATCATTTGTTTTTCAACATGACAATGACCCAACACACCTCCAGGCCGTGTAAGGGCAATTTGACCAAGATGGAGAGTGATGCATCAGATGGAGAGTGCTGCATCAGATGACCTGGCCTCCACAATCACCCAACCTCAATCCAATTGAGATGGTTTGGGATGAGTTGGACCTCAGAGTGAAGGAAAAGCAGCCAACAAGTGCTCAGCAAATGTGGGAACTCCTTCAAGACTGTTGGAAAGCATTCCAGGTGAAGCTGGTTGAGAGAATGCCAAGAGTGTGCAAAGCTATCATCAAGGCAAAGGGTGGCTACTTTGAAGAATATCAAATATTAAATATATTTGGATTTGTTTAAATTTTCTTTGGTTACTACATGATTCCATATGTGTTATTTCATAATGTTGATGTCTTCACTATTATTCTACAATGTAGAAAATAGTAAAAAAAAAATTAAGAAAAACCCTTGAATAAGTAGGTGTGTCCAAACTTTTGACTGGTACTGTAAGTTTTAGCATTGGAGTTCATAGAATTGTGGATAATACTGTACTTGGTCCCTTTAAAAGATGTATCAAATATTTACTTGGTACTCTTATTTAAGTGCAGTTATATGACTTTAGTCCTTTCCTCTCTTCTGACAGGCCAGTTGATGCTGTGACAGAAGGTATAATCCCAGCCCCAGACTCCTTATGGAGGAGATACAGCGAGTTTGAGCTACTCAGAAACTACATGTTGGTCACCTATCCCTTTGTCGTTGTTGCCCCGTTACCCGAGAAGAGGGTACGTGAGAACAAGGAGGATGCCTTGGAATAAATTAGTGCAATATAGTTTAGGAAGTGATATTCGTAGCATGATGTACTTACTACAGTACCCATAATGCACTGTACAGCATCCAGTTTTAACTTAGTAAAGACAATGGTGTTCCGTCTCCTTATCAACATAATAGTAATTCTTTGTCTGTTTCACACAGGCAGAGATTGTGTGGCACAAGCTGTCAGCGGACAACATGGACCCAGACTTTGTGGAGAGAAGGAGAGTTGGACTGGAGAACTTCCTGCTCCGATTAGCCTCCCACCCAGTTCTCTGCAACGACAAGATCTTCTACATCTTCCTCACTGAGGTTAGTTAGCCTCTTTGTAGCCAAGCTGCTATACACCATAACGGGGTGAATCAAGTGTGATTCCAATCTGTTTGTGCTGTCTTGCCAACTCCCTTGTTATGTGTGACAAGGACCATAGTGATCCCCAATCGTTAGCAAGACCTACATTCCTCCCTCTCAAAACTACAACAGTACCAGTAGCTAGTCAGATGTGCTGTTCATAGGTTTTGACAGGATATACCCTTGACAGAAAAGAGATATCACAGACAAGGACCATTTCCTTACTCAGTTTCTTTGTAGCACTGAGAAGTGTTGTGGAAATAATGTCTTATGAAGTAGGCCTAAAGCTTAACTCTTTACTGACAAGGGTTGTGTGAGTGTTGCTGGAGTTGAAAGGATCACCTTTGACCTTTTGAGTTGATAGTGTGACAGTGTACCCCCAGTGCCTCCATGCATCAGGCTCTCCTATCTCTGATGGTCTTTGTCAAAGTCACACGGCATCCTCTCTCTGTCCCACAGGAAAAAGGATGGAAGGAAATGGTGTACGAGACAGGATTTCAAGCAAAGGTACTCACTCCATCAGCACTTAATGATCTCATCATGGTTGCATTGTCATGTCAACTCTCTTAGATAAGATGCACCTTACTCAACCCTCATGTGACTTTGCAAACCACAGCAGTGCAATAAAGTATACGTTTGTAAAGTTTGTAATCTGTGTAAACAAATGCATATAGTGCATGTGTATATTTAGGACTCCTGATTTCTTTTAAACAACTCTTAATTGTAATATTTATTCTGATATGTTTTAGGTCTCAAAGGTGAAGTGTTGTCTAAAATGATGCAGGTCCTCAATAACAACCTCTGATCTAACAAACGTGTGGGGGGAAATGTGTTTGTAATTTATTGGTCTGTTTTTTTACAGGCTGATTCCAGGTTGAAAGCTATGAATGCAGCATTCAGGGTGAAGAATCCCGACAAGTAGGCCATAGAAAAGATCTGTCCTAAATAGCACCCTAACTCTACTGTATAGTGCACTGGACTCTGGTCGTTAGTAGTACACTTTATAGGGAATATGGTGCCATTTGGGGCAGATTCACTGTTTTCGTCTCACTGTTTTCTTTTGTGTGAAGCCAACCATACATTTCCATCTTCATGTGTTGTAACTTAATTTAATGAGTCTGTCTCTACTATTCATCCCTTTGCTCTGTATTTGATGTACTTCCATACTTGGTTCTGGGACTGTGTGGGAAGTAGAGTTGGATCAGGTCAATGTAAGTTCGAACATTGACTCTTGTCTTGTTTATCTGTCTTGCTGGAAAGAAAGTGTTGATTTAAGTAGTGATTGGGTGAATTCTTGCTCTTCTCTGGCCCTGGCGTCTGCAGACGGTTTACAGAGCTGAAACACTACAGCGACGAGCTTCAGACTGTAGTCTCCCAGCTGCTGAGAGTACGGGCAGTGAGTACAAGGAGCTGTCAGCATATTCACACATCTTACTGACTAGACTGACTACCAGACCTGGGTCAAATACTATTTGAAATCTTTCAAATACTTTGAGTGTTTGGTCTAGCCTGCCAGTTTTGGAACTATTATATGGTTCCATTGAGCCAGGCAAGCTAAACCAAGCGAAGATAAAGTATTTGAAATGATTTCAAATAGTATTTGAACCCAGGTTTGTTAACTATACTCCCATACTGTCAGCTGTAACATACATTTTACTGACTAGACATACAGTGAGTGTTAACACACCTGAGCTGGCTTGGAAGTTGACATACATTAGAAGGATAAAACACACAGCTGGTCTGTCTGATAAAAGTGGATTTGCTGCAGCTGTAACACACAGCTTCATGACTAGACTAGGACTAGACATACAGCTGGCTGTAACACACAGGCTGGCCACACTCAGCATATTCACACTCGACTAGACTGACAACACTAGCACACTGACAGCTGTAACAAACAACTTCGGTTGCATCCCAGTATGACACCCTATTCCCTACACAGTACAGAAATTCACAGAAAATAGAACATATAAATAGAAGCAGCGGAATCAAAGGAACTGTGCAAAATCTTTCTCCAGAGGGTAGCAGATCGACTGTATGGGGTGTACAAAGTGCATGGAAACTATGGACGAGTCTTCAGGTAAGACAAGTGCTGTGTTTGGAAGAAAGGGTGAAGTGTATTGCTGCTGCACTATGAACAATGTAATGACTTAATTAGTGTCAAATATATATTTGTTTTATGTGAAATATCTGCTCTGTGCTTGTTGGACAGTGAGTGGAGTGCCATAGAGAAAGAGATGGGAGATGGACTACAAAGTGCTGGCCATCACATGGATGCGTAAGTGTTTGTTTTTTAATGACATGTAACCACACAATAATCTCCAATATAAATCCAGAACAATTTTATTGGATTACATAAGGATTGTATTGCAAGTATTTTCCTCCTTCTATCCCCTGGACATTAAATTTTTTTTTTTTTAAATGTAACCTTTATTTAACTAGACAAGTCAGTTAAGAACAAATTCTTATTTACAATGTCAACCTACCGGGGAACAGTGGGTTAACTGCCTTGTTCAGGGGCAGAAAGACAGATTTTTACCTTGTCAGCTCGGGGATTTGATCCAGCAACGTTTCGGTTACTGGTCCAACGCTCTAACCAGTAGGCTACCTCCCGCCCCGACATCAGTTTCTCTCCCTGTCAGCAGATGCATCTGAAATGGCACCCTACTCTCTATGTAGCCTGGTCAAAGGTAGTTCACTATATAGTGAATAGGGCGCCATTTCTCTCGTTAGCCTCTGAGACCTCATACAGGCTCATTGAAGGAGCTGATATAGTGATGTGTTGCACAACCCCCCTTCACTCCAGCAATGCTCTACATAGTACATGGTTTCCCCAAGTTAAGCTATACAACACATTTGCCGTGTTTGATTTGAAAGCAGTTCGGGTTTCAAGCACAAGGTCTGGTGTAGCAGGTAGTCGACCATGGGGAATGGGGAGACTTGTGTTGTGAAGGTTCTGGGTTCCAGCTGAGAACTGGCTGGCACTTAGCCAGCGGCTTTTAATTTCAACTTGGGTGCTGTGTATAGTTCTCTTTGAGTATCACAAGTGGTCTTGGCCCTGTCCTTGGACACACACACACACACACCTTGGTGTGGTAACATGATTAGCCCCTACCCTGTCACTGATGGGTTCCAGATTGCAAGGCTCAACTCTAGAGGTCAGGGGTCACAGAGCTGGGACAGCTGAGGCGTACCAAGGAAAGGCAGCATTTCTGTCAACGGCTGATACCCAAATGGCACCCTATTCTCTATTTAGTGCACTACTTTTGACCAGGGCCTATAGGGCTCTGGTCAAATGTAGTGCACTTTATAAGGAATATGGTGCCACTTGGGACACATACAACCTGGCTTTTAAGCCCCTGGTAATGGTCATAGTGAAGACAGATCATATTTCTCAGCCAGTCTCACCCATTGTCAGGTGTCTGTCAGAGCTATAACACTGTGATATTTGAGTCTCACTTCTGAGAGGGTGTAATGAAATATAGCAGATGTATTCTTGTAGACTCCTCTTCCTCTTTGCTGCAGGTAGGGCTGGGCGGTATACCGTATTTAAGCAATAAGGCACGAGTCTGTGTAGTATATGGCGAATATGCACGACACAAAGCGTAGTGCCTGGATACAGCCCTTAGCCGTGGTATATTGGCCATATACCACAAAGCCCGGAGGTGCCTTATTGCTATTATTAACTGGTCACCAACGTAATTAGAGCAGTTAAAATAACTGTTTTGTCATACCTGTGGTATATGGTCTGATTTATCACGTCTGTCAGCCAATCAGCATTCAGGGTTTTAACCACCCAGTTAATAATTTACTATATTCACCGGTATTGATGCACAGACCAGTTTGGGTTTTTACTTTACCTTCTGTAAAGATATTTCAATGTTTGGTTTGTTAAATGTGATACACAATTTTGGCATGTGTAATGTCCGTTTTTAGAGTTTACTCCGCTTTCTACTTGAGTCGTCTTTCTCCCTCTCCTCCTACTGCATGCACTGAATAAGAACGGCTGCATGCCACTTCCCAAAAATAAATATTGTTAGCCGCTCATGCTAATCGCTAGTTATATGGCTAGCTTGCTGGACGATACCGACCCTACCATTACGGTGAGATATGGGTCGGACAACGTACCTCAATGCAGCGGTGGGATATGCCATTCTACTTCAAATGTAACTTTTAACCACACTGATATATTGAGAAGATTGAAGTACTGCTAGATTTCCCAGAAAACTGCCCTTTTCGTCATCATTTAAAAATCCACCTTTCCAGAAACAAGTCTCTCACCGTTGCTGCTTGCTACAGACCACCCTCTGCCCCCAGCTGTGCCCTGGACACCATATGTGAACTGATTGCCCCCCATCTATCTTCAGAGCTCGTGCTGCTAGGTGACCTAAACTGGGACATGCTTAACACCCCGGCCATCCAACAATCTAAGCTTGATGCCCTCAATCTCTCACAAATTATCAATGAACCCACCAGGTACAACCCTAAATCCGTAAACACGGGCACCCTCATAAATATCATCCTAACCAACTTGCCCTTCAAATATACCTCTGCTGTTTTCAACCAAGATCTCAGCGATCACTGCCTCATTGCCTGCAACCGTAACGGGTCTGCGGTTAAACGTCCACCCCTCATCACTATCAAACGCTCCCTAAAACACTTCAGCGAGCAGGCCTTCCTAATCGACCTGGCCCGGGTATCCTGGAAGGATATTGACCTCATCCCATCAGTAGAGGATGCCTGGTCATTCTTTAAAAGTGCCTTCCTCACCATCTTAAATAAGCATGCCCCTTTCAAAAAATGTAGAACCGGTAACAGATATAACACTTGATTCTCTCCAGACCTGACTACCCTTGACCAGCACAAAAACATCCTGTGGCGTTCTGCATTAGCATCGAATAGCTCCCGTGATATGCAACTTTTCAGGGAAGTTAGGAACAAATATACACCGGCAGTTAGGAAAGCTAAGGCTAGCTTTTTCAAGCAGAAATTTGCATCCTGTAGCACAAACTCAAAAAAGTTCTGGGACACTGTAAAGTCCATGGAGAATAAGAGCACCTCCTCCAAGCTGCCCACGGCACTGAGGCTAGGAAACACTGTCACCACCGATAAATCCACTATAATTGAGAATTTCATTAAGCATTTTTCTACGGCTGGCCATGCTTTCCACCAGGCGACCACTACCCCAGTCAACAGCCCTGCGCTCCCCACAGCAACTCGCCCAAGCCTCCCCCATTTCTCCTTCACCCAAATCCAGATAGCTGATGTTCTTAAAGAACTGCAAAACCTGGACCCCTACAAATCAGCCGGGCTAGACAATCTGGGCTCTCTATTTTTTTTAATTATCTGCCGAAATTATTGCAACCCCTATTACTAGCCTGTTCAACCTCTCTTTCGTATCGTCTGAGATTCCCAAAGATTGGAAACCTGCCGTGGTCATCCCCCTCTTCAAAGGGGGAGACACTCTAGACCCAAATTGCTACAGACCTATATCTATCCTACCTTGCCTTTCTAAGGTCTTCGAAAGCTAAGTTAACAAACAGATTTCCAACCATTTCGAATCCCATCGTACCTTCTCCTCTATGCAATCTGGTTTCAGAGCTGGTCATGGGTGCACCTCAGCCACGCTCAAGGTCCTAAACGATATCATAACCGCCATCGATAAGAGACATTACTGTGCAGCCGTATTCATCGACCTGGCCAAGGCTTTCGACTCTGTCAATCACCACATTCTTATTGGCAGACTCAACAGCCTTGGTTTCTCAAAAGATTGCCTCGCCTGGTTCACCAACTACTTCTCCGATAGAGTTCAGTGTGTCAAATCAGAGGGCCTGTTGTCTGGACCTCTGGCAGTCTCTATGGGGGTGCCACAGGGTTCAAATCTCGGGCCGACTCTCTTCTCTGTATACATCAATGATGTCGCTCTCGCTGATGGTGATTCTCTGATCCACCTCTACACAGACGACACCATTCTGTATACTTCTGGCCCTTCTTTGGACACCGTGTTAACTAACCTCCAGATGAGCTTCAATGCCATACAACTCTCCTTCCATGGCATCCAACTGCTCTTAAATGCAAGTAAAACTAAATGCATGCTCTTCAACCTATCGCTGCCCGCACCTGCCCGCCCGTCCAGCATCACTACTCTGGATGGTTCTGACTTAGAATATGTGGACAACTACAAATACCTAGGTGTCTGGCTAGACTGTAAACTCTCCTTCCAGACTCACATTAAGCATCTCCAATCCAAAATTAAATCTAGAATCGGCTTGCTATTTCACAACAAAGCATCCTTCACTCATGCTGCCAAACATACCCTCGTAAAACTGACCATCCTACCGATCCTCGACTTCGGCGATGTCATGTATAAAATAGCCTCCAACACTACTCAACAAATTGGATGCAGTCTATCACAGTACCATCCGTTTTGTCACCAAAGCCCCATATATTACCCACCACTGCGACCTGTACGCTCTCGTTGGCTGGCCATTGCTTCATACTTATCGCCAAACCAACTGGCTCCTGGTCATCTACAAGTCTCTGCTAGGTAAAGCCCCGCCTTATCTCAGCTCACTGGTCACCATAGCAGCACCCACCCGTAGCACGCACTCCAGCAAGTATATCTCACTGGTCACCCCCAAAGCCAATTCCTCCTTTGGCCACCTTTCCTTCCAGTTCTCTGCTGCCAATGACTGGAATGAGCTGCAAAAATCACTGAAGCTGGAGACTCACATCTCCCTCACTAGCTTTAAGCACCAGCTGTCAGAGCAGCTTACAGATCACTGCACCTGTACATAGCCCATCTTTAAACAGCCCATCCAACTACCTCATCCCCATACTTATTTACAGTGAGGGAAAAAAGTATTTGATCCCCTGCTGATTTTGTACATTTGCCCACTGACAAAGAAATGATCAGTCTATAATTTTAATGGTAGGTTTATTTGAACAGTGAGAGACAGAACAACAACAAAAAATCTAGAAAAACGCATGTCAAAAATGTTAGAAATTGATTTGCATTTTAATGAGGGAAATAAGTATAAGTCAATAAATCATGCTAGCTAGCAGTAGCCACCGCAGCCATTTTGGAATGACAGTGTCAGCCAATCTGCTCCTTTGTTGTTCAACGTGATGTCCCATTCCATAATGGCTGCCATGGCTCCTGCTATCTAGCATGAGGAAGAAAAGGGCAGTTTTCTGGTAAAACTAGCAGTATTTTAATCTTCTTGTGTGGTTATAGGTAAAATTTGGAGTAGAGTGGCATATCCCATCCCTGCATTGAGGTATGTTTACCGACCCATATCTCGCGCCGATTCCATGATGTCTTACTGTAACCATGATTTTGTTCCGACCCCAGTGCAGCTCAGTGGAAACAAGCGTAACGGTAGGGTCGGTATCTTCTGGAAATCTGGCGAGCTAGCTTGATAAATGTACTAAGAGTCAGAGCAAACATAGTTATCTAATACAGTCTGGTACCAGTGCTGGTGTAGGCCTAGAAAAGCATGTTTGTGCAACGGTATCTTCTAAATCAGAGGAATAGACAGGTTGGTTGTTCAGCGAGGGGCAAAATAAACGGGTTTGGCTTAGATTGTTGACAACATGTAAACTATATTTCGTGTCTAATGTTTATTGAAAACATAGATACCGTTGCACAATGAAAATACATGTCTCTCAAATACATTATTACAGTTGTTGGTTGGTTAGCTACCTAGTGAATTTTTTGGCCATATTAGCATAGACATGACAGTCAAAACAAGACATGGTATCAATAATAAGATGAAACGAGCCACCTACGATTCCCCACATAGCAGTTTCGTGTCATTGTTGCTAGCCATCTGTCCATCCAGAATCACAACACACAGACTTCTGCCTCATTGAATCGTGTGCATAGTTTGTGATGGTAAGTTAATCCGTCAAGAGGTGAAGCATGAATATGTTAGCTAGCTACATAAGGTAGAAAAACATGTAATGTAACATCTAATTAGGGTCATCTGGAAACACTGACCAACACTTTGGTTCCCCTGTCAATAATTCCTCCCAGGCTTATTCATTTGTTGTTATGTCAAACAACAATGTATTCAAGGTGCTGCCCACTATATTTAATCATTCTGTTCAATAATCATTCTATTCAATAATGATTCAATAATCATTCTCATTTCCATGATTCCAACAGTTAACCAAGTAGCTAGGCGTAGATGTTTTGCTCATGTCATGCAGCCCTGCATGGCACAGTGTGGAAATGAAAACAAAAGTGCAGGAAATTGATGAAAATGCTGGAAATAATTTTGCCGCAAATATTAATATAATAACCATCATATCAAAGTAAATTTGGAGTCGCGATAGGTTGTTGTTCTCCCACTATGAATTGGAAAAGCATGCAGTTTATTAGGCTACAGATGGAATAAATGATGAACTTCACAGAGTGGTGAAAGTGCACGGTGATGAGCTTGATGCTCCTTTCCAATAACTATCGGCGGTCTTATTCTGGTGACATGATGACCGATGCTTAGCTACCATTTGACAAACAAAAATTATCTCACTCATCTATAATAATCTCGTCATGTAGGTAGCCTACTCGCACTGTATCTAGGCGCTGTTGGCTAGAGTGCACGTGCCAAGACCAGAGTGGGCATATTTGCTATACAGTGCCTTCGGAAAGTTTTCAGACCCCTTGACTTTTTCCACATTTTGTTACATTACAGCCTTATTCTAAAATAGATAAAATACATTCCTCAGCAATCTACACACAATCCCCCATAATGACAAAGTGAAAACAGGTTTTTAGAAATTTTAGCAAATGTATAAAAAACACCTTAGAAATACCTTATTTAAGTATTCAGATCCTTTGCTATGAAACTTGAAATTGAGCTCAGGTGCATCTTGTTTCCATTGATCATCCTTGAGATGTTTCTACAACTTCATTGGAGTCCACCCGTGGTAAATTAAATTGATTGGACATGATTTGGAAAGGCACACACTTGTCTATATAAGGTCCCACAGTTGACAGTACATGTCAGAGCATAAACCAAGCCATGAGGTCAAAGGAATTGTCCGTAGAGCTCAGAGACAGGATGGGGTCAAGGCACAGATCTGGTGGAGGGTACTAAAACATTTCTGCAGCATTGAAGGTCCCCAAGAACACAGTGGCCTCCACCATTCTTAAATGGAAGACGTTTGTAACCTCCAAGACTCTTCCTAGAGCTGGCCGCCCGGCCAAACAGCAATCGGGGGAGAAGGGCCTTGGTCAGGGAGGTGACCAAGAACCTGATGGTCACTCTGACAGAGCACTAGAGTTCCTCTGTGGCGATGGGAGAACCTTCCAGAATGACAACCATCATTGCAGCACTCCACCAATCAGGCCTTTATGGTGGAGTGGCCAGACGGAAGCCACTCCTCAGTAAAAGGCCATAAGAAAAAATATGATCTGGTCTGATGAAACCAAAATTTACTCTTTGGCCTGAATGCCAAGCATCACATCTGGAGGAAACCTGCCACAATCCCTACGGTGAAGCATGGTGGTGGCAGCATCATGCTGTGGGGATGTTTTTCAGCGGCAGGGACTGGGAGACTAGTCAGGATCAAGGCAAAGTACAGAGAGATCCTTGATGAAAACCTGCTCCAGAGCGCTCAGGACCTTAGACTGGGGCGAAGGTTCACCTTCCAACAGGACAATGACCTTAAGCACACAGCCAAGACAATGCTGGAGTGGCTTCGGGACAAGTCTCTGAATGTCCTTGAGTTGCCCAGCCAGAGCCCCAATCAAACTTCTCTGGAGAGACCTGAAAATAGCTGTGCAGCAACGGTCCCCATTCAACCTGACAGAGCTTGAGAGGATCTGCAGAGAAGAATGGGAGAAACTCTCCAAATACAGGTGTGCCAAGCTTGTAGGGTCATACACAAGAAGACTCGAGGCTGTAATCGCTGCCAAAGGTGCTTCAACAAAGTACTGAGTAAAGGGTCTGAATAATTATGTAAAAGTGATATTTCAGTTTTTTGTAAAAATGTGCAAACATTTCTAAAACCTGTAATTAACTTGGCATTATGGGGTATTGTGTGTAGATTGATGAAACATTTTTTTGATCAATTTTAGAATAAGACTGTAACGTAACAAAATGTGGAAAAAGTCAAGGGGTCTGAATACTTTCCGAATGCACTTTATAACGCATCATTTGTTGTGAGAAAACCATCAGTGGAATTGAAAATGCGATAGAAACCCATTTAACTTGTATTTTTTTCGGTACATGACAATTTAACCGCAAAAGTTATTTTATGTGCACTACAGCATCATGTACAGCCTTTTATCCGCAACATGTCAATTTCATGGAAACGTATTCTGATACAAAAATTGTACTATTCGCATGAAAATCTGTTGCCAATTGGATGGAAACCTAGCTACTGACTGGAATGGATGTATTTTGGGTGTTCTTGCCGCATGGTATTCATGATTCCTTGTTCATCTGAACAGGGTGTGATGGATTAAAGGAAATGTATTCATACTCCCATCTCTTGCCTGAAGGTATGATGCTTCTGTGCTTCAGTCTTACTTTAGTGAGCTGATGTAGTTTCCCTATCCTTCTGTTAAAGGTGTGATCGAGTAAAGCAATGTATTCATATGGACTCCCCTCTTGTCTACAGGTATGCTGCTTCTGTAGATGATATTCTGGAGGAAGAGGAGCACTATGCTGATCAGCTGAAGGAGTACCTGTTCTATACTGAGGCACTAAGGTACAGTATTACAGTACACCTACTGAACACCAGGACTGCTGCTGTAGGCCAAGTAAATATCACTTTATACACCCTAATGTCAACCAAGATACAGAAAGATCATTATCAAGTCAAATCACTAGTCATTGTGTTCTGGGTTGTGCTTGTTATGGAGGTAGCTTCACATCTTCACGCCAACTTGCCAAATACCTGTGTGGACCACTGTTGACTTTTGCCAATGGCATACTGAATTCCAACTCACTGAGCCCCCTCATTGAATCTATTGAACAGCCCTCATGACACTGTGTATGGTGCAGAATGATCATACATCTACATAGTACAGTAGCAACCATGATGAGCAGCAAAGGCCTCTGTTTCTGCAGGGCAGTGTGCAGGAAGCATGAGCTGACACAGTTTGAGCTGGAGATGGCTGCACAGGACTTAGCCTCTAAGAAACAGCAGAAGGAGGAGCTGGTCACAGGGGTGAGTCATCATACACAAGGTTGAAGCCATCTCCACAGCTAGGAAGAACCAGGTTGCGTGCTCCCTATATAGTATACTACCTTCAACGAGGGCCTGTAGGGCCCTGAACTGCACTGTTGGTTAAGGGCTTGTAAGTAAGCATTTCACGGTAAAGTCTACACTTGTTGTATTCGGCGCATGTGGCAAATAAAGTTTGATTTGATTTAGGGGCATAGGGTGCCATTTTGGACATAGTTTCTAAAGAGACACATGGAGCTCCTCAGCAAATAATATGAGGCAATAGATAGCAGATAGCAAGCACATAAATAAAATCTATTTAGTCAAAAGTTGCTGTGAAGCTTATCCAAACCTTAAAGAATGACCAGATGGAATGTTGAGCTTCCCTTCCCTGTGTTCAGACTGTGCGGACGTTCTCACTGAAGGGGATGACCAGTAAGCTGTTTGGCCAGGAGACTGCAGAGCAGAGGGAAGCTAAGTTACAAGTGTTAGAACAGCAGATAGAGGAGGGAGAGGAGGCTGTGAAAGAGAAGAACACCGAGAGCGAGTGAGAAACCAACATAATTTTTCTTTCTCTCACCCTCTGTCTCTCTCGCTCTCTCTATGGCTCCTTTGATTGTCCAACATGTTATAATTTAATCACTTTATTTGCTGCTTTAATCAGCTGCTTTGGAGGTTGACCAGCTGACCATTTTTGTTTTTAATTTTAAGGATCTGAGAAGGTTATAAAGCAAGTCTTTCTCTCTCCGCAGTGAGTTTGTGAAGACTGCCTGGGTAGACATTGAGCGCTTTAAAGACCAAAAGGACCGGGACCTGAAGGAGGCCCTGATTAGCTATGCAATCATGCAGATCAGCAGGTGTAAAAAGGTGACACGTCCCCACAGATACTTAAAATGTATTGAGTATTCTGCCTGGAAATTGTAATCTTTTGTGTTATTTTATCAATACCAAATATATCGTAAAATACTGTATTACTGTGCTGCATAATACAACTTCCTCTGTTTTGCTCTTTTTCTCTTTCTGTCTCTCTCTCTCTCTCAATTTTAATTCAAAGGGCTTTATTGGCTTGGGAAACATATGTTTACATTGCCAAAGCAAGTGAAATGGATAATAAACCAAAGTAAAACTCTCTCGCTCTCTCTCTCAGGGAATACAAGTGTGGACCAACGCAAAGGAGTGTTTCAACAAGATGTGATCTTCAGGGCCAAAACAGACCCTCCAAACAAACAGCAAAACAGAACATGCTTCTTTTCAGGGGACTCCGCCTGGGTTTGCATCCCAAATTGCACTCTATTCCCAAAATAGTGTGCTACTTTTGACCAGAGCCTTGTGGGGTCTGTTCACTATATAGGGAATAGGGTGTTTTTTGGGACAGATTTCTGGACACAGTCCCTATGATCCTTATGGCAACATACTGAGAGGTGTTTTGATCATGTCTGCTCAAGAATAAATAAATAATTATTATTTTTCTATATCTTTATCATGTCCGATTGCTAGCTGCCTTGATTTGATCGACTTGCAATTGCAGTTATTTCTCAGTGACTGTCTGACAAATGTATGTATTTTTTCATACAAATGTATTTTCTCTGAAATGCTGATTTAAGGTAATTCGCCAAGCACTTACACCAATTTGTTTATAGAGATGCCAAGAAATGTGGACTGAATCCAATTTTCCAATGCTGCCTTTTACACAATGTTCAAAATCACGTTATAAGATTAGGCTTGCAAATTTTCTATGAATTCCCTGGTTTTCCCCAAAATTCCAGGAATCAGGAGGGAACAAGCAGGAAATCCGGAATCCTCAAACCAGGATTAATGGAAAACCAGAGAATTTATTGAAAGTTCCAAGAATTTTGCAACCCTACATAAGATTACAACTATTATTTAGATTTTTTTGTTATTGAACCTTTAACCATGCATGTCAATTAACAACAAATTATTATTTACAATGGAGGCAAGAGGCAATTAGACTAGTTCTATAAGAGTGTGCTTGCCGTTTTATTTTCATGCATAATTCACTTATTGTGCTTTTGTCAATTTTATACTTGTGTGGTTGTTATATTGACCTTTATGTATTTTCTACTCTCTCAGTGCATTGTCCCAGTATACTAAAATAAGGTGTTCAACCTTTTCAGATGTTTTTGTGCAACATTAAGAATGTAACCCTCCTATTTAAATGGCTTACTGTACTTTGCCATTCAAAACATACTCAGGCACTTGGCCTTAAGTAACCACTATGATGAATGGCAGGCTTGTCATTTCTGAAGAGTGGGTGGGTCAGTGTTTTGATAAATCTAGCCAAAGGAACAGGAAGGTCACACAGGAAAGACAGGATGTGATAATTTACTTATGGTAGTGTTGTGCGTGTACTGGGGATGCGGCCCAAATGACTCCCTATGCTCTATATAGTGCATTACTTTTGACCAGAGCACTCTGGGCCCTGGTCTAAACTAGTGCACTAAATAGGAAAGGGTGCAATTTGGGACACAACCCTGGCCTCTTGCATCTCTGTTCATTCTAAGGGCTAGGGGAGGAGGTGCAATGTTAATCGTGAATTTGGGGTGAGATCAGAGCGCTCTGGCAGGAAATTGCACTGTTTATGCGGTTGTAAGGTTGTAATCATTGTGCCAAAAATACACTAATAAATAGGAAGAATTCTAGTTTAAGGTCTCTTAAAATCATGTGTGTGGTGTGTTTGTTTAAATGTTTATATAAATTCAGTTAAACTACTGTAACCCTTATTACTTTTACTACAAGGTAGAAGCACACAGCTGCGCTTATAGCAGGACACTATGCGCATTTGTTGATGCTGTATTTCCTTCTGTGAGGAGTGCTTTTAAAGTGCAGTCCAACAATGAGTTAGTCTGCATTTACACAGGCAGCCCAATTCTGATCTTTTTTTCACTAGTTGGTCTTTTGACCAATCAGATCAACTCTGAAAAAGCTCTGCTGTGAAAAGTTCTGATGTTGTTGGTCAAAAGACCAATCATAATTGGGCTGCTTGTGTTTACGCAGCCTAACTGACCTCAGGTTTTTCCTCCCACCTCTCTCACACACAGCATTAATTAAGCAATAAGGCATGAGAACCCGGGAATTAACTCCCAAAGGGCTGTTCGAGGCGAAGCCAAGGGCCAATAAAAAGCCTTTTGGAGGGTGTTATCTACAATTTGCTTTTATAAAATGGTTGCCAACATATTAAAAAATATGAATATCATTGTTTTAATTTGCAAATTATTTTTATTTCATCCTTCCACCAGACCATATAGTCCAGGCAAAAGCCAGTCATTAGGACGGAGGTTCTATAGTTGCTAGCCAAACATCCCCTTACAAAAGTGCAGTAACTGCAGTTGACTGTGGTATTTTGGACGCTGTAATTGCAGAATAACTGCACTCTAATTGCCGTTACACTGCAAAATTACTACAGTAAAAAAACGTATTTGGGATGCAGTACATACTGAAGTTAAACTGCACTCTATTTTCTTATTTGCCCTAACAATGCACAGCTGATTCAAAGCTTGATGATTAGTTGATTATTTGAGTCAGCTGTGTAGTGCTAGGGCAAAAAACTAAATGTGCACCCCTTGGTGTCCCGAGGACTGAGTTTTCTATTTCAATGGTTGCTATCAGTGGTGATTTTAGCATGTAAATCTTGGTGGGGCAAACTGTAAAAAATAAATTTGATGCATGCCAGCAAAGCCACAACACAACACTAAACAACACATTAATTGCACCATAACGGTGACAAACGGTGCCCACAAACGGTTAGGGCCTACATAAAGCTCTCCCCAGAGCAGAGTTTTCTTTTCAGCACCATAGGGTGAATCCTTACCACCGCTACACCTGGCTAGAGCCTAGTCTGGCAGCAAAACAGTTCATTTAGCCTCATTTACTTACTTTTTTTAAAACCTAGCTGATATGGCTGACTTGCTTAAACAAATGTGGTTTCTACTGACAATTGAGATGTACAAACTATGGCATAAGGGAACGATGAGCAGATAAGAGGCAATACGTCATTTTGATTAAGACAATGAGCAAGCTTAGACGGGCGTAGTCCATATAACTATTTGTTCAGCTCTTTTGAAATGTACAGTGACAGAATTCAGAACAGTATTCTCCCTGTACACCAAGTCAGAACCGTAAGAAAAATAAAGGGGGCATATAGACAGACAATGAAAGCTCTTGCAATATTCGATGATGACATTTCACTAAAACAGGCTATAGGCTACATGTGCACCACCAAGTCAGAACAGTATGCTAAATTATGAGGGGGAAAGGGACCAAATTATTATGGTGAGGCACATGGCCTACTAACAGCTTACTACACAACATATATTACTTAGCTACAGTATACAGATCTCCCTGGCATATTATATAATTTCTGCAGCAGCATATAATACATTTTTGGACTCACTGTTGTGCTTTGCTCACTTGAACAGGAAGGTGGTGCAGTGATCCTTCTTGTGGGCAAATTTTGTCAAGAACTTTGTCATCAAAATCTGGCATTCTCTGAATCTAAGGTGCTTTCAAGACAACTAGGAACTCTGAAAAAAACAAGATTGAATCATGACGTCAGTTATCTTCAGGTCGGAGCTCTAGAAAGAGGCCCAAGTTCCCAACTTGGAATTCTGAGTTGGATGACCGTTCAAAAAAATTTTCCCCAGTCGGAGCATGTTTTTTTCAGAGTTCCCAGTAGTCTTGAACTCACTAAAGTCTGACATTTCCCAGTTCCGAGTTTCAGTTGTTTTGAATGCGGCAGAAGTCATGCTGGATTGACAGCATGGCCAATGTATTCAACCTTTTCAGGCCATGTTGTTACGTGTGGATGTTTATCCTTTTCAGCTTGGAAAAGAGACCCTTAAACCCAGTCTTGGACCACACATCCTCTCCACCGAATAGCAGGCAGGAGAAGCAAAATAGTGATTGCTTTGCAACGCTTGCAGTTAGCCACTGATTCCTGCCAAACCACTCATTGTTGAATTTGCGATTTTCAACTTGTTATGTAATGTTCAGATGAGCACCGATACGTTTTATATATAATTTCTCTTATATATAATTTCATATGACAAGGATTGAAAAGCTTTTGCCAGTAGATTGTCAATGCGATTCATGATGACTACTTGTCTATCTTGCTAGCTAAGATTTTCAAAGTATGATGTTGACATCAGTCCAATCAAAGCTACAGTAGATATAATGTGATTTCATCTGTGGCCAATGACCTTGAGCCTTCTTGGATGGGCACCTCTAATGGAAATCTATGGCAGAACTTTATAGCTTTCCCTGTAGATTTTGGGGTGAAATAGTGTCCCCATGAGTGACAGAACACTGAGCCAATCACAGCGCAACTAGAGAAGTTTACCAACCCCTACACTCTGTATTTTCCGCTGGCTGCCCCACCACCACAGACAGCACTTAGCTAGGCTGAAACACCTGCAATTTGGAGCTGACCATGTTTGTATGCGGCTTTATTAACTCAATAAAAACATTTTACAAACGGATATGTGACACGTATTAATGCTAAAATAATTTGCAAGACAGAAAATAAAATGTTTATGTCTGCCCCACCTGCCCTGAATGTGGCCACTGGTTGCTTTGTAGCTATGCATGAGCTAGTACTCCATCGTTTCCACTAGCTTCTAAAGCCACAAAGTCAGAATTGGCTGCACAATTAGCTTTTTGGTCTTAATTTAGGGTTAGGCATAAGGTTAGCAGTGTGGTTAAGGTTAGGTTTAAAATCTAATTTTAAGAAGATAAATTGTATAAATGGGCAGAGTTTATGACTGTGGCTATAGAAGCTAAGAGCCTTCTACATTGCTAGCTAGCACACTAAAGTTAACACACAATCACATCAAGCAGCTGAAATTACAGCAAACTATGTGCATTTTCGTTTGTTTCACCTTTGTTTCTTTCTATTGCCATTTCTTAGAAATGATCCATTATAATGATCCTGATAAATTAATTCACATGGCTCAGAAGCTGTCAGTCTTGTCATATTTATTCTCTATGCATGGTATTGTGGAGTTCGTAAAAAAAACTGCACAGGTCAGAGGCAAACAAGGTTCAGACAAACCCCAACTGTTTAAACCAAATGCTAGCCTAGTAGCATGGGGAAATATTGTTTAGATGCTTTTTTCCAGGGGAGATGTAAGTTTCTGAATTGGCTGTGAGACAGTGGATCCGCATTGTGAATTCGAATAGAACTGTTAACAGGGATGGTGGTGAATAACTAAATCCTTACTATTAACCAATCAGCATCCAGGAACCAAAAAGCCCGTTTTATAATAGGCCAGGGGGGTATTCATTCCGCCGATTCTGTTGCAAAACGCTTCTTAAAGGAAGCAAACGGAGCGAATCAGGGAGGGACCTACCTGAATTTGTCCAATAGAAATCCTCGTTTCAGTTGCAACTGTTAGCCGGAATGAATACAGCCCAGCTCTCGTCCTCCTGACCTAGTGAGAGACAGCTCTGTAAACTTTGATTCGATTAAGATTTGGGCAAGATTTTGACAGAATGGGACACGCGCACTGCTGTACCGTGCTCCTTATAGTATTCCTTGCGCTACAGCAAGCTGCTGGATTTTGGCACTTCGATGTCTTTCCATCAAGTTTCAAAACTCAAAACAAAGTGCCAAACAATAGCACTCCGCCGGTTCTTATAGGTGAGCAGATTTCTATTTCTTGATTAGTTTGCTGTGATAGGCCTATTACAACATGTTATATCTCATGGAATTCAATGTATGTTTTATATGATTGTAATAGGCTATCCGTTTGCTTTCTTGTATACTGAAAGTCCAACATGTATTTCACAAGACAGGTCGATTCTCTATCTAGAACTAGAAGCAAGTTCCAGGCAGTTTTCTACGGTTTCCACGAGGATTGTAGGTCCTTGAACTAATAGATGTTGGTGTGAATGTTAATTAAATCATATGGTCCTGGCTGGGTCAGGGATATACAGTGGTGAGATAAAGTTTGTGAAACCTTTAGCATTTTTGGTATTTCTGCTAAAATTTGACAAAATGTGATCAGACCTTCATATAAGTTCTAGTAATAGATAGTGAACCTGGTTTAAACAACACAATAATTGAACTTTTTTCATTTATTTCTTGAGTAAATTGATCCCCAACATTCAATTTCTTTGTCGGAAAAAGTATGTGAACCTCTAGATTAGTCATTGCAATAAAGTGTATTAAAGTTGTCCGAAGTTTAGTACAGTATATGTCCAAAAGTATGTGGACACACCTTCAAATTAGTGGAGACGTCTATTTCAGCCGCAACTCGTTCCTGACATGCAATACCGACACAAAAAGATCCCACCTTGTCTAGCGTATTTTCTTTTGTCGACATTTGGAAAGTTAAACTAAAATGTTTGTTGCCATCAGGCAGTCATATTTTTTATCCGACATGTACTTTACTCGCATAAAAAGGTTTGATGGAAACGTAGTTTGTGTCACCCTTAAAGGAGGACGTTTTTCAGCCGGAGTAATAATGCTCGTTTACACATGCAGTTTTATAACCGGTCTGATTTATAAATCTCAATATTTTTGTACATGCGCAGACATTTCAGAAATGGTTCATGCAGATATTTAGTATGAAATTTACACAATGTTTATATATGAGGCCCCTTGCTTCTAACATTTGACAACTTTTTTTTTTACCAGTGCCTGGGACTGCAGGAAACCAGCTTGAAGCCAAGATTGACAAGCCAAGCCGTGTGCATTGGATGTGCTACAAAAAAACAGATTACTTTTTCACACTTTGGATTGACCTGAATATGTTCATGCCAATTGGGATTAACTGTTGGATTGATAATATAAGGTGAGGGGAGAATGAATAGTGTCGTAATAATTCTGTTTAGATCTTATGATTAATTCAATCATTTTAACTCTACACTTAGGGAGCATTTCCTAATGGTTCATTGTTGTATCAATAAATAATGCACAGTAATAGAAGAACAAAGCATACAACCACAACTCTATTTTCACTAGTTTGATTTTGAGTCAAATCAAATCAAATTTTATTAGTCACATGCGCCGAATAGAACAGGTCCTAACAGTGAAATGCTTACTTATGAGCCCCTAACCAACAAAGCAGTTTAAAAAATACAGATAAGAATAAGAAATAAAAGTAACAAGTATTTAAAGAGCAGCAGTAAAATAACAATAGCGAGACTATATACAGGGGGGTACTGGTACAGAGTCAATGTACAGGGGCACTTGTTAGTTGAGGTAATATGTACATGTAGGTAGAGTTATTAAAGTGACTATGAATAGATGATAACAACAGAGAGTAGCAGCGGTGTAAAAAAGGAGGAGGGCAATGCAAATAGTCTGGGTAGCCGTTTGATTAGGTGTTCAGGAGTCTTATGGCTTGGGGGTAGAAGCTGTTTAGAAGTCTCTTGGACCTAGACTTGGCGTTCCGGTACCGCTTGCAGTGCGGTAGCAGAGAGAACAGTCTATGATTAGGGTGGCTGGAGTCTTCAACCATTTTTAGGGCCTTCCTCTGACACCACCTGGTATAGAGGTCCTGGATGGCAGGAAGCTTGGCCCCAGTAATGGCAATGCGAACGGCCCAGTACCTCTGTAATGCCTTGCGGTCAGGGGCCGAGCAGTTGCCATACCAGGCAGTGATGCAACTGGTCAGAATGCTCTCGATGGTGCAGCTGTAGAACCTTTTGAGGATCTGAGGACCCATGCCAAATCTTTTCACTCTCCTGAGAGGGAATAGGTTTTGCCATGCCCTCTTCGACTGTCTTGGTGTGCTTGGACCATGTTAGTTTGTTGGTGATGTGGACACCAAGGAACTTGAAGCGCTCAAGAAGCTCCACTGCAGCCCCGTCGATGAGAATGGGGGTGTGCTTGATCCTCTTTTTCCTGTAGTCCACAATCTTCTCCTTTGTCTTGATCATGTTGAGGGAGAGGTTGTTGTCCTGGCACCACATAGCCAGGTCTCTAACCTCCTCCCTATAGGCTGTTGTCATCGGCAAACTTAAAACTCTCAACCTGTTCCATTACAACCCCGTCGATGAGAATGGGGGCGTGCTCGGTCGTCCTTTTCCTGTAGTCCACAATCATGTGATTAGGTGATCAGGCCTACCACTGTTGTGTCATCGGCAAACTTGATGATGGTGTTGGAGTTGTGCCTGGCCGTGCAGTCATGAGTGAACAGGGCGTACATGAGGGGACTGAGCACGCACCCCTGAGGGGCCCCTGTGTTGAGGATCAGCGTGGCGGATGTGTTGTTACCTGCCCTTACTACCTGGGGGCGGCCTGTCAGGAAGTCCAGGATCCAGTTGCACAGGGAGGTGTTTAATCCCAGGGTCCTTAGCTTATTGATGAGCTTTGAGGGCACTATGAGCTGAGCTGTAGTCAATGAATAGCATTCTCACATAGGTGTTCCTTTTGTCCAGGTGGGAAAGGGCGGTGTTGAGTGCAATAGAGATTCCATCATCTGTAAATCTGTTGGGGCGGTATGCAAATTGGAGTGGGTTTCTGGGATAATGGTGTTGATGTGAGCCATGACCAGCCTTTCAAAGCACTTCATAGCTACAGATGTGAGTGCTACGCGTCGGTAGTCATTTAGGCAGGTTACCTTAGTGTTCTTGGGCACAGGCACTATGGTGGTCTGCTTAAAACATGTTGGTATTACAGATTCGGACAGGGTGAGGTTGAAGTTGTCAGTGAAGACACTTGCCAGTTGGTCAGCGCATGCTCGCAGTACACATCCTGGTAATCCATCTGGCCCTGCGGCCTTGTGAATGTTGACCTGTTTAAAAGGTCTTACTCACATCGGCTGCGGAGAGCATGATCACAGTCTTCCGGAACAGCTGGTGCTCTCATGCATGTTTCAGTGTTATTTGCCTCGAAGTGAGCATAGAAGTAGTTTAGCTCGTCTGGTAGGTTTGTGTCACTGGGCAGCTCTCGGCTGTGCTTCCCTTTGTAGTCTGTAATGGTTTGCAAACCCTGCCACGTCCGACGAGCTCGAATCTATCTTAGTCCTGTATTGACGCTATGCCTGTTTGATGGTTCGTCGGAGTACATAACGGGATTTCTTTAAAGCTTCCGGGTTAGAGTCCCGCTCCTTGAAAGCGGCAGCTGTAGCCTTTAGCTCAGTGCGGATGTTGCCTGTAATCCATGGCTTCTGGTTGGGGTATGTACGTACGGTCACTGTGGGGACGACGTCATCAATGCACTTATTGATGAAGTGCCATCAGTCATTGGCTTCATCAATGCCATCGGAGGAATCTCTGAACATATTCCAGCCCGTGCTACCAAAACAGTCATGTAGCTTAGCATCTGCTTCATCTGACCACTTTTTTTTATTTATCTAGTCACTGGTACTTCCTGCTTTAATTTTTGCTTGTAAGCAGGAATCAGGAGGATGGAATTATGGTCAGATTTGCCAAATGGAGGGCGAGGGAGAGCTTTGTATATGTCTCTTTGTGTGGAGTAAAGGTGGTCCAGAGTTTTTTTCCCTCTGGTTGCACATTTAACATGCTGATAGAAATTTGGTAAAACGGATTTAAGTTTCCCTGCATTAAAGTCCCCGGCTACTAGGAGCTCCGCCTCTGGGTGAGCGTTTTCTTGTTTGCTTATGGCGGAATACAGCTCATTCAATGCTGTCTTAGTGCCAGCCACTGACTGTGGTGGTATGTAAACAGCTGCGGAAAATGTCCCGTTGGTAGTTTAATCTTCCGCGTAGGTCATCTATTTTATTGTCCAAAGATTGCACATTTGCTAGCAGAATGGAAGGAAGTGGGGGTTTATTCGATCGCCTACAAATTCTCAGAAAGCCGCCTGCACTCCAGCCCCTTTTTCTCCGCCTCCTCTTCACGCAAATCACGGAGATCTGGGCCTGTTCCCGAGAGAGCAGTATATCGTTGGCGTCGGCCTCGTCAGACTCGTTAAAGGAAAAAAAGGATTCTGCCAGACCTTGGTGAGTAATCGCAGTCCTGATGTCCAGAAGTTATTTTCGGTCATAAGAGACGGTAGTGGCAACGTTATGTACAAAATAAGTTACAAACAACGCAAATAAACGAACAATAAAACACAATCGGTTGGTGGCACGTGAAACGTCTTCCTTCTCCGGCACCATCTTTCTTCACTGTCCTCAGCATTTTAGTGGTTGGGTTCATTTCCTTATGCAATAACATTATGTACCTACTGCATATTTCTTGCTACAGAATTGTATACAATAGGACAACTCGCAAGTCATCCAATTCTGCAGGGGTGTCTGTGAGAGTGCCTGGTTTTGGACAGACATATACTGTTGAGTTCTTGGACAACCACAAGCTGTCAGGTGAGAACAACCATAATGAGGCCATCTTTTCCTATGTTTTCTTTTTGATTATGATTTAATTGAATGAAATATCTTCTTTTCCAGGTTATTTTAATAATATGGTTACACATTTGGTCAACATGGGATATGTCCGCAATGAGGCTGTCCGAGCAGCACCATATGACTTCAGAGTAGCTCCGAGTAGGTGTCATCATGGACACACACACACACACACACACCATCCAACTGACAATCACTTTCCTGTACGGAAAGTGCAACTCACTCATTGTTTGTGCACACATGCTTACACATAATGTGACTGCTCCTATTTGTCTCACCTTATCAGACGAGCAGGAGGAATACTTTGCACGACTGAAGAAGCTGATTGAGGATATGTACGAGCAGTATCAACAACCACTTTACATCCTGGGCCACAGCATGGGAAGCAATTATGTCCTCTACTTCTTATATCAGCAGACCCAGGCTTGGAAAGACCAATACATCAAAGGCTTCATTTCACTTGGAGCACCCTGGGGTGGGGCTGTCAAGACCCTTCGAGTACTAGCATCAGGTACTGTGTCACAATTTGGTGGACAGATTGAACAACCTCACCCATAGTAGAAACATAATATACTTGAGAGAACCTGATAACCGGGTTGAAGTAGATTACATTGACCGTAATCACTTCATATTGCAAAATCGTTTTACTTGCAGGGTGAAATAATTAATTTCTTTCCCGGTACGGGACTTCCTATATGTGCACACACTTGCACCAAAAACATTTATGGGCCTAATCATAGAATTACATTAGAATCCCTGTTAATTCAATAGAATCTCTTTGGCCCTAGTGGTAAAGATTTGTAATTTAACTTTTAAAATGTATTACTGGACCTTTTTATTGTGGCATAAACAACACAACCAGTTATGTTTTTATCTGATTGTTTGACAATCACTTAAGGGCTCCTTTACTAGGCTACCTGCATACGTTCATCCACTCGCAACATATTTCTAGCCTCCAAACAGTGGTGAATGGAAAGAGACATCTGTTACACCAAAAAGTGCCCCCACTATTTATTTTGCCAGCACGCCGTACCGTACCGCCTTGCCCATGTCTTCATTTTCTTGAAAGGGTGGTCGGTCAGGTTTGTCTGGATTACTTCGGCGAGTCACACATTGGCTGGAGATTGCCAAGAGAAAATTATTGATATTGAATGATAACAATTGTCTCCGCAGGTGAAAATCTTGGCATCCCAATGGTGTCCAACATCAAGATCCGGGAGCAGCAGCGGATGACCACCACAAACCCCTGGATGCTTCCATTTGAAGAGGCCTGGCCTGCAGACCATGTATTCATCTCCACGCCATCATTCAACTATACCCGCCAGGACTACCAGCGCTTCTTTAAAGACATTGACTTTGAAGATGGCTGGTTCATGTGGGAAGACACCAGAAACTTGACAGCTGGTCTGTCCCCTCCTGGTGTTGAGATGTACTGCTTCTATGGTGTGGGGCTGCCCACACCGGTTACCTATATTTATGACGACCAGTTCCCAAATGCAGACCCTGTAGACTATGTGTATGCTGATGGGGATGATACAGTGGACAGTCTTAGCCTCGGTCTTTGTAAACGCTGGAGAGGGAAGCAAGTACAGCCTGTCCATGTCAAGGAATTCAGGTCTATGCCCCACATGGAAATAGTATTAAATAGGAAGGTGATCAATGTGGTCCAGAGTATTCTGGAGGGAAGGTATGGTGAAGAGGATTCTACATTGATGAACTGATGAACGTCCCATTGATTCCCCACTCATGCAAGATCAGGCCCAGCCGGACCATCCTCCCAAATCTACACTGTAAGCTTTTGGGGAGAAAATGATTCACTCTCCCAATATACATACCATTACTGATGCCAGTAGGTTAGCTACGGAGGTGGACTTATACACATTGTACAAACCATTAGAAACACCTGCTCTTTCCATGACAGACTGACCAGGTGAATCCAGGTGAAAGCTATGATTTCTTATTGATGTTACTTCCAAGTTCAATCAGTGTAGATGAAGGGGAGGATACAGGTTATAGAAGGATTTTTAAGCCTTGAGACAATTACCACCCCATAATATTATTTGCGCCTCTACCTGATGGAAACTAAAAGTGTAATGGCTGTGCTCAATGTAATGGCACTTACAAATGTAGACCCTTCAAACACCCTGAAACAGGGAAACGGATCCCAATCAAAGGTGTTATCATGTGCTCCACTAAGGCAGTTATTTGTGTTATAAATTTTCCTGGTGGTAAAAATTGTGGGTAAAACAAAGCACAAATTAAAAGTAAGAATCTTGGAGCATCGTAGCACCATTAGGTGCAAAAACTAGACGTACCCAGTTGTGGCCCACTTTTTGGAAGCGAACCACTATTTCGTCCCTTCGTGAAATCGCCATCAAACATGTCACCCTCCCTAGGAGAGGGGGTGACCTCGACAATTTATTGTTAAAACGAGAGGCCACCTGGATCTTTAATTTAAAGACCCCCTCTCGCTCCCTTCGGTGTCAATGTAGACTTTGATTTGAAGCCATTCTTGTGATTGTGATTTTCCTATTCATTGTAAATGTTTATAGGCCTATGTAGCCAAATTGTATCTATGACTGTATGTTACCCATTCATGCTTTTTATATATTCTATTTATATCTGTAAATGAACCAATGAAATCAAGCCACACCCAGCCATGATTAGACACCTGTGTGTCCTTTGAAACTATATAAACTAGTGATCCTCAGTGTTTGTCATTATACCCTGATGAAGACATTGCATCTGAGCTCCTAGACTGTGCGGCTCTCCTGTTTTTTTTCCAAAGTTCACCTTCCAACAGGACAACGACCCTAAGCACACAGCCAAGATAACGCAGGAGTGGCTTCTGGACAAGTCTCTGAATGTCATTGAGTGGCCCAACCAGAGCCCGGACTTGAACATCTCTGGAGAGACCTGAAAATAGCTGTACAGCGACGCTCCCTATGGAACCTGACAGAGCTTGAGAGGATCCTCAGAGAAGAATGGGAGAAACTCCCCAATACCGGTGTGCCAAGCTTGTAGCGTCATACCCAAGAAGATTCAAGGCTGCAATTGCTGCCAAAGGTGCTTCAACAAAGTACTGAGTAAAGTGTCTGAATACTTACATAAATGTGATATTACCGTTTTAAATTGAATACATTTGCAAATGTTAACCTGTTTTTGGTTTGTCAGTATCAGTGGTGTAAAGTACTTAAGTTAAAATACTTTCAAGTACTAAAGTTTTTTTGGGTATCTGTACTTTCTATATCTGACAACTTTTACTTCACTACATTACTAAAGAAAACAATGTACATTTTACTCCATACATTTTCCCTGACACTCAAAAGTACGCGTTACATTTCAAATGCTAAGCAGGACAGGAAAATGGTCCAATTCACACATTTATCAAGAGAACATCCCTGGTGTTACGGCTGTCGTAGAGAGGGGACCAAAGCGCAGCGTGGTAAGTGTTCATTATCTTTATATAACAATGAAAACACTAGAACAAAGAAAACAAACCGAATAGCCAAACAGTTCCGTCAGGTAACGAAAGACAAAACAGAAAATAACTACACACAAAACTTAAGTGGGAAAAGGCTGCCTAAGTATGATTCCTAATCAGAGACAACGATAGACAGCTGCCTCTGGTTAGGAACCATACTCAGCCCAACACAAAGAAATACAAAACAAAGAATGCCCACCCCACACCCTGACTTAACAAAATAGAGAAATAAACCGTCTCTCTCAGGTCAGGGCGTGACAGTACCCCCCCCCCCCCCCCCAAGGTGCGGACTCCCGGCCGCAAACCTGAACCTATAGGGGAGGGTTCGGGGCGTAGCCCCCACACCGCCCGCTGATCCCCCCGCTTCTGTGTCGCCGGAGGAACCAGACCGTGGATCATCGCCGGAGGCTCTGAACTGCCGACCGCCGCTGAAGACTCCGGGCCACAGGCCGTCTCAGGAGGCTCCGGACTGGGGAGCGTTGCTGGAGGCTCCGGAGTGGGGAGCGTTGTTGCAGGCTCCGTGCCATGGATCATCACTACAGGTTCCGCGCCATGGATCATCACTGGAGGCTTTGTGCCATGGATCATCTCTACAGGCGCCGGGCCATGGATCATCCCTACAGGCCTCTTGCCATGGATTATCCCTATAGGCTCCGGGCCATGGATTATCACTGGAGGCTTCGTGCCATGGATCATCCCTACAGGCGCCGGGCCATGGATCATTACTACAGGCTCCGGGCCATGGATCATCACTGGAGGTTTCGTGCCATGGATCATCACTGGAGGCTTCGGACCATAGATCATCCCTGGAGGCTTCCTACGTGGAGCTGGAACCGGTCTCACCAGACTGGGGAGATGCACAGGAGACTGGGTGTGCAGAGCAGGCACAGGGTATACTGGGCCGTGGAGGCACACTGGAGGTCTGGAGCTTAGGGCTGGCACAACCCGTCCTGGCTGGATGTTTAATTTAGCCCCGCAAGGGCGGAGCGCTGGCACAGGATGAACTGGTTTGTGCTGGAGAACGGGGGGTACGGTGCGTAGAGCTGGCGCAGGATAACCTGGGCCGAAGAGACGCACTGGAGACCAGGAACGCTGAGCCCGCACACTTCTTCCTGGCTGACGGCCAACTCTAGCACGGCAGCGGTGAGCTTGCACCAAGCGCACCGGGCTGTGAGTGCGCACTGGCGACACAGTGCGCATCACCGCATAACACGGTGCTTGCTCGGTCACTCGCTCCCCACGGTAAGCACGGGGAGTTGGCTCAGGTCTCAACCCCGACTTTGCCAATCTCCCCGTGTGCCCCCCCCCAAAAATGTGGGGGGCCGCTGCCTCTCGGGCTTCCGTTGTTGCCGTGCTTGTTCCTCCCAGTATGGCCGTTCCGCTTTCGCTGCCTCTATCTCCTCTTGCGGACGGCGATACTCCCCAGGCCTTGTCCAGGGTCCTGCCGCATCCAGGATTTCCTCCCAGGTCCAGTCCTCCTGACCACGCTGCTTGGTCCTTTGGTGGTGGGTAGTTCTGTTACGGCTGTCGTAGAGAGGGGACCAAAGCGCAGCGTGGTAAGTGTTCATTATCTTTATTTAACAATGAAAATACTAGAACAACGAAAACAAACCAAATAGCCAAACAGTTCCGTCAGGTAACGAAAGACAAAACAGAAAATAACTACACACAAAACACACAGGTGGGAAAAGGCTGCCTAAGTATGATTCCTAATCAGAGACAACGATAGACAGCTGCCTCTGATTAGGAACCATACTCGGCCCAACACAAAGAAATACAAAACATAGGATGCCCACCCCACACCCTGACCTAACAAAATAGAGAAATAAACCGTCTCTCTCAGGTCAGGGCGTGACACCTGGTCATCTCTGCTGCCTCTGAAATGCTTTGTTTGTAAATTCTCTGAGTGTTTGAGTGTGCCCCTGGCTATCCGTAAAAAAAATTTAAAAACTAGAAAATTGTGCCATCTGTTTTGCTTAATATAAGGAATGTGAAAGGATTTATACTTGTACTTTAACTACTTAAGTATATTTTAGCAATTTAATTTACTTTTGATACTCAAGTATATTTAAAACCAGATACTTTTTGACTTTTGACTTTCACTTTACTTGAGTCATTTTCTATTAAGATATCTTTACTTTTACTCAAGTATGACAATTGGGTACTTTTCCACCACTGGTCACTATGGAGTTGTGTGTAGATTGATAAGGAGGAAAAAACACTATTTAATCCATTTTAGGATGAGGCTGTAACGTAACAAAATGTGGAAAAAGTCAATGGGTCTGAATACTTTCTGAATACACTGCATGTGCACTCATCCTAACGGTGATTGATGTGTAATATGCATTTTGCCTTGTTTCATTATGTTTATATTTTCCTCTCAGCATGATAGGACATAAAAAATGTCTTTGAAGATGCGCTCTATTCATGTACTTCTACTGAGCCATTTTACTTTATGTTCGTATTCTTATCTTGTATTATTTCTTATTGTTGTTGCATTGTCGGGAAGGAACCTGCAAGTAAGCATTTCATTGGACCATGTATACCATGAGTATCCCGTTCATACGACTAGTAGAACTTGAAACTTGTTCGTCCATTCATGTCCATAACTGAGATGTATAATTTCCTTCGGTACATTTGTTCTCTGAGCTTATTGATGGACAAATCTGAAGATTTTTTTTTTTTAATCGGCCAAAGCATGTCTACAATGTGAGTTTCTGATATTGTACTATAGTCTTTGGACACATGGGGTTACTGTTTTTTACATGAATCTAGTTGTGTAAATACGTGTTCAATTGATCAGCTCTTAATCATTTTTGGTACAGAAATTGACTGGACATACAGTATATAGTGCCTTCAGAAAGTATTCATACTCCTTGACTTATTCCACATTTTGTGGAATACATTTTAAAGTCTGAATTCAAAATGGATTACATTTTTTTTTAAATTGCACCCATCTACACACTACCCCATAATGAAAGTGAAAACGTGTTTTTAGACATTTTATTCACACCCGAGTCAATACTTTGTTGAAGCACCTTTGGCTGTGATAACAGCTTTGAGTCGTCTTAGGTATGTCTGTATCAGCTTTGCACATCTGGATTTGGGGATTTTCTCCCATTCTTCCTTGCAGATTTTCTCAAGCTCTTTTAAGTTACATGGGGAACAGCAATCTTCAAGTCTTTCCACATATTTTCAATGGGATTCAAGTCTGGGCTTTGGCTGGGCCACTCAAGGACTTTCACATTATTGTTCTGAATTCATTCCAACATTATTTTGGCTGTATGCTTGGGGTCATTGTCTTGTTGGAACGTAAATATTCACTCCCAGTCTAAGGTTGTTTGCACTCTGAAGCAGGTTCTTATCAAGGATTTGCTTGTACTTGACTCCATTTATTGTTCCCTCTATCTTTACCAGTCTCCCAGTCCCTGCCACTGAAAAGCATCCCCATCGCCTGATGCTGCCACCACTATGCTCAAGGGTAGAGTTGGTGTTAAACGGGTGATGAGCTGTGCCGGGTTTTCTCCAGACATAGCGCTTTGTATTCAGGCCAAATAGGGAAAATAAATTCTAATCAGACCACTAATTATTTTGCCTTATGCTCTTTCATGTTCGTTTTTGCAAAGTGCAGGCGTGCTGTTGTGCCTTTTTCTCAGGAGTGGCTTCCGTCTGGCCACTCTACCATAAAGCCCAGATTGGTGAAGTGCTGTAGAGACTTATCCTTCTGTAAGGTTCTACCATCTCAGCTAAGGAACTCTGTAGTTCAGCTAGAGTGGTCATTGGGTTCTTGGTCACCTCCCTGACCAAGGTCCTTCTTGCCCAGTTGCTCAGCTCTAGGCAGAGTCTGGGTAGTTACATCTTTTTTCAATTTCCCAATGATTTGCTCTTGGAAACTTTCAACACTCTAGAAACTGTTTTAGGGAAGGGAAAGGGGATACCTAGTCAGTTGCACACCTGAATGTATTCACCCAAAATGTGTCTTCCGCTTTTCACCCAACCTTCTGAATCAGAGAGGTGTGTAGGGCTGCCTTAATCGATATCATCGGCGCCCAGGGAGCAGTTGTTGTTGGAGGTTAACAGCCTTGCTCAAGGGCGGAATGGCAGATTTTTCCACGTTGCCGGCTCGGGGATTTGAACCAGCGACCTTTTGGTTACTGGCCCAATGCTCTTGACTGCTAGGCTACCTGCCACCCGGGTGTATATACTATATACACTGAACAAAAATATAAACTCAACATGTAAAGTGTTGGTCCCATGTTTCATGAGCTGAAATAAAAGATCTCTGACATTTTTCATACGCACAAAAAGCTTTTTCTCTCTCCAATTTTTGGCACAAATTTGTTTATATCCCTGTTAGTGAGCATTTCTCATTTGCCAAGATAATCCATCCACCTGACAGGTGTGGCGTATCAAGAAGCTGATTAAACGGCATGATCATTACACATGTGCACCTTGTGCTGGGGACTATAGAAGGCCACTCTAAAATGTGCAGTTTATCACACAACACAATGCCACAGATGTCTCTAGTTTTGAGGGAGTGTGCAATTGGCATGCTGACTGCAGGAATGTCCACCAGAACTATTGCCAGAGATCTGAATGTTAATTTCTCTACCAAAAGCCACCTCCAACATTGTTTTAGAGAATTTGGCAGTACGTCCAACCGGCCTTACAACTGCAGACCACGTGTAACCACGCCAGCCCAGGGCCTCCACATCCGGCTTCTTCACCTGCGGGATCGACAGACCAGCCACCCGGATAGCAGACGAAACTGTGGGTTTGCGCAACTGAAGAATTTCTGCAGAAACTGTCAGAAACTGACTCAGGAAAGCTCATCTGCGTGCTCGCCGTTCTCACCAGGGTCTTGACCTGACTGCAGTTTGGCATCATAACTGACTTCAGTGGGCAAATGCTCACCTTCGATGGCCACTGGCACACTGGAGAAGTTAATCTGTGAAGATGGCAGACAGCATGTATGGCGTTGTGAGGGCGAGTGGTTAGGTAATGTCAACATTGTGAACAGAGTGCCCCATGGTTGCGGTGGGGTTATGGTATGGGCAGGCATAAGCTATGGACAACAAACACAATTACATTTTATCTATGGCAATTTGAATGCACAGAGATACCGTGACAAGATTCAAAAGCCCATTGTCATGTCATTCATTCGCCGCCATCACCTCATGTTTCAGCATGATAATGCATGGCCCATGTCACAAGGATCTGTACACAATTCCTGGAAGCTGAAAATGTCCCAGTTTTTCATGGCCTGCATACTCACCAGACATGTCACACATTGAGGATGTTTGGGATGCTCTGGATTGACGTGTACGACAGCGTGTTCCAGTTCCTGCCAATATCCAGAAACTTTGCACAGCCATTGAAGAGGAGTGAGACAACATTTCACAGGCCACAATCAACGGTATGATCAACTCTATGCATTGGAGCTGTATGAGACAAATTGTGGTCACACCAGATACTGACTGGTTTTCTGATCCACTCCCATACCATTTCATAAGGTATCGGTGACCAACAGATTAATATCTGTATTCCCAGTCATGTGAAATCCATAGATTATGGCCGAAATAATTTATTAAAATTGACTGATTTCCTGATATGAACTGTAACTCAGTAAAATCTTTGCGTTTATATTTTTGTTTATATTTGGTGTTTTCTTTCTAAATCTTGTCCAAATTGGCCACAGGTGGATTCTAATCAAGTTGTAGCAACATCTCAAGGATGATCAAAGGAAATTGGATGCACCTGAGCTCAATTTGGGTGTCATAGCAAAGGGATGTGAATACTTATGTAAATTTGATATTTCTGTATTTTTCAATATAATAAGCAAATGCAAGTCAATGGAGACTGGAGAGTGAGTAATTTTACAGCGTTCTCCAATTTTCCCAGATCTTAAACTGTTTCAGATCTTAATCATTTTTGGTATATAAATTGTCTATACACACACACACACACACACACACACAACCCTACAGTATATACAGTATAAGCAAATCCAATGCATGTCAATGGCTGGCGCACAATTGGCCCAGCGTCATCCGGATTAGGGTTTGGCCTGGGTAGGCCGTCATTGTAAATAAGAATTTGTTCTTAACTGACTTGCCTAGTTTAAAAAAGGTTAAATAAATAAAATAAAAATAAAAAGAGGCATGCATTCTTCCTCTTTCTCTGTGGTATGCGTACACACGTACCACAGACACACGCTCCCACACACACACACACACACACACACACACTGCCTGGCACTTCACACAGGCAACCGTTGCTTGGTTCCGGCAGACAGAACATCTCAGCCGATGGTAAAAAAAACATCACATTTTCCAGGAACCCCCACTGGTGGTCTACAAGCGTGACCACAATATTGGGGACGGCCTAGTGAGATCTGCTCTTGCCCCCTGAGCCCACTCAGACACCCAATACAAATGGGAATTACAAATGTGGCTCGTGCACAGTGCAACAGCAGGCTGAAACACAGGACAAAAAAAATCTCTGTTCAGGGTGTCATCTCATGTAAGACAAAGGGAGTCATCAGTGAAAAAGACATTTCTCATGGTAGGGATGGGGTATGCAACTTTGAGTACTTTCTCACAACTTTATACCATAGGCAAACATGTATGGAAGGTTTCATTTAAATCAAAAGGGGTGCAGACAAAAAGTGTTTAAATTCATCTAGAAGGACCCACACAAAATAACAGTTCTACAGTTCCCAGAAACTAAACATTCAATCAAAGAAACCAACTAGGACATCCGACTAAACAACAATAACTTCAAAGACCTGTATTTGTAAATACACATTCAAAAGGATTGTTATTCCTACCAGGTGTTGCTTAGCTGAGTGCTTCACTTTGTGGGGTATCATTATTGAACTACATACCAATTCTGAATATGTGAAATATATTCACATTTTAGTCATTTAGCAGAAATTCTTATCCAGAGCAACTTACAGTAGTGAATGCATACATTTCATACATTTTTTTCCGTACTGGTCCCCCGTGGGAATCGAACCCACAACCCTGGCGTTGCAAACACCATGCTCTACCAACTGAGCCACAGAGGAGATGAAACCCATATTTAGCAAATGCCAACCAGACTAATTGCTTTGTATGTGTGTGTTTGTGGTGTTTAATTCAAATTACACTAAATAAAGTATGAGCATGTGTAATAGCTATATGGTTCTATGGGTAAGGAAAGGAGGCCAATCAACACCCCATAATGATGAAGCAAAAACAGGTTTTTAGAAATGACAGCAAATGTATTTCAAATAAAAAACTGAAATATAACATTTACATAAGTATTCAGACCCTTTGCTCAGTACTTTGTTGAAGCACCTTTGGAAGCGATTACAGCCTTGAGTATTCTTGGGTATGATGCTACCTAAAAATCATGTCCAATCAATTGAATTTACCAGAGCTGGACTCCAATCAAGTTGTAGAAACAGCTCAAGGATGAGCTCAATTTCAAGTCTCATAGCAAAGGGTCTGAATACTTATGTAAATAAGGTATTTCTGTTTTTTATATGTAATACATTTTCAAACATTTCTAAAAACCTATTCTTGTTTTGTCATTATGGGGTATTGTGTGTAGATTGGTGAGGGCAAAACATGTATTTAATCAATTGTAGAATAAGGCTGTAACGTAACAAAATGTGGAAAAAGTCAAGGGGTCTGAATACTTTCCGAATACATTATACATTAATTATTTGGCTAACTAGCTAGTTAACTTAAATGTTTTGTTTTTTGTTAACGAGGACGTTTAATACGACAGCATGTCTTATTTTTAAGTGTTTGTTGAACGCATGAAACTTCGTGTTTGGTGAACAAGTAGCTTGTAGCATAGTCTTGATTTTCTTCTGTCATCATATTCTAATCCAGTGTGAGCGCAGAAGAGATGCAGAATAAGGGCTGCAAAGCAGAACACACAGTAGTGCTTCACTACAGGTGAGCCGCAGAGCTATCACAAAGCCAAACAACTACAGTACAGTCCCCATGCGCTGCAGTTGGGCCAGATGCGGTGATGTTTCTTTTCTGTCGCGGCGTATATCACACAGCGGATACACTTTTCCCAGATAAACCATGACTGTTGAACGACCTTATTAGACCATAAAGTAGGTAAGCAGGCTAACGTTACGTAAGTTAGCTAGGCTAGCTAACTAATGCTAATAGCTAGCTAGCTAACATTATGTCAGTTGTGAACAGTTTGGTCTACCGTGCTTTTGAGCTAACGTAAACTACGTCTCGATTTGACTTGTCTTGAGTGAAGCTAAATCTTGATTTGACTTGAGGTCTTGCTAGCTATCTGTTAGTTCTGGTTGTTGTTGGTTTTGATCAGGCATAGCTAGCTAGCTTGCTAACGTTTGCCATTCACAGCTAGCTAGCTAATTATATACTGCAAACTACGTTAGCTAGCTAACGTTTGTCCACACTGCCGGTAGTTTTCTAGCTAGCTAACGCAGTTGTTACTTGTTTAGCTAACTAGCGAAAGTTATCTAATGAAAGTTGTCTAGCTAACTAAAGTTACCAATAATAACAACTAGTTACATATTTAGGTAGTTCAAGTACGTTAATCTAGTTAGTTAACTAGCTAATCTATTCAGTTGACCACTAGCGACAGATGATGAAATATTATCGTTAGCTAGCTATAGTATGGTCAAAAAGCCTAGTTTTAGTGCTGACGTTAATTTTGGGCAGGTCGATGTGATTAAACGGGTTTGTGTTGGCTAACGTTATTTGGTTGGTTGGTCATCTTTAGGTAGCTAACTACGTTATCAGCTAAACCTCATTACTCAATGATGGCCCCACTAAATTGTAGCTAGCAAGCATTTGTAGTGATTTATTATTAACGTTAGCCTATTGCTACCAAAGCTAAATAGTGGTGTTTTGTTTGTCTTTACCTAGCTAATACTTCTGCCCTCTCTTGACACCACAGACACCTAGCTAGCTCGGTCTCTAGTAAAGATGAACATTGATGACAAGCTGGAGGGGATGCTGCTAAAGTGTAGTGGGGTAGTGGATGAGAGGGTGGGGATAGGGGGAGGGGGTCTGGTCGTCATGACCCTGGGCGAGAGGGGGTTAGCCCACCACCCCCTGTTAGCTGATGATGATGAAGAGGAAGATGACCTGACAGGGGTTTCAATAGTGTCTCATGACCTGATTGCAACTGATGAACTGATGGTACATGAGGAGACTGTGAAGAATGACCGGGAAGAGGGAATGATGCAGAGACTCTCACACAAGCTGCCATGCACGCTCCACATGCCTGTGAGTACATATCATGCATACATTCTTATTGCCAGTCTTGCAATACATGCACTGTAGTGTAAACCATGACATTGGGTGAATCTCAAGTCTTTGTTTTTTCCTCTCTCTGCCTCCTTTTTGAAGACTTGGGATTAATCCATTGAGAGCGTTGACATTCTGACTATAATCAGTGAAATCAATTAATGTGAAGTGATTACACAATGTTTTGCAGGTGAGCATCAAACAAGAGTTGAAGCTGTCTTCGGATCCACTGATGCTGGGAAAGAAAGAGAGAAAACAGCCCAGGGATCTCACAACAGAGTGTCACAAGAAGAAGCGAAAACAGCGCTCTCCTGCCAAGGTTATATATTTGCTTGACACTAGGTCATAACCACATGTTAGGTCCAGATTAAATATTTATATTGTCACCTGAAAACTACCTAGATGAAAACCCCCCAAAAAATTCTGGGTAAAGGCCCCGCTTTAGTTGTGAATTAATTGACAGACCTTTTGTTCTTGTCTTTCCATGTATCATTCCCCTTTTTGTTAGATTCTCACCATCAATGAGGATGGATCATTGGGTCTCCAGAGTCCAAAGTGTCATGTGTGTGGGCACTGCAATGCAGCCTTCCGAACAAACTACCATCTACAAAGACACGTCTTCATCCACACTGGTATAATATATTTTATGACGGTCAAGTCTGTTGATTAGCATTAAATGAACACAACAATTATTGTTAGTTGCATTGTCTGCATAATAAGTAGGCTAACACAATTTTCCATTGAATACACGCAAGAAAATATGGTAACTTACTGTTGCTTGGTTTCAGGTGAGAAGCCATTTCAGTGCAGCCAGTGTGATATGCGCTTCATACAGAAATACCTTCTCCAGAGACATGAGAAGATCCACACTGGTAAGAGAATGCCCCATGAAGCTATGATTGAACTATGGTAGCCAATGATTGGTCAAAGATCCCACCTGTTGAATGTTAATGTTACTAGCCCACAGAATAACCTGTCCCTTTGACTTTCTATTAGGTGAGAAGCCCTTCCGCTGTGAGGAGTGTGGCATGAGGTTCATTCAGAAATACCACATGGAGAGGCACAGAAGGACCCACAGTGGAGAGAAGCCCTATCAATGTGACTACTGCCACCAGGTTGGTTATTTATGTTATCAAAGCAAATGACAGTGAACTTACGAGTTGGGCTTGGCAAGACTGCACAAACAGGTCTGGTTTATAAAACATCCAGAAGCTATTTAAAAAAAAATAATAATTGTACTACTGTCCTTGTATGCCACAAACCCATTCTTGTTTCCCACAGTACTTCTCCAGAACAGACCGGGTTCTGAAGCACAGGCGTATGTGCCGTGAGAGGAAAGCCCACAAGACGGCAGCAGCGGGGAAAGATGGAGGACTCCTGAGCGACACAGAATCTCTGGGCTTCTCCTTCCCTGCCAAGGAGTGCTCACTGCCCAAGAAGAAACGCCTGAAGACCTCAGACAAGTCTCAATGTGCTCTCTCAGCTGCTGCCACTGAAAACGTTGCCACAGTCGCTTCTCTTGGCAACATGGATAGGGAGGTGGGGCAAAGACCGAGCAAAATTGAATGTCTACCTCTCTATGTGGTTACCTCTAAGGTGGTCAAAGACGAGTATGTGATGGCAGATTATTCGGTGGCACTTCCTGACTCATCTAGCGGGCGGCAGTTGGGGCTGGGTGGAGAGAATCTCTCCTCTGAGGAGATTCATCCTCCCAAGCTGGTCCTCAAGAAGGTCCCCAAGAGGAGTCTGAAGCAACCAACTGAACCTGAACCACCTGAGAGTTTGTCCCCTTTGTCCTCTTTCGAAGACTGCAAAGTCACCAGGTACACATTTGAGATTGTTGACAAACAAGGTCTTCTGGACGTGGATGTGGCCAACTCTGACCTGGATCCAGTAGACGCTCTCCCAGGAGGGCAGACGAAACCAGCATCCAGCAGCACACACTACGATGATGCCGTGCAGTTCCTGAAGAAGAAGAGGTATCTCCAGCAGGTCGCTATGGCCAACAACGACAGCCGAGATTACGCTGTTAATGTAAGCAGCATCGCGTCCCAGCCTTCCGCTACACAAGTCGCAGTGGCCAGCGTCATAGACGAAACCGTTCCCGCCACCATCTTGGAACCCCAGCCGTTGAGCGTCGAGCTCAAGTCCAATCACGACAAGAACGTGCTCCCGGATGAGGTTCTCCAGACTCTCCTGGACCACTACTCAAACAAGGCCAACGTGCAGCCAGATATCTCCTTCAGTGTGGCCGACACTGAGGTGACATCCAGCATCTCCATCAACTCCTCCGATGTGTCTGAGGGCAGCCCGGTAGAAAGCTTGGGAAGTAACTCTCAAGCCCCATCAGCAGAGAAGTCTAGCCTCCTGCACGAGTACTCCAAGTTCCTCCAGCAAGCACTGGAGAGGACCAGCCAGAACGATAGCTACCTGAGCAGCCAGAGTCTTACCTTTGTCACCGAGAGCCCCAGCCTTTCCAACCAGCCTCTGTTCTCCACAGAGAAGCAGTACCCTTCCCCCAGCAGGTTTACCGCTGGTACTGGTAGGTCAGGGATGAACTCTCCACTAAGGTCTACCTTGGAGAAACCCCATTTTGGACTCCTTGTAGGGGACTCCCAGCACTCTTTCTCATTTTCGGGGGATGAAACCACTACCTCGGCCGTGTCGCCAACCGAAGATTTTCTGGAGGGAGTTGCGTCTTCGAAAAAGACTGATGCTCAAGGGTTGCACCAGACTTATCAAATCAGCACCTTCGATCAGAACTTCCCGTCGCAGTTCCAGACCTCACGTTCTGGAATCACCTCCCAATTTACTATTGCCAATGGACAAGTCAGTCTGCGAAGTCACGGAACAGACTTCTCTGAATTCCCCATTGAGACGAGGTCTCAATTGAACTCTTCCCCTGATGCTACAAGCAGTCAAACGTTTGGTTGAGGATAATATTTACATTATTCTACGATAATTTTAAAAGGCACTTTATACCCATATCCTCTGTCCTGCCAAAATAGGTTACACTGCAAAGGTGGGTGTTGCTCAAAGCATTAAATGATTTAAAAAATATATAATTTTCTGTTAGATTAAAGTGGTCAATTTTGCGAATCGTGAAAAAAGAAAATAATGATATGAAGCAAAACATTAAATTGGGTTGTTGGGAAGAAACTACAGCCCGACCTATGTTTTTTGGGATCTGGTTCTGATAATCTTTGGGGGGGGGCAAAACTTAGTTTTAGATCTACCGATATACTGTTTTACAGCGTGGAAATTAAGTGTAATTTTCCCACACTGAATTCTCAAATTGCCATCCAAAAAGGCAATTGTCCAATAACTATGCTTCAAATGTTGATTTCATACATTGTGATAATGACACATCATGAGAATGGACACAAGTGTTCAGATCAGCCCAATAGTGAAATGGATTTGATTGCATAGTCACTCTATTTTTGTCTCCAATTCCATTTTCTGCTTGACTTCAATCATGTTTCTTCCACCTTTTTATTGCTTTAACTATAACTAGGTATCTGTGCCTGTATTTATAAAGTGTCTCAGAGTAATAGGAAAGATTTTAACTAACCCAAGATAGACCAGAGCCTGTAGTTTCCAATGGGCACAAATTAATCATAGTGGGCAGAACAAGCAAGGAGGTGGGCAGAGCCAAGCACGAGCTAGTGAGATCCTATTGGTCTGTTCTAGCATTTATTTGCATATTTCTGTTCGGGAACGCCTACACTGAAGTACACGTGCAATAACTCAATTCACCCTTGCACTCCTAACAAACGCAATTTAAAAAAAATTAAACTTTGGCGAATGGTGAAGTCTACAAAATGCAGTCTACTCTGTTGGAGGTTCTAGTTTTGGAAACAGAACTGTATGGAGATCAAATGTTTAATCAATGAGAAAATTAGTAGAATGTCTGCCAAAATCCTTCTCGCTCCATCTTTTCCCACTGCCGGCCATTGAGCTTCCTTACAGCTCCATAGTGAGTGGAAATGCCAACCGGATGCTTCACAATTATTTCTATATCTGGCTCATTGTTTTACCTGTGGTAATGGTGCTGGTCTAGGGTCAGTGTTGCCTTTTCGATCATAATGTATAAGACTATGGACAGGGGGGGCTGGTCCTAGATCTGAGACCCTATGAAGGGACCCTGTTACCATGTGACATGTCGGCATAACAGTCCTGCTATATAACTGCTGAATGTAGCGTTGTCCACTTGTTGATTATCTATAGTTGCTTGCTAGACTCCTGTTTTCAAGTTGACACCATGGTAAGAGTGGGTATCCTCATGGTGTATAGCCTGAAATATATAGTTTTGATTTGATCATATGATGATCACATGATTTTGATTTGATCAATCTTAATTTGAAGTCATGTTATTCAAAGCTCTTCCCCTGAAAGAAATGTATGGTTGATGGTGTGGAATCAAGTATATAATTCATCATCAATCAACAGAACTTGCTATAAATAGGTTGTTATAATGGCTAAGACAAATCTAAACATTTAGATTTTTCTTAATATTACATTATTTGCACAATGGACCTTAAGTGAGGTCATGTGGTGATAATCTCATTCAGATCTTTTTAGAGTTTAGATTATGGTTCAAATGAAAACCGAAATGCTTTGGTATTGGTCATACAAATGTTACACATATTTGATGCATGCACTTATCAGGAAACAAATCATGGGTCATTGCCTATGTATTAATCTAAACAGTCATAGGACCCTTGAAATTCTCGAAGGGTTGGTACTCTTCGGGCCGGTTTCCCAGTACCAGGTTAAGACCACAGGACGAAAACAAAATCCAAATGTAAAATCTCCACATCAATTTATTTTTGTTCATGAGTGGAATGGGAAATCAGTCTTTGAATATATATATATATATATATATATATATATATATATATTATATATATATAAAATAAACGTTTTGCACACACTTCATTGTGGGAAAATGTATGTCAGTCATTGTAAGATAATTGCCCATTCAGCACTACTTTATATCGTACATTAAAACATGTAGCTGTAAGAGATTCAAACGATTGCTCCATTTTATTTAGGCTCCTGTCCTGAGAAATACATTTGAGTCGGAAGTTTACATACACCTTAGCCAAATACATTTAAACTCAGTTTTTCACAATTCCTGACATTTAATCCTAGTAAAAATTCCCTGTTTTAGATCAGTTAGGATCACCACTTTATTTTAAGAATGTGAAGTGTCAGAATAATAGTAGATTGATTTATTTACCGCATTTATTTCTTTCATCACATTCCCAGGGGGTCAGAAGTTTACATACACTCAATCAGTATTTGGTAGCATTGCCTTTAAATTGTTTAACTTGGGTCAAACGTTTCGGGTAGCTTTCCACAAGCTTCCCACAATAAGTTGGGTAAATTGTGGCCCATTCCTCCTGACAGAGCTGGTGTAACTGAGTCGGGTTTGTAGGCCTCCTTGCTCGCACACACTTTTTCAGTTCTGCCCACAAATTCTCTATAGGAATGAGGTCAGGACTTTGTGATGGCCACTCCAATACCTTGACATTGTTGTCCTTAAGCCATTTTGCCACAACTTTGGAAGTATGCTTGGGGTCATTGTCCATTTGGAAGACCCATTTTCGACCAAGCTTTAACTTCCTGACTGATGTCTTGATGTTGCTTCAATATATCCGCATAATTTTCCTTTCCTCATGATGTCATCTATTTTGTGAAGTGCACCAGTCCCTTCTGCAGCAAAGCACCCCCACAACGTGATGCTGCCACCCTCGTGCTTCACGGTTGGGATAATGTTCTTCGGCTTGCAAGCATCCCCCTTTTTCCTCCAAACATGACGATGGTCATTATGGCCAAATGGTTCTATTTTTATTTCATCAGACCAGAGGACATTTCTCCAAAAAGTACCATCTTTGACCCCATGTGCAGTTGCAAACCGTAGTCTGGCTTTTTTTATGGCAGTTTTGGAGCAGTGGCTTCTTCCTTGCTGAGCGGACTTTCAGGTTACGTCAATATAGGACTCGTTTTACTGTGGATATAGATACTTTTGTACCTGTTTCCTCCAGCATATTCACAAGGTCCTTTGCTGCTGTTCTGGGATTGATTTGCACTTCTCACACCAAGTACGTTCATCTCTAGGAGACAGAACGTGTCTCCTTCCTGAGCGGTGTGACGGCTGTGTGGTCCCATGGTGTTTATACTTGCATACTGTTGTTTGTACAGATGAACGTGGTACCTTCAGACGTTTGGAAATTGCTCCCAAGGATGAACCAGACTTGTGGAGGTCTACAATTTTTTTTCTGAGGTCTTGGCTGATTTATTTTTATTTTCCCATGATGTCAAGCAAAGAGGCACTGAGTTTGAAGGTAGGCCTTGAAATACATCCACAGGTACACCTTCAATTGACTCAAATAATGTAAATTAGCCTATCAGAAGCTTCTAAAGCCATGACATCATTTTCTGGAATTTTGTAAACTTCTGACCCACTGGAATTGTGATACAGTGAAATAATCTGTCTATAAACAATTGTTGGAAAAATGTACTTGTGTCATGCACGAAGTAGATGTCCTAACCGACTTGCCAAAACGTTGTTAACAAGAAATTTGTGTTTGAAAAATGAGTTTTGATGACTCCAACCTAAGTGTATGTAAACTTCCGACATCAACTGTATATTTTATTAGTTCTGTGCTTTTTAAAGTATTTCTAGCCTCCACTGTATGGTTCATAGTCATTCTTGGTGACTGTCAAGTCAATAAACTACTGTAGCTCCATCTGCACTTTCTGAAACATACAATTCAAGGTTATTGGTTAATTTATTTTTAAATGGAAGTGCAACTTTCCCCTCTTTTATAAGCACTTCCCTTTCACACATTTTAGCCCTCTTGGTATTTCAGCAAAGACTGACCACTGGCGTCGCTTCCGATTTCCTACCTTCATGGCACAGATATTTTAAATCAAACTTATTTTCGCAATATACTGGTAATTTATTATTAGGGGTTTCTCTGTGTGCTTTCACCTTAGTAAAATTGTTAGGATGGCTTTTAGTGCCCCATAAAGTTCTGAACATCAAGCTTTGACTTGCAAAATTACATTTTAATTAAATAAATTGTCTTTTTAGCTATTACTATTACAATGCATAACTTTCTGAATAGTTAGGCAGAGGTTACATAAAAGGGGTTTCTATGGTATATATTGAATTAGAATAATTGTTGCATGTGAAGCGAAATACTACAGCCACATTTGAAATGTACCTTGACAAAATGAAATGAGTTTTCTTTTTATATTGCCTTAGTCATTTTTTGTCTTGCATGATGTCTCTCCTTTGCGCTTTATTGTTAATGTGTCTTTAAAGTTAAATTGTTTAGTTGTCATATTAAATCTATCTTATGTCAACATTGTTTTACATCAAATGCTAGCTTCTCTCACTTGTCACATTTCTACAATAGGTTAAGAGATTAGATATAATGTTAGGTGTTACAATACCCTTGTTCTGGATTTAACAGCTATGAAACTTTACTCTGTAAACATTCTCTCTGTACAATGTATAGAAAGTTGGTCTCTCTGCTATAAGTAAGTTGTGTATTTTCTGTTCTGGACAACCTGGTGTAATAGCTACATGAGTGGGGACTGGTGTATAATGTTTTATGGAACCTCTTTCTTTTCATTAGGTTGCCAATGCAATTTATTGTTCGTCTATACACAGCTACTTCATGTTCTGTGAAACCATAGCTTTTTGCCACCCATTTTTGGAATTTCTCTCAGGAGTGATTTGAATAGCCTTGGACCACAGCTATGATTTGACCTGCTGTAATGAAGTCCACCAATCCTTACATGAACTAGTAGATACAGTATGGTGGACTGGACTGTCAGTTTGAAGAATACTTGGAGTATCATCCCTCTAAATTAATCAACAATTGATTATTCATTGTCATGTGGCATATAACTGAAATGTGGACATTTAAATTAATCAATCCTTAGGTGGTTCCAAAAAACGGTTTTCATTTTGTGTTAAATTATCATCTGATTGTATGGTTTTAGTGTTCAATGAGACCTATTGTACACCAGTGAAAGAAAGCACTTTCAAAAGCACAGTGTATGTGTATTTCTCCATGACTATCTAAGACTGCGTTTACACAGGCATCCCAACTCTATTTTTCTACCAGTTGGTCTTTTGATCAATCAAATCTGCTCTATTGCACATAATTGGGCAGAAGATCAGAATTGGGCTGCCTGTGTAAACACAGCCTTAGAGACACAGTGTACAAAACATTACGAACACTTTCCTAATATTGAGTTTTGCCCTCAACAGCCTCAATTCAACAGGGCATAGACTACAAGGTGTCAAGCGTTCCACAGGGATGCTGGCCCATGTTGACACCAGTGTTTTCCTCAGTTGAAGTGGATGTAACAGGTGACATCAGTAAGAGATCAAAGCATTCACCTGGTCAGTCTATGTCATGGAAAGAGCAGGTATTCCTAATGTTTTGTATACTCTGTATATAATACCTATAATATAATTTTTAGATCCCAAAAGCGGCACCTTCAACCACATACAGAGGGAACTGAACATATTTCTGTTTGTCATTGTGAAAAAAGCAACCAATTTTGGGGACAGTTCCACCACTTACAGTAACCTCCTATCCATCAACTGACCGTAAGTGTCCTTGTATAAGCTGTACACAGCTACTTGTTTCATCAGTGTGGGGGGAAAAAATATCAATGTTAAAATATTTTGACAAATATTTTGTTCTATTTTTGAAAATACAATGTGTCACTTGTAAAAAGGTTATTCTGAAGTATGTAAGTCATATACAGTCATTATTGCAGACAGGTCTCAGTTCATATTAGATCATTGTTTGATTGGAATATGTTGAGCTTGGGCAATTGAGGACAAATCTTTTTCCTTTTGAGACTGAGTTATTTTGACTCAGATTTTCATATAGGATCATTGAACTAAAGGAAGCATAAAAAAACAATTGTTAGTCAAGTTATGATAAAGTATTGAATTATTCAATTTCACAGGTGGTTGATCAAAAGTCAGATGTTGATTTGCATAGTCTTTTTTAAATTGTCCATTCGAGTGAACTGTTTTTAAAAATATATAAATATGTAATGTACTGCTTTAATTGTAGCTGATTTATTTCAGTAAATTACTATTAGATGTGAGATCTGATTTTTCAATGTTTCTTTTTATTTGGAAGGACATGATGAACATTCTCAGTACAGCAGGCCTACAGTTTCTTAGTAATATAAACCTAAAAATTAAAGGTATTTTTTTCCATCACAGGGCATATAAAATACACAAATAGTCTAACACTTGTGAATTCGCCTTGGTATTTCAATTGGATTGCTGCCAAATGCACATTTGAAGGTTGGCCAAAACTAACAAATGGCGTAGCTGTATCTTTTTGGAGCAGAGCAACACACCTAGAAAGTGGCATTGGACAAAACAAACATTTACCTGCTGACGTTAGTTGAACACGTTGCAATACTAAGCTTATGGTGCAGACAGAGTGTGAGGGCAAACCATAAGGTTGGATTATTCTTTTTTAGCACAACATGAATAATTTAAATGATCTTTAATGTACTTTTATTGTATTAAGAGTTTAGAATGAGAAACTCGATATTTGGAACAGGTTGTTTTTTGAGGACTTCAGTTGAGAGGGGAGATCATTTTTGAGGTAGGTAAAGAAATATCAACCATCACTGTGTTGATTTTTCACTGATCCAACATCACATTTGCTGAAATAAGGACGACTTGAGATTTTTTTTTTTTTTAGATCTACGTTTATTGAACTGTTCCTATTTCCGATTGACAGCAATATAGCCTATATGCATAATCGTGAAAAAACACATTTAATATAACGGACGTGATTTTCTGTCGTGAAAATGCAATCGTTTTCCTTACCGACTAAATTACGTTTTGCCCCAGTGAATACATCTTGTGTCAAGGAATGTACCGGTAATTAGAAAGAAAAAATTAATTATCGTCGAATTCAACTACACTACCCTACCATGAGCCAGGCAAGTCAGGCTCGTGCTGTTGCATAATCACACCTACTGCCTGCATCCGGGTGTCTGTTTAGTTGTCACACCTCTATTTGGCTCTAGGAAAGGTAAGGCAATGATTAGACTACCTTTGAAACTCCACATTTAAATACGCTCATGATTTTTCCCATCAAATAAGTATACATAATTGTATAGCTTATTTCTGATACACAATGCCCTATAGATAGAAGTTTGTCTGAAAACCAAGCATTTCAGACAATCTTGCCCTTTGATTTTGTACACTTTGGGGGTTAATGAAAATACAATGCTTTTAACCAGGAGTGATATTCACATTGACCTTGTTTCAAGGTGAGTCACTCAGTTTTAAACTCTGGTGTACTTTATGTATCCATCCACTCCAGGGTACTAAACTGGAGTGTGTGCAGGCAGAGGTTTGGTCAAAGCGGTTATGGAAGCGTTGCCATTCGGCTGGATGCTCCACAGGTCTAACGTGGAGGATGTGACAGAACTTCTGAAGGCTAGGGAGTCTAGGAGGGCCAGCGGCAGTAAAACCACACCTGTCCAGGATCTGTTCCATGAGGACGCTCAGGTAGGATATCATTACAAGTCAAGACCTTGCTGAAAGCCAACAGTTGCCACAAATACTGCCTGCCCTGCCCTAAGGGTATGAGGAAGTCTTCTTTGATGACATAGTTGGAGCCTGGTCCAAGATATGTTTGTGCTGTCTTGTGAAATCTCATGGTCAGTGTTATGGCGTTGAGTTGGAAAGAAAACACAAACAGATCTGGGACCAGACCAGTGGCTACCCATCAATCGGCCTATTTTGAGCCCCACCTGTTTAGCTAAAAACTGTTTTGCATGTTATTTTGGCATTAATACATGTCACATATCAGTTTGCAAACAATGTAGGGAAAAAAATTATTGAGTTAATAAAGCTGCATACGAACATGGTCTCTTTTTTGCTTTCTTAAGGCAGCTCCAAAATGCAGGTGTTTCAGCCTAGCTCAATCAATCAAATGTATTTATAAAGCCCTTTTTACATCAGCCGATGTCACAAAGTTCTATACAGAAACCTAGCCTAAAATCCCAAACTGCAAGCAATGCAGATGTAGAAGCACGGTGGCTAGCACTGTGTAGAGAGGCTAGCACTGGAGTAATATGATCAAATTTTTTGTTTCTACTCAAGATTGTAGCAGCCGTGTTTAGCACTAACTGAAGTTTATTTAGTGCTTTATCCGGGGAGCTGGAAGGTAGAGCATTGCAGTAGTCTAATCTGGAAGTGACAAAAGCATGTGTTAACTTTTCTGCCACATTTTTGGACAGAACGTTTCTTATTTTTGAAATGTTACAAAGATGGAAAAAAGCTGTCCTTGAAATGGTCTTGATATGTTCGTCAAAAGAGAGATCAGGGTCCACAGAAATGCCGAGGTCCTTAACAGTTTTATTTGAGACAACTGTACAACCATCAAGATTAATTGTCAGAAGATCTCTTTGTTTCTTGGGACCTAGAACTAGCATTTCTGCTTTGTCTGAGTTTAAAAGTAAAATATTTGCAGCCATCCACTTCCTTATGTCTGAAACACAGGCTTCCAGGGAGGGCAATTTTGGGGCTTCACCATGTTTCATCGAAATGTACGGCTGTGTGTCATCCGCATAACAGTGAAACTTACAGTTGATTTGTCAGAGCACAAACCATCCACAGAGACAAACTGATATCTTTCCAACAGATAAGATCTAAACCAGGCCAGAACTTGACGGTGTAGACCAATTTGGGTTTCCAATCTCTCCAAAAGAATGTAATGATCGATGGTGTCAAAAGCAGCACTAAGGTCTAGGAGCACGAGGACAGATGCAGAGCCTTGGTATGACACCATTAAAAGGTAATTTACCACCTTCACAAGTACAGTCTCAGTGCTATGATGGGGTCTAAAATCAGACTGAAGCGTTTCGTATACATTGTTTGTCTTCAGAAAGGCAGTGAGTTGCTGCGCAACAGCTTTTCCTAAAGTGTTTGAGAGGAATGGGAGATTCAATGTAGGCCGATAGTTTAAAAAAATATTTTCTGGGTCAAGGTTTGGCTTTTTCAAGAGTCTTTATTACTGACACTTTTAGTGAGTTTGGTACACATCCGGTGGATAGGGAGCCGTTTTATTATGTTCAACATAGGAGGGCCAAGCACATGACTCTTTCAGTAGTTTAGTTGGAATAGGGTCAAGTATGCAGCTTGAAGGTTTAGAGGCCTTTACTATTTTCATGAATGTGTCGAGATATAGGATAAAAAAATCTTGTCTCCCTTGATCCTAGGTCCTAACAGTGTTGTGCAGACTCAGGACAACTGAGCTTTGGAGAAATACGCAGATTGAAAGAGGAGTCCGTAATTTGCTTTCTAATGATCATGAACTTTTTGTCAAAGATGTTCATGAATTTATCACTGCTGAAGTGAAAGCCATCCTCTCTTGGGGAATGCTTTTTAGTTAGCTTCGCGGCAGAATCAAAAAGACATTTTGGATTGTTCTTATTCTCTTCAATTAAGTTGGAAAAATGGGATGATTGGGCAGCAGTGAGGGCTCTTCAATATTGCACGGTACTGTCTTTCCAAGCTAGTCAGAAGACTTCTAGTTTGGTGGAGCGCCATTTTCTGGTAGCTTGCTTCAGGGCCCAGGTATTTTCTGTATACCAGGGAGCTAGTTTTTTTGGACAAATGTTTTCTGTTTTTAGGGGTTTGACTGCATCTAGGGTATTACTCAAGGTTAAATTTAGTTCCTCAGGTGGTTAACTGATTTTTGTAATACGACATCCTTTGGTAGGTAGAGGGAGTCTGGAAGGGCATCTAGGAATCTTTGGGTTGTTGGGGAATTTATAGCTCAGCTTTTGATGATCCTTGGTTGGCGTCTAAGCAGATTATTTGTTGCGATTGCAAATGTAATAAATTGGTTGTCCGATAGTCGAGGATTATGAAGAAAAACATTAAGATCCACAAGATTTAGGTCCAGAGTATGACTGTGGCAGTGAGTAGGTCCAGAGACATGTTGGACAAAACCCACTGAGTCGATGATGGTTTCGAAAGCCTTTTGGAGTGGGTCTGTGGACTTTTCCATGTGAATATTAAAGTCACCAAAAATGTGAATATTATCTGCCATGACTACAAGGTCCGATAGGAATTCAGGGAACTCAGCGAGGAACGCTGTATACGGCCCAGCAGGCCTGTAAACAGTAGCTATAAAAAGTGATTGAGTAGGCTGCATAGATTTCATGACTAGAAGCTCAAAAGATGAAAACGCAGTCGTTTTTGTAAATTGAAATTTGCTATCGTAAATGTTAGCAACACCTCCACCTTTGCGGGATGCGCGGGGGATATGGTCACCAGTGTGACCAGGAGGAGAGGCCTCATTTAACACCGTAAATTCATCAGGCTTAAGCCATGTTTCAATCAGGCCAATCACATCAAGATTATGATCAGTGATTAGTTAATTGACTATAACTGCCTTGGAAGTGAGGGATCTAACAATAAGTGGCCCTATTTTGAGATGTGAGATATCACAATCCCTTCCAATAATGGCAGGAATGGAGGAGGTCTTTATTCCGGTGAGATTGCTAAGACGAACCTCACTATGTTTAGTTTTGCCCAACCTAAACTTAGCAAAAAAAAGAAACTGACCTTTTTCCGGACCCTGTCTTTCCAAGATAATTCGTAAAAATCCAAATAACTTCACAAATCTTCATTGTAAAGGGTTTAAACACTGTTTCCCATGCTTGTTCAATGAACCATAAACAATTAATGAACATGCACCTGTGGAACGGTTGTTAAGACACTAACAGCTTACACACGTTAGGCAATTAAGGTCACAGTTATGAAAACTTAGGCCACTAAAGAGTCCTTTCTACTGACTCTGAAAAACACCAAAAGAAAGATGCCCAGGGTGCCTCAGGCATGCTGCAAGGAGGCATGATGACTGCAGATGTGGCCAGGGCAATAAATTGCAATGTCCATACTGTGAGACGTCTAAGACAGCGCTAAAGGGAGACAGGATGGACAGCTGATCGTCCTCGCATTGGCAGACCACGTGTAACAACACCTGCACAGGATCGGTACATCCGAACATCACACCTGCAGGACAGGTACAGGATGGCAACAACAACTTCCCGAGTTACACCAGGAAAGCACAATCCCTCCATCAGTGCTCAGACTGTCCACAATAGGCTGAGAGAGGCTGGACTGAGGGCTTGTAGGCCTGTTGTAAGGTAGGTCCTCACCAGACATCACCGGCAACAACGTCGCCAATGGGCACAAACCCACCGTCGCTGGACCAGACATGGCTGGCAAAAAGTCCTCTTCGACTGACGAGTCGCGGTTTTGTCTCACCAGGGGTGATGGTCGGATTCGCGTTTTATCGTCGAAGGAATGAGTGTTACACCAAGGCCTGTACTCTGGAGCGGGATCGATTTGGAGGTGGAGGGTCCGTCATGGTCTGGGGCGGTGTGTCACAGTATCATCAGACTGAGCTGGTTGTCATTGCAGGCAATCTCAACGCTGTGCGTTACAGGGAAGACATCCTCCTCCCTCATGTGGTACCCTTCCCGCAGGCTCATCCTGACATGACCCTCCAGCATGACAATGCCACCAGCCATACTGCTCGTTCTGTGTGTTATTTCCTGCAAGACAGGAATGTCAGTGTTTTGCCATGGCCAGCGAAGAGCCCGGATCTCAATTCCATTGAGCACGTCTGGGACCTGTTGGATCGGAGGGTGAGAGCTAGGGCCATTCCCCCCAGAAATGTCCGGGAACTTGCAGGTGCTTTAGTGGAAGAGTGGGGTAACATCTCACAGCGTGAACTGGCAAATCTGGTGCAGTCCATGAGGAGGAGATGCACTGCAGTTCTTAATGCAGCTGGTGGCCACACCAGATACTGACTGTTACTTTTGATTTTGACCCCCTCTTTGTTCAGGGACACATTATTCAATTTCTGTTAGTCACATGTCTGTGGAACTTGTTCACTTTGTCTCAGTTGTTGAATCTTGTTATGTTAATACAAATATTTACACATGTTAAGTTTACTGAAAATAGACGCATTTGACAGTGAGAGGACGTTCCTTTTTTTGCTGAGTTTTGATCGAGGCACAGACACTGTCTCAATGGGGATAGCTGAGCTGACTACACTGACTGTGCTAGTGGCAGACTCCACTAAGCTGGCAGGCTGGCTATCTCATTGTGGAGCTAGAGGAGTTAGAGCCATGTCTATGTTCATAGATAATATGAGAGCACCCCTCCAGCTAGGATGGAGTCCATCACTCCTCAGCAGGCCAGGCTCAGTGCTGTCTGTGATGGTGGGGCAGCCAGCGGATAATACGGAGCGTAGGGGTTGGTAATGTTCTCTAGTTGCACCGTAATTAGCTCAGTGTTCTGTCACTCATGGGGACACTCCGTCACCACAAAATCTACGGAGAGAGCCTATCCAAGAAGGCTCAAGGTCATTGGCCACAGATAAAAGGACGTCAAATCACGTTGTCTACCGTAGCTGTGATTGGACTGATCATGTCAACATCCTACTTTCAAAATCTTAGCTAGCAAGCTCGACAAGCAGTCATCCACATGAATCACGTTGACAATCTACTGGCAAATCCAACTGGCACTGTATCGGTGCTCATTGGCCATTGAACATAAACATTACACAACAAGTTGGAAATCGCAAATTCAACAATGAGTGGTTTGGAAGGTATCAGTGGCGGAACCTTTAGGGCTGTGGCGGTCACACAATTTCGTCAGCCGGTGATTGTCAAGCACATAACTGTCGGTCTCACGGTAATTGACTGTTAATCAACATAAACATATTTAGCATCTCCTGGCTTCCACACATAGCCTACCAGCTATTTTAAAAAGTCTAATAAATCCATGTAATATAGCCTACACCTTCACAATAAATCCATTTTTTATTTTAGACAGGTCTAAAGAAGCATTATATGAAGAAAATATAGTCTATTTCAGAAGAAAAGAATAGCATACTCTGAGTTGTCCTTATGTTAGGTCTTGATGTGGCTGTGCCAAATGGCTGTGGGCTACGCTAGTTAATTTAGCAGACAAGATTTGCTTATAGTTCAGTTGCATTATTTTATATTATGTTCAAATTAAATTTTATTTGTCACATGCGCCAAATACAACAGGTGTAGACCTTAGTGAAATGCTTAGTTACAAGCCCTTAACCAATAATGCTTTAAGAAGTTAAGAAGAAATTATTGTTAAGTAGAAAATAGAAAATAAAAGTAACAAATAATTAAACAGCAGCAGTAAAATAACAAGTGAGGCTATATACAGGGGGTACCGGTACAGTGTCAATGTGCAGGGGCACCGGTTGGCTTAGGGTGGCTGCAGTCTTTGACAATTTTTAGGGCCTTCCTCTGACACCGCCTGATATAGAGGATGGCAGGAAGCTTGGCACCAGTGATGTACTGGGCCGTACGCACTATCCTCTGTAGTACCTTGCGGTCGGTGGCGAAGAAGTTGCCATAACAGGCAGTGATGCAACCAGTCAGGATGCTCTCGATGGTGCAGCTGTAGAACCTTTTCAGGATCTGAGGACCCATGCCAAATTTTTTCAGTCTCCTGAGGGGGAATAGGCTTTGTCATGCCCTCTTCACGGCTGTCTTAGTGTGTTTGAACCATGATAGTTTGTTGGTGACACCAAGGAACTTGAAGCTCTCAACCTGTTCCACTACAACCCCGTCGATGAGAATGGGGGCGTGCTTGGTCGTCCTTTTCCTGTAGTCCACAATCATGTGATCAGGTGATCAGGCCTACCACTGTTGTGTCATCGGCAAACTTGGTGTTGGAGTCGTGCCTGGCCGTGCTGTCATGAGTGAACAGAAGGGGACTGAGCACGTACCCCCGAGGGGCCCCTGTGTTGAGGATCAGCGTTTCGGATGTGTTGTTCCCTACCCCTACCACCTGGGGGCGGCCCATCAGTAAGTCCAGGATCCAGTTGCAGAGGGAGGTGTTTAGTCCCAGGGTCGTTAACTTAGTGATGAGCTTTGAGGGCACTATGGTGTTGAACGCTGAGCTGTAGTCAATGAATAGCATTCTCACATAGGTGTTCCTTTTGTCCAGGTGGGAAAGAGCGGTGTTGAGTGCAATAGAGATTGCATCATCTGTAGATCTGTTGGGGCGGTATGCAAATTGGAGTGGGTCTAGTGTTTCTTGGATAATGGTGTTGATGTGAGCCATTATCAGCCTTTCAAAGCACTTCATGGCTACAGACGTGAGTGCTACGGGGCGGTAGTCATTTAGGCAGGTTACCTTAGTGTTCTTGGGCACAGGGACTATGGTGGTCTGCTTTAAACATGTTGGTATTACAGATCCAGTCTATGAGAGGTTGAAAATGTCAGTGATGTCACTTGCCAGTTGGTCAGCGCATGCTCGGAGTACACGTCCTGGTAATCCGTCTGGCCGTGCGGCCTTGTGAATGTTGACCTGTTTAAAGGTCTTACTCACATCGGCTACGGAGAGCGTGATCACACAGTTTTCCAGAACAGCTGGTGCTCTCATGCATGTTTCAGTGTTCCTCACCTCGAAGCGAGCATAGAAGTAATTTAGCTCGTTTGGTGGGTTCGTGTCACTGGGCAGCTCGTGGCTGTGCTTCCCTTTGTAGTCTGTAATAGTTTGCAAGCCCTGCCACATCCGATGAGCGTTGGAGCCGGTGTAGTACGATTCAATCTTAGTCCTGTATTGATGCTTTGCCTGTTTGATGGAGAATACAATTGAATAAAGCTGAATAAAATAAATATTTTCTCCAAACGATTTGAGGGAATGCGGCTATTCTGTGTTGAGCGGTTTACAAAGAAATAGGTACTCCTTTATGCTTAATTTATTAATTTAACTTTAGTTGTTCTACAATTGTTGGGCTATATGTTTTGATTTTTAATACATTGTAAGGCTGCATGATGCAACTCTAATGATTATTTGAATAAATTTGCTTGAAAGGCATGATTTCTGTTTTGTTTTTTTTGCGCAGGCTGTACACACTCTAATAGTCTCTCATTCACAATTTGACAAGCACTTGATAATTCCTAGAATTTCACGATGGCATCCCCTTTGTGGCAGTAATGCACCCTAACAAATCCATGCCTTTTGCAATCTGAGTGCTGCGTTGTGACTTCTCCCTGAGTGTGCTACGCAATCCGAAGCATCTCCCTATCACACCGCTCTCCGTCACATGATCGGGTCTTTCTCACAGGCTACAAGTTAAGACGGACACATCGGGATGCAACTGTGTGCGTCCTTATCCAATTACAAGGTGCATATTGAAGATATTGGAAGAACTGTCCACATTTACTTTTCGTCAGCCAACAAGATGAGTAGGCCTAACGAACAGCAAAAGCTCTATCCTATGTCAATCTACTATCCCCCATAGTACAAAAGTTGACCTATTCTGTGCGAGAAATAAATATTACAAACATAGTCTGGGACAGTTGTGGCATGCGGTAGTTCGCAAATGAATACATCTACTAGCATCAAAAACCTTTTTTACTCAATTTGGCTGACGCAACAGAGCAGAACGTTTAGCTTAAAATGTTGATACACAATTAGGCTATTTGTTCACATTATAACCGCAGTAATGTGCCCATGGTAGTAGGCTATAAGCGTGAATGTTCCATTAGCAGAAAACACCATTATCAAAAATGACTGCAAAGGCAGTTATGCTTTTATTATAAAGGTGCATTTTTATGGTGAAAATTATCTTTCCCAAACTTGAAACTCACGTGCTGCTTATATTTGCCAGTTAGGCTTTACACCCCTTGTAAAGCACATTAATGTGCTTAATTGTAAGTAGTTATTTCACCACTTTAGTTATGATACAAACCTTATTAAAACATATAGGCCTATGGGCTAGGCTACATGAGGTGTGCGACAATGATTCGAACAAGTCGCAAAAAGGCATTGTTATGCTGGGGTTATGCTGGGCATCATTCAAAAGTGATAATATATCATTCACAAGTGATAGGCTAATATTGTCACTCATCAGACTATTCTTGATTTAATTTTTGTCTACATAAACTAAATAATATATGTGCGACATTTGTTTTGATTTAGAATGGACCATTATCATGCACCTGTATCGAAATAGGGGCATCGGGAACAATATACATGTCATCTATGCACTTAAATAGCAAATGGAGGACGCTTTTCCCCGTGGTTTATTTTCATGCCAGCCAGATAGACTATACTCCTGTTGGAAATATAAGCAAGGTGCTTAATATTAGGAAAGTTGAGATATGTAGTTGGCCTGTAATGAATACTCAGGGAGGAAAAAGGTGTAGATTCACACGCAGAGTGCAGCAGGTGTTTATTATGCCTTCTCAGAAGTAACTGGAGGTGGTACGTGACAGGGTTGATGCGATGGGTTATCTTGAAGGCACCAATGAAGCAAGGACAGAACTTTTTGCAGGGGAGGCGGAGCCGGATGTCTCTGGTAGAGAGCCACACATGCTGTCCGGGGTGAAAGAGTGGCATAGGTCGGCGGCGTCTGTCGGCAAAGCGTTTCTGGGTATTAGAGGCTTCCTGCAGATGCCGTGAGCGGTCTCCCATTCCCGCTCACTACGCCGAAACAAGTCATCGACAGCTGAGACAGTATCAGGCTCCGCCTCCCAGGGAAACATGAGGGGTTGGTAACCAAGTACACACTGAAACGGAGTAAGGCGGAGGGATGAATGCATGAGTGAGTTCTGAGTGTATTCGGCCCAGGCCAAATACCGACTCCAGCCTTATGAAGAGGCAGAACATTGTTGGCAGAGGTACTTCCCTATTTCTTGGTTCAGGCGTTCTGTCTGCCCGTTGGTCTGGGGATGGTACCCGGAGGAGAGGCTGAGGGCGACCCCCAGTTGGTCACAGAAAGCTTGCCACACCCGGGAGACAAACTAAAATAGGATGCCGATTCTAGATTTAATTTTGGATTGGAGATGTTTAATGTGACTCTGGAAGGAGAGTTTACAGTCTAACCAGACACCTAGGTATTTGTAGTTGTCCACATATTCTAAGTCAGAACCGTCCAGAGTAGTGATGCTGGACGGGCGGGCAGGTGCGGGCAGCGATCGGTTGAAGGGCATGCATTTAGTTTTACTTGCATTTAAGAGCAGTTGGAGGCCACGGAAGAGAGTTGTATGGTATTGAAGCTCATCTGGAGGTTAGTTAATACAGTGTCCAACGAAGGGCCAGATGTATACAGAATGGTGTCGTCTGCGTAGAGGTGGATCAAAGAATCACCAGCAGCGAGAGCGACATCATTGATGTATACAGAGGAGAGAGTCGGCCTGAGAATTGAACCCTGTGGCACCCCCATAGAGACTGCCAGAGGTCCGGACAACAGGCCCTCCGATTTGACATACGGAACTCTATCAGAGAAGTAGTTGGTGAACCAAGTGAGGCAATCATTTGAGAGACCAAGGCTGTTGAGTCTGCCAATAAGAATGTTGTGATTGACAGAGTCAAAAGCCTTAGCCAGGTCGATGAATACGGCTGCACAGTAATGTCTCTTATCGATGGCGGTTATGATATCGTTTAGGACCTTGAGCGTGGCTGAGGTGCACCTATGACCAGCTCTGAAACCAGATTGCATAGCGGAGACGGTACGGTGAGATTCAAAATGGTCGGTAATTTGTTAACTTGGCTTTCAAAGACCTTTAGAAAGGCAGGGTAGAATAGATATAGTTCTGTAGCAGTTTGGGTCTAGAGTGTCTCCCCCTTTGAAGAGGGGGATGACCGCGGCAGCTTTCCAATCTATGGGAATCTCAGACGATACGAAAGAGAGGTTAAACAGGCTAGTAATAATGGTTGCAATAATTTCAGCAGATAATTATAGAAAGAGAGGGTCCAGATTGTCTAGCCCGGCTGATTTGTAGGGGTCCAGATTTTGCCGCTCTTTCAGAACATCAGCTATTTGGATGAAGGACAAGTGGGTTTGGGCGAGTTGCTATGGGGAGCGCAGGGCTGTTGACCGGGGTAGGGGTAGCCAGGTGGAAAGCATGGCTAGCCGAAGAAAAATGCTTATTGAAATTCTCAATTATTGTGGATTTATCGGTAGTGACAGTGTTTCCTAGCCTCAGTGCAGTGGGCAGCTGGGAGGATGTGCTCTTATTCTCCATGGACTTCACAGTGTCCCAGAACTTTTTTGAGTTTGTACTACAGGATGCAAATTTCTGTTTGAAAAAGCTAGTCTTAGCTTTCCTAACTGCCTGTGTATATTGGTTCCTAACTTCCCTAAAAAGTGGCATATCACGGGGCTATTCGACGCTAATGCAGAACACCACAGGATGTTTTTGTGCTGGTCAAGGGCAGACAGGTCTGGAGTTAACCAAGGGTTATATCTATTCCTAGTTCAACATTTTTTGAATGGGGCATGCTTATTTAAGATGGTGAGGAAGGCAGTTTTAAAGAATAACCAGACATCCTCTACTGACGGGATGAGGTCAATGTCATTCCAGGATACCCCGGCCAGGTCAATTAGAAAGGCCTGTTTGCAGAAGTGTTTTAGGGAGCGTTTGACAGTGATGAGGGGTGGTCGTTTGACCGCAGACCCTTTACGGATGCAGGCAATGAGGCAGTGATTGCTGAGATCTTGGTTGAAAACAGCAGAGGTTTATTTGGAGGGCGAGTTAGTTAGGATGATATCTATGAGGGTGCCCGTGTTTACGGATTTGGGGTTGTACCTGGTAGGTTCATTGATAATTTGTGTGAGATTGAGGGCATCAAGCTTAGATTGTAGGATGGCCGGGGTGTTAAGCATGTCCCAGTTTAGGTCACCTAGCAGCACGAGCTCAGAAGATAGATGGGGGGCAATCAATTCACATATGGTGTCCAGGGCACAGCTGGGCAGAGGGTGGTCTAAGGCGAAGCGGCAACGGTGAGAGACTTGTTTCTGAAAAGGTGAATTTTTAGAAGTAGAAGTTTGAATTGTTTTGGTACAAACCTGGATAGTAAGATAGCCTGCAGAGTTCTATCTCTGCAGTAGATTACAACACTGCCCCCTTTGGCAGTTCTATCTTGGCGGAAAATGTTATAGTTAGGGATGGAAATTTCAGGATTTTTGGTGGTCTTCATAAGCCAGGATTCAGACACGGCTAAGACATCCGGGTTGGTAGAATGTGCTAAAGCAGTGAATAAAGCAAACTTAGGGAGTAGGCTTCTAATGTTAACATGCATGAAACCAAGGCTTTTACGGTTACAGAAGTCAACAAATGAGAGCACCTGGGGATTAGGAGTGGAGCTAGGCACTGCAGGTCCTGGATTAACCTCTACATCACCAGAGGAACAGAGGAGAAGTAGGATAAGGGTACGGCTAAAGGCTATAAGAACTGGCCGTCTAGCACGTTCGGAACAGAGAGTAAAGGTAGCAGGTTTCTGGACACGATAGCATAGATTCAAGGCATAATCTACAGACAAAGGTATGGTAGGAAGAGAGTACATTGGAGGTACATTTACATTGCATTTTAGTCATTTAGCAGACGCTCTTATCCAGAGCGACTTACAGTAGTGAATGCATACATTTCATTTCATGCATTTTTTAAATTATTTTATTATTATATATTTTTTTGTACTGGCCCCCCGTTTGAATCGAACCCACAACCCTGGCGTTGCAAACACCATGCTCTACCAACTGAGCCACAGGGAAGGCCACTATAACCTAGTCATTGAGTGATGAAGAGAGAGATATAGTCTCTAGAGACGTTTAAACCAGGTGATGTCATCACATATTTGGGAGGTGGAACAACATGGTTGGTTAAGGCATATTGAGCAGGGCTATAGGCTCTATAGTGAAATAAGACAGTAATCACTAATCAGGACAGTAATGGACAAGGCATATTGATATTAGGGAGAGGCATGCATAGCCAACTGAGTGGTTGGGCTGGCTGGGGACACGGCAATTCAGACAGTTAGCAGGCCGGGGCTCGCAAGCTAGCATAAGGGCCTTAGAGGGACGTTACGATGGGGGACAAGTCTGTTTTTGCCTCCTCGTGCGGTGACGTTGATAGTAGGGTTTAGTAGGGTTCCAAGTAGCAGAGGGGTCCAAGTCCAATTGGCAAAATGGGTATAGTGGTCCTCGAAATTGGCCGGTGGATGAGCTAACAGTCCAATATGCTATAGATAGCTAGCAGGCCGCGGTAAGCAGAATGGGCCTTCAGGGGACGTTGCGCCTCAGGGGCTACGCCTTCTTGGAAATACATTCAACACCATGGGACAGAAAAGGTTAAATGCATTGGCCATGCTGTCAATCCAGCATGACTTCTGCCGCGTTCAAAACAACTGGAAACTCTGAACTGGGAAATCCCAGACTTCAGTGAGTTCAATACAACTGGGAAGTCGTAAAAAACAAACTCCGACTGGGAAAATACGTTTTGAATGGCCATCCAACTCAGAATTCCAAGTCGGGCCTATTTGACCTGAAGATCACTGACGTCATGATTCAATCTTGTTTTTTTTACGAGTTCCCAGTTGTCTTGAAAGGGCCAAAAAAATACAGAGAATGCTAGACTTTGATGTCAGTTTGATGACAAAATTTGCCCACACGGACCGTCGCGCCACCTTCCTGTTCAAGTGAGCACAGCACAACAAGGAGTCCAAACGTATTGTATGCTGCTGCATTAATGATGCAATATGCCAGGGAGATATGTATACCGTAGCTAAGGAAGTAATACTAAGTGTAAGTTGTGTAGTAAGCTGTTAATAGCCCATGTGCCTCACCCTAATAATTAGTTCCCATTCCCCCTCATCATTTTGCCTACTGTTTTATATATATATATAAATATTTGTAAAGCGCTTTTCATTATACAGAATAACCTCAAAGTGCACAAAATAAAAAAAACAAATTGACACAACTAGACAGGGCAACTGACATAATTAACCCAGATAACGCTACAAGGGACAAGGACACCAAGGAACACAGCTATCAACAGAAAGCCTTCCTACAGAGAAAGGTCTTTAGGCCTGTTTTAAAGGAGCCCAGAGTCTGTGGTGCCTTCAGGTGGTCATGGAGAGCATTCCAGAGGCTCGGGGCAGTCGAGCTGAAAGCCTGATCCCCATGGAGCGGAGCTTGGTCCTGGGGGCGTGGAGGAGCAGGCTATCGCTTGACCTGCGGGTGGGGTTATGGAGGGAGAACAGTTATTTGAGATAAGCAGGAGGGTTTTGAATTCAAACCGGAATTAGATGGGGAGCCAGTGCAGAGATGCCAGGATGGGGTGATGGGATGGTGTTTCCGCACTCTCATCAGGATCATGGCAGCGTTGTTCTATTGGAGCTTCGGGAGACTCCTGCCAGGGATCCCGATGAAGTGTGTTGCAGTAGTCAAGCCTTGAGTGGATAAAGGCATGGTTTTGACTTGGTGATGCACATGTAGCCTATAGCCTGTTTTAGAGAAATGTAACAATCGAATATTGTAAGAGCTTTCATTGTCTGCTTATATGCCGCCTTTATTTATCCTACGGTTCTGACTTGGTGTACAAGGAGAATACTGTAAGAACAGCCCATGTTATGAATTCTGTCACTGTACATTTAAAAAGTGCTGAATAAATAGTTATATTGACTACGTTCGTCCTAGCTCGCTCATTAATGTCTTAATCAAAGTTACGGATTGCCTCTTATCTGCTCGTCATCCCATTATGCCATAGTTTGTACATCTCAATTGTCAGTAGAAACCACATTTGTTTAAGAAAGTCAGCCATGTTTTTTTTAAAGTCAGTAAATGAGGCTGAATGTACTGTTTCGCTGCCAGACAACGCTCTGCTGTTAGCCAGGTGTAGCATTGGTAAGGATTCACTCCATGGTACTGAAAAGAAAGCTCTGCTATTGAGACAGCTTTATGTGGGCCCTAACAGTTTTTGGGCACCATTTGTCACTGTTATAGTGCAATTCATTGCTTGTTTAGTGTTGTGTAGTGGCTTTGCTGGCATGCATCAAAAGCAATATATATATTTTTTTGCCCCACCAAGATTTACATGCTAAAATCGCCACTGGACCAGACAATAAAAGTTGTGCCGGTCTGGTAAAAATGTTGTCTATTCTAAACTGCAGGGGTCGCGGCATCTCTCTCAGCCATGGTGGAGGGTGAAGCTGTTTGTGTGGGAGCCTGTCCTGTTTGGGACGTGGGACGGAGTCTTTACTACCTGTATGATCAACATCTTTGGTGTGGTGTTGTTCCTCCGCACTGGGTGGCTGGTGGTGAGTTGGAATTTCATTTAATTTCATTCAATACATTTATTTGACAGGGACAATGCACACCAATCAACATTTATGTAAATGTACCAGATTTGGCCAGCTAGCAAGTTTTCAACTGTAGTCCCAGGGCAGGTAGATGTAGGCAAGAGTTTGCTCACCTAGGGGTCTGCATACTGAACAGGCGGACCACAGGCTGGATCCAAACCCAGAGCGGGGTCAATATAGACCACTGGTCCTGACCCCCCCCCCCCCCCCCCCCCAAAAAAAGTGTATAATAGAACTGTCGGGCTTCAACCCCTGGTATCATATGTACACACAAGACATGGCAAAATTTGTAGAATAGCAGGACATTTGCTTACAACTGCCAAATTTCTATCTGCCCCATGGGAAAATGTGTAGAATTGTAGGGAATGAGCATTAAAACTGGAACACTTTCTCTCCTCCAACAAGAGGGGTGTGAACAGTGTGAACAGTTTGGGGTTGCATGGGTTGAGAGGTGAGGGTTTGTTACTATGCCGATAATGACAATATCCACACGGCCCTTTGCCACCTAGGGAATTTGTGTCACTGGACCTTCTGAAATAGTACTTGAGTTGCTCTGCCCTACGGTGTGCACATGTTGGTTCTATAGCCCAGCACTAAAACACCTGATTCAACATGTCAAGGGCATTGTGATTCATTGATTTGTTGAATCAGTAGTGTTAGTGCTGGGCTGATCTAGACATACAAGGACCTGTTCCATATATTGTATGACTTTCTTTTTGTTTTTTTCTCTTGATGATGTAAGGGGAACCTAGGTGTATTGCTAGGTATGCTCCTGGTATCCGTGGTGGTTATCGTTGCCCTGGTAACAGTGATGTCAGGCATCGGCGTCTGTGAGCGCTGTGGGGTCGGTAGTGGTGGAGTATACTCCATGATCTCTACTGTCCTGGGAGGAAGAGTAGGTGGGACCGTGGGGCTCCTGTATGTTTTCGGCCAGGTGAGAAACACCATGTGTGTACATGTTTTCATTCCCCCTTCATCCTCCTGCAACCCTTTGCATGTGGTAAAGGACAACTTACCTTCAGTCAACTCACATTTAAAAACAAAAATTATATAGCTAAATAAATAAAAGAAGAATCAATATATGTTTACATACAAGATCTCATGTATGTCTTCTGCGTGTGTTTTGATTTCAACAGTGTGTGGCTGGAGCCATGTACATCACAGGGTTCTCAGAGTCTATCGCCGAGCTCCTGAGCCTGCAGAGTGAGTGGGCCGTTAGAGGGATGTCTGTGGCTGTCCTGCTCGGCCTTCTGGGTATTAACCTCGCCGGGGTCAAATGGATCGTCCGTCTCCAGCTGATACTACTGGCCGTGCTGGCTGTCTCAACGCTGGACTTCGTTATCGGGACGTTTTCCCACCTCGACCCAGGTGTGTTGATGGCATAGCCTACAGTAGGCCTGCTGATGTGATCTGCTTGACAAATCTCCTGGACTGTAGTGTATAGTGAACTGACAGAAGGGACTTTAGTGCCAGGAGTGGCACAGTGGTGGTGTGAGGAGTTGTTCTTTTTTAGCCTAGATCAGTGGTTCTCAAACCTCTCCTTGGGGGACCCCCAGATGTTTCACAATTTTGTTGTAGCCCAGAACTAGCTCACCTGATTCACCTAGTCATGGGCTTGATAATTTGTTAACTAGTTAAATCAGTTGTGCTAGTTCTGGAATAGTTCAAATACATTGGGTCTCCGAGGAGAGGTTTGAGAACCACCGGCTTAAATCACAGGTTCAATTAACAATTTTGTCCAGTAGGTGTCACTGTGGCATAATATAGCCTGGAGGATAACCACAAGCTTTCTCTGCACTGCATTTACTGTAAACTTCAGAGTTCATCATTAGCCATCTCTCAGCCCTTTAGCTTAGTTGCAAATGTACTGCACCTCTTACTTCATACTCGCCATACTCTTATGCAGTAGTAGTAGCCTATAAACATAACTAGTTCTTCCCCTTGGTCAAATAAAATCAGAAATGTTTTTGGCTGTAGAGAACCTTATAGGCTCCCCATCACAGTTTCACATTTCAAGACTGTGTGTGTGTGTGTGTGTGTGTGTGTGTGTGTGTGTGTGTGTGTGTGTAGTAGCTAATGAACAAAGATAATGCATACAGTAGAAAAAATGAATCAGGTGCTTGAATGAGGGACTTACCCCAGGACACTTCAACTGGTGACTATTCAAGAAAAGAAAGAAAAAGGAGCACTCTGTTTCTGCATTGATCTGAAAGATGTAATGCATACAGTAATCAGTGATGAGGCAAGTTTGATTGACTCAGGCAGCAGTCTTGTGTAATGTTTACCCAGAATGTTTTTCATGATGAGGATATGATGGGCGTGGTTTAGCCAGAATTTTTTTTCTTTCCCCGTCCTTCAACCGGAAGTTGATCCCTGCTCTTCCCGTTCTCACTGATTATCCACTTCCTGTCCAGTCAAAGGGAAGAGAACAGTCTGCATTTCAAATGGCACCCTACTCCCTGATTGTGGCAGGGGCTATCAAAGTGGGGTCTGCAGAGTTACTGCAGGAGGTCTACGGTCAGATTTATTATTGTTACAAATTTTTTTGCGCTTCTTTTTTAATGAATATTACTAACAAATTAAAGTGTCTAATACAATGTAATAATATTCATGTACAATTTATGTTCTTAACCCTGGGCAACATGGGCCTGTGGGGCTCACAGGGATATTGATATGAACAGTACTCCACCAATTATACATTTTTCAAAAAATATATATTTTTACATAAATGCAGTGTAATTTAAGCTTTAGAACTGAAAAGTTTGCTCTGCCTCATGGCAAAATGTGTAAAATTTCCGAAATTTGCTTTAAATCTCTGCCCCGTGACAAAATTCACTCCGATGCCAAGAGGCTGGCTTTGTAAATGGTATCGGCAGACATCATAGTAAAACTCCTTGTAGGCTGTTTTTATTTGTGATCTGATTACGAGGGGGTCCCTGATATATTTGCAATCACAAAAGGTGTCGCTGGACCCAAAACGTTTGAAAACTCCTGTATAGGAGAATAGGGTGCCATTTGGGATGCAAATACACAGTGTTCCAGTAGGAGCTGGGTGTTTCTCCTTTCTTTCTCTCAACAAACCACAAAGAACACTACGTAAATGGTGATGGTGGTGGTGATGGGGGTTGGTTTAGTTCAGGAAGCTGAAACCTTAAACCTTACCCCAGACTTTTGCACACCATGTCTCTCCTTTCCTTTCCAGTCCAAACCTCTCATCCCCAATGATCCTCTCTTTCTCAGTCAGAACCCAGAGCCCAGGTCTGGATCCCAAATGGCTACCTATTCCCTGCATAGTGCAGTACTTTTGACCAGAGACCTATGGGAATAGGGTGACATTTGGGACGCAGCCCAGAGCTGCCATAGGGATCACATCTTGTAGTTATGGCCTAGTGAAACTGATGCCCAGGTCTTTCCTAATAAGTTGCTGCTGTGTTTTGAGGTGATCTCATGCTTTGGCACGGAGCCACCCTGTCCTCCAGTCTAGGAGAATAGGACTGCGTCTGAAATGGAAACCTATTTCATAAATAGTACACTACTTTTGACCAGGGCCATTAGAGCTCTGTTCAAAAGTTGTGCACTCTATAATGGATAGGGTGCTATTTTGGATACACCCTTGGTTGGGGTATGTACGGCCAGGCAAATGTGTTTATAGTTTGATAACACTTTAGATCAGACTATCAGACTGGTGATTTTAGTAGAAGGCCAGCTAGGCTGGTCAACATAGGGTCAAGGTGGTCTCAATGGTTAATGCTGTCTTTTATGGCAAGATATATGTATTTCTGGTCATGGATGAAGTAGATGAAATTCTGAAACTGAAGTGTCAAATACAGCAGGTTTCAAGAATGACACATTTTCTCATTTAGATAGGTTGTCTATGTTACGGAAATGTTGTAGTAAAGCATCGGTTACTGCTTGTTACACTACTAACAGCCAGATGGTTGCAGTTTTCTTTACCTCATCTACCTGCCTTTATAGTGCCTTACTGACTGTGATTGAACTCTTAATGTCAGACAGCTAAGGCAGTGTAGAGGTCTGAGAGGTAAAGGAATGATTAGCAGTTCCTCGTGGAAGAATCCAGAAGCTCTATGCCACTCACAGTAGTGCCATAACTTTGTAGTGAAATATAAATACATTTGAAACATCTTCTAAATCTCTAACATTTCTGCATCGTTATCCTGACACTGACCTGTACTCTGTGTGGGAAAACTAATTATATGAGTCAAATGGGAATACGTCTAACCCTTTGAAAGAGAGAACACGTTTTGATTTGTGAAGTAATCTTAACCTCCTTCCCCTGTTCATGTAACTGTTTAATGATGTAGTCTGACAAGTCATTCCTGGCTGCAGTAGCGTGGTCTGACTCTCGGGTAGAAAAGACAGACTCAGTAGTGTGTACACTGGATGATAAAGTCGTCATCTTCTTCATAACTAATATAATAATTATCCTCTGTCCTCACATTATAGAGTCTGTGAATCATGCATGTGTTCATTTATTTAAGCAGGGGAATATAAGGGTATAATTCCTGTAACCAAAGGTGTTGTCACTTCATCACAAAACACCATCTGCCACTCTCTCTCCTCTCTCTTCTCCCCCTTTCACTTGTCCCTCCTGATCTTCATTTGAACTCTTTTCCAGATTGAACAGACAGGAAGTTCCATAATGTGTTTCGTGGTTTGGGTGGTAGGGTGTTAACCGGGCTCACCCACATTTTTGGACAATGAAAAAAGAAAAGGCCGGAACACAAATTTGAGAGAGCTGCTCTTGAGACCAAGCGCCAAGTCATCACTTCATGGGATATTATGAAGGGTCCTCCAATCAGAAGATCAGGGGCTCTTTCCAATGAATAGTGTCCTGGTTGTGGGTCATATCCAACTAAATAAATAGAAAGTGAATTATAGGATCTCTATGGTCATGACACCATTCTCCAGTCAGCACGCATGCATGCTTTTTAAAAATGTATTTGTTTACCTTTGGTCAGTGTGGGTGAATGAGAGGAGTTGGTAGAGTTGTGTCGGGTGAAGTTGGTGTGTGTTAACACCATGATGTTATATAAGGGTTGTGCTCGTGGACACTGGGGTTGTGTCCCAAATGGCACCCTATTCCCTATATGGTGCACTACTTTTGACAAGAACCCTATCGGGCTATAGGGAATAAAGTGCTGTTTGGGAGACAACCTGTCTGGGCCTGTCTGTTCTGTTGTACCACAGTTACATTATCATTGTTTGGATAGAGAGAAGTCTCAATTGGTTATGTAATGTACAGCAATTTGGCGGGTATTGTTTTAAAATCTGGCCTTGTTACTATAGTTGCCAAAAGCGAGGTCGGTGTTGGTTCGTTTTGTGGTATTGCTGCAGTGTTAGAATGAGAGAACATGAGGTGCCTCTCTCTTTCTCTCAATTACATTTTTCAAGTTAAGGGCTTTATTGGCATGGGAAACACATATGTTAACATTGCCAAAGCAAGTGAAGTAGATAATAAACAAAAGTTAAATAAACAATAAAAATGAACAGTAAACATTACACCCACAAATTTCCAAAATATTGTGTGTAAATAGTCTCTCACTCCCTTTCTCTCTCTCTCTCTCTATTACTGTCTCTCTCTTACTCACTCTCTTTCTCGCTTTCTCTCTCATTCTCTCTCTTTCTCTATTTATTAGTTTCTCGCTCTCTCTCTCTATTTCTCTATTCGTTTGTTGCTTTCTTTCTTCCTTTCTCTCTCTCTCTCGTTTCTCTCGCTCTCTGTTTCTCTATTTCACTCTCTCGATCTCTTTCACTATTAGTTTCTCTCTCACTTTCTCTTTTAGTTTCTCTCTCTATTAGTTTCTCTCTCTATTAGTTTCTCTCTCTCTTACTCTCTACTACTGTCTTCCCTCTCCCTTACTATATATTTTTATTACTGTCTACCCCACCTGTTAGACAGCCTACCTAAACCCTTCAATTGATTATTCTAGGTTAATTCCCAAACCATGCATACAATACAAGACACTGTGATAACCACTGCCGCACCTCACACAGTCAATTCCCTATCAGAAACAGAGGTTCCATACTCTGGAATTCCTATCTTCACATTGCCAAAACATCATCATCATCCTTCAATAACTTCAAACATGGACTGGAGGTCACCCTGGTGAACCAAACTACCCAGTAGTCTCCTCCATGTAGCCTAACTCTCACATTCACATGTACACACACACACACACACACACACACACACACACACACACACATAATCAAACATGCTTTTTTCTTGTATATTGAGTATACTGTGCCTTGCAAAAGTATTCATCCCCCTTGGCGTTTTTCCTATTTTGTTGCATTACAACCTGTAATTTAAATAGATTTTTGTTTTTATTTCATGTTATGCACATACACAAAATAGTCCAAATTGGTGAAGTGAAATTTAAAAAATGATCTTGTTCCAAAAAATTCTAAAACATTTAAAAACTGAAAAGTGGTGTGTGCATATGTATTCACCCCCTTTTCTATGAAGCCCCTAAATAAGATCTGGTGCAACCAATTTCCTTCAGAAGTCACATAATTAGTTAAATAAAGTCCACCTGTGGGTAATCTGTGTCACATGATCTGTCACATGATCTCAGTATATATACACACCTGTTCTGAAAGGCCCCAGAGGCTGTAACACCACTAAGCAAGGGGCACCACCAAGCAAGCGGCACCATGAAAACCAAGGAGCTCTCCAAACAGGTCAGGGACAAAGTTGTGAAGTACAGATCAGGGTTGGGTTACAAAAAAATATCAGAAACTATGAACATCCCATGGAGCACAATTAAATCCATTATTAAAAAATGGAAAGAATATGGCACCACAACAAACCTGCCAAGAGAGGGCCGCCCACCAAAACTCACAGACCAGGCAAGGAGGGCATTAATCAGAGAGGCAACAAAGAGACCAAAGATAACCCCGAAGGAGCTGCAAAGCTCCACAGCAGAGATTGGAGTATCTGTCCATAGGACCACTTTAAGCCGTACACTCCACAGAGCTGGGCTTTACGGAAGAGTTGCCAGAAAAAAAGCCATTGCTTAAAGAAAAACATAAGCAAACACATGTGGGAGACTCCCCAAACATATGGAAGAAGGTACTCTGGTCAGATGAGACTAAAATTTTGCTTTTTGGCCATCAAGGAAAACGCTATGTCTGGTGCAAACCCAACACCTCTCATCACCCTGAGAACACTATCCCCACAGTGAAGCATGGTGGTGGCAGCATCATGCTGTGGGGATGTTTTTCATCGGCAGGGACTGAGAAACTTCTCAGAATTTAAGGAATGATGGATGGTGCTAAATACAGGGGAATTCTTGAGGGAAACCTTTTTCAGTCTTCCAGAGGCACAGAGGTTCACCTTCCAGCAGGACAATGACCCTAAGCATACTGCTAAAACAACACTCGAGTGGTTTAAGGGGAAACATTTAAATGTATTGGAATGGCCTAGTCAAAGCCCAGACCTCAATCCAATTGAGAATCTGTGGTATGACTTAAAGATTGCTGTACACCAGCGGAACCCATCCAACTTGAAGAAGCTGGAGCAGTTTTGCCTTGAAGAATGGGCAACAATCCCAGTGGCTAGATGTGCAAAGCTTATAGAGACATACCCCAAGAGACTTGCAGCTGTAATTGCTGCAAAAGGTGTCTCTACAAAGTATTGACTTTGGGGGGTTGAATAGTTATGCACGCTCAAGTTTTCATATTTTTTTGTCTTATTTCTTGTTTGTTTCACAAGAAAAATATGTTGCATCTTCAAAGTGGTAGGCATGTTGTGTAAATCAAATGATACAAACCCCCCAAAAATCCATTTTAATTCCAGGTTGTAAGGAAACAAAATAGAAAAAATGCCAAGGGGGTGAATACTTTCGCAAGCCACTGTATAATATACATTTATAATTAGTATGCTCTGTTTAAATGATTTGAAAAAAACTTTTTTGGTACTTATTTGTATATTGGGTTTTGTGGTGTGGTTTTCATATAGGCCCTTTTAGATTTCCAACCTCATCTGCACACAGTTTTTACCAGTTTAAAAAAAAAAGCTGTGCTATTTTTTCTTTCACTGTTTTTCTTTTATGCGAATAAATGAAACTTAAAACCCTCTCTCTCTCTCTCTCTCTCTCTCTCTCTCTCTTTCTCTCTTTCTCTCTCTCTCTTCCTCTTGGACTTGGACTGAAAAGGGTGGATAAACATGTCATTAATCTGAGAGAACAAAGATAACCATGAGGGAAATGCTTGAAGCTCTTATATAGGCGGGTCTTACAGATTTGACCATCTGGATTAAACCTTTTAACCCCACCAGAACACGGCTACGTCCCAAATGGAACCCAATTCCCTATGGAATTTGGTGCTATTTGGGATGCAGACTTACAGTACCTCAACCTCCGGAGGAACCACATGAACCATTACAAAGACTGCAGGAATAGTTTCTTGCAGCAGAATAACTTGATTCATACAAGCTTTTATTCATAGTCATTGAATACATTTCTTTATATTTTCCTGTTTTCTTAATAGATTGTAGGCTATTGTTTTGTATAGGCTAACCATTTACTCCACAGTTGCTTATATAGCTGTACTGCTTGCTGTCCTCCCTGCATATCATGACCAGCTATGTGCACTGATATCTAAACCATCCATACTCCACATGCCCCATGTTAAATTTCATAACGAGGTGTGAACAAATCAGTCATGTCCATCCGACTGTATAGCAGAACAATTTTATCTCTGTGCTTTTCGTGCAGATGTTTGGCGGGCGCCTGTGTAAGGGTTGTTGTCTGTGAGTGAGCACACCCAGTCTATTTCTCTCTGTCAAAACCACAGTGCTGTTACAGCTAGCCTGCTACCTCTGTTTAACTTGGCCAGTGTTACCATAAACTAGGTCCTGGTCCTCTGAGTGCACGCATCTAGGCAGGGCGAATATGGTTCCTCTCCTGGACAGTTACATAAGGGGCTGGGTTATGGTTAAGTTTCTAATGGTCTGAGGTTGTCTGTCGGGATCAGAGCAGACACTTCTGTCTTGATCCGTGGGGTTAGAGTTAGTCTGGTTCCCGAGTCCAGCCCTGGTTTTACCTAACACTGGAAAAAAGACTAGGGTCACTCTCTCTCTATTACTCTCTCTTGTACTCTCTCGCACTCTCTCTCTTAGACTGCAGAATTAGGTTGCTGTTAAACAGTCAATTTGTTTTTCATCCTTCCAACTAAATATCCCAATATAATATCCCATGTCAGAAAAGTGTTGGGAAATGCGACGTAAAGAGGAGTGCTTGGTGAGCAGGAGTGAAGTCACTGTCAACATAAGACAGTTAAGACCCACATCATACCGGCACTCTGAATAAAGCCAACTTATCATCTGATCATATCCTGTGATTTCTTTATTCTGTATCAGCTGAAAATATTTTTACTTGTACAGCTCACAGGCTTTTAGCATAGCCCCTTTTACACTCCTGGCTTACCACTACTAGCTAACCACTAGCAGCCTTGAAACACATTACTTATTTGCAGTTCAGCACATCAGCAGTTCTTGTACTGTTGCACAGAATCAAGATAAACCTTTACCATCATAGTAGACATTGAACGTCTATGAACCAAACTGGCTAGAACGCTGTTGTTGACCGACGGCAGCTATAGCTAGCCACATGTTAACCTGAGTGCTACTACTAGCAGCGGTAAATCCAAGTATAATGGCTAACACAAACATTGGCTAACATGATATCCTGAAAGTTATATTGGCCAATAAAGATCAGGCAGTTCAGCAAAACACTCTTGACATTCTCTCAACCAGCTTCATGAGGTAGCCACCTGGAATGCATTTCAATTAACAGGTGTTCCTTGTTAATTTGTGGTATTTCTTTCCTTCTTAATGTGTTTGAGCCAATCAGTTGTGTTGTGACAAGGTAGGGGAGGTGTACAGAAGATAGACCTATTTGGTAAAATACCAAGTCCATATTACGGCAAGAACAGCTCAAATAAGCAAAGCGAAACGACAGTCCATCATTACTTTAAGACATGAAGGTCAGTCAATCTGGAAAATTTCAAGAACTTTGAAAGTTTCTTCAAGTGCAGTTGCAAAACCCATGGTCGAATTTCTGCAAAGAAACCACTACTAAAGGACACCAATAAGAAAAAGAGACTTGCTTGGGCCAAGAAACATGAGCAAAGGACATTAGACTGGTGGATTTGAGATTTTTGGTTCAGACCGCTGTGTCTTTGTGAGATGCAGAGTAGGTGAACGGATGATCTCCGCATGTTTGGTTCCCACCGTGAAGCATGTAGGAGGAGGTGTGATGGTGTGGGGGTGCTTTGCTGGTGACACTCTCAGTGATGCATTTAGAATTCAAGGCACAATTAACCAGCATGGCTACCACAGCATTCTGCAGCGATACGCCATCCCATCTGGTTTGCGCTTAGTGGGACTAGCATTTGTTTTTCAACAGGACATTGACCCAACACACCTCCAGGCTGTGTAAGGGCAATTTGACCAAGAATGAGAGTGATGGAGTGCTGCATCAGATGATCTGGCCTCCACAATCATTCAACCTCAACCCAATTGAGATGGTTTGGGATGAGTTGGACTGCAGAGTGAAGGAAAAGCAGACACCAAGTGCTCAGCATATGTGGGAAAAGCATTCCTCATGAAGTTGGTTGAGAGAATGCCAAGAGTGTGCAAAGCTGTCATTAAGGCAAAGGGTGGCTACTTTGAAGAATCTAAAATATAACATTTGTTTAACACTTTTTTTGCTTACTACATGAGTCCATGTGTTATTTCATAGTTTAGATGTCTTCACTATTATTCTACAATGTAAAAATAGTCAAAATAAAGAAAAATTAGTAGGTGTGTCTTACCTTTTAACTGGTACTGTACCTTTTAATATATATATATATATATATATATATATATATATATTACATTTAATCCAATTGGTATTTAGCTTATTCCATCCCCAAACACCATACTAGATCTGTGTGAATGGGCCAGTTTGTTTTGCATGGCTATCTTTGTGTTTTTTTTTTAATCATCTACTAGCGACATAACATGACAAAACTCTTTGGTAACTTTAGTACCTACTTACCCGATTCACTTCTATCACTGAAGCCACCTGCCGTTGTGCTGTAGTAACACCGGTGAGGTCAGTGGACTTGGAGACTTCATTGACTGTGGGCACAGGACCATTTGTTTCCCTTAACTTCATGGTGAATCGACTCTTCCACTATTGGTAGCCATTGTAATCTTTTTGGACAAAGTGAGCCCTGCCTGTGACTTAAGAACCAGGCAGGAGTTCCCCTGACCCAGTCTGCCCACCGCATCATCACTAAGCGGTCCCACTTTTTCCCATCTTCTCGCATTTCAGGCCAAACATGCATGCCAATAAACAGTGGTTGTAGTACACTGCCGCCACCACCAGGCCGTTCCCTTCTTGACGTCAAAGCCGAAATGTATTGTTGGTAAATTGCGAAAATGGAAGTGTATAATTATAGTTTTTTTAATAAATTTTTGCACAAGGTCCATTTTAAATGTAATATCATCAATCTATGTTAGAATTGTGGAAATATATTGTGCAACCTGCCCTTTAAAGCCTGCAGTAAGGATGCTTTATAACCTGTTATGAGCATGTATGAGCCTTAATAATAATCAGCAGGCTTTCCATAAAATGCTACCAGAAGTTATGGACTCAATCAGGGAATTGGGCAGGAGTTAAAATGCCTAAAAGCATTATGAAAACTTAATGAATGTAAAGATCAGATCACCATGCTGAATCTCTGTTAAACCTTGGCCTTTGTGGATGTTTTGTTGTTTCAGAGCATGGCTTCGTAGGGTACTCCGAGGAGCTGCTACGTAAGAACACTCTACCAGACTACACGACAGGAGAAGGATTCTTCACTGTATTTGGAGTGTTCTTCCCCGCTGCTACAGGTGAACTACTATAACCATGTTTACAGCTGCTTACATGTTTACATTTTGGTAATTTAGCAGACACTCTTATCCAGAGTGACTTAGTATAATAGTTAAAATAGTTCTAATTATAATAGTTCTAATATGACAGTTATAATGATATAGTCCTGTCCCTGGTGCGTAGGTGTGATGGCAGGCTTCAACATGAGCTCAGATCTGCAGAGACCGGAACACAACATCCCTGTGGGAACACTGGCTGCCGTCTGTACCTCGTACGTGTCTGTTGTTACTACCAACACTTATTACATTGAGGTGTTCCAGACTTGTTCCTCTGCTTTTTTTTTGTTGCTGGGGATTTAAAAAACATTATACAATTTCATCTTTATTCCCACACCAATCCCAACATGCCATGAAACATTTAGATCTGTGACTTAATTTCCTATTTATAGTGCGATGTGTGATCTTCCATCTAACTGATGAAAAACTGCTGCTGGTATTGTTGGCCACTACAGGTGGTTCCTGTATCTGGTCTTTGTGTTCCTGCTGGGAGCCATCTGCACCCGAGAGGCACTGCACTTCGACTTCTTAATAGCAGAAAAGGTAAACTCTCTCTGACCATCCTCCTTTCCTCATTGTGACCATAGCGATTATTTCCTTTTGAAGAGCTTACTCTCTTTCCTATTGATGATCAAGTTCAGAAGTATTCATGTCCAACGTAGTTCATACTTCATACACATTCTTCAACATTTTGAACAGACATAGGCTACTCAAGAATTGTCTGTGTGTTCCCTTATATCCTAACTGTGTGATAGGCATAGTGGGAATCTGTTATTATATGTTTGATGAAGTAGCCTGATCACATATCTGTTTATGCTGTCTTGCTAACTTCTATGCTAATTATTGTCATTGGATAGCACACAGACCTGAGACCAGGCTAGTGATGAAGATGATGAGGATGAGAAATTGTTTAATCTCAGTGGTCCCAGTGGGCCTCTTTCTAGAGCGACTACAGTATGTTCTCTGAACCCCATTTGTACAGCTGAGAATGACAGAAATTTGAGAAAAGCTCTGTCGCTGAGCCCCCCTCCCCCCAACGCACACACACGTACTCACACACAGAGATTACAGAAATGAGAGAAACATTGTACTGCTGAGGTCAATACCCCCCCCCACCTCCACACTCTCCCCAGTCACAGCTGTCCCTACACCAGCTAGCAGGGGGGGGGGGGGGGGGGGGGGGCGCTTGGGGGTTAGAGTTGATACACTGTACAGGGGGTGTAGCTCAGCTGTCTGTGGTGAGGGTGGGGGGTTGGATTAGTGGGTGGTGGTCTAGGGGGGTTGAGAGGAATGGGCTATCTGCTGCATATGTGTACACGTTATCTACAGCATATGGTACAGCAGAAATACTATGGAGCTCAGCGACAATATACAGCACACACATTTTGTACACCAAGTTCTTTGCAAACAGATTTATTTGTGATTTTAAAAAATCTGTTTACTCATGGTAACACTTTATTTAAAGCCTGCAGGTAAATCAAATCAAATTGTATTGGTCACACACATATTTAGCAGATGTTATTGCTTGTGTAGTGAAATGCTTGTACAAAGTTGCTTAGGAGCTAGAAGTTGAGCTGCCATATCTGTTGGCGCCATCTTTTAACTAGTAAAGTGCTACCAAATGTGTATAGGAAATTATTCTAATTGCAAAAATGCCTACATTATGTCCTCGTTTTTTTCCTGCTTCTAACCTATTTTCATAAGGGCTTAGTTGAGGAGACCTTAGCTGGGTGTAGTCATCGTGGGACCTCTTTCGCTCCTCTTTTTGTTTTGTTCCAACTTCCCAGGTCTCCTTGGTGGGTTTCTTGTTTCTCCTGGGCCTCTACATCTCCTCGCTGGCCTCCTGCATGGGCGGTCTGTACGGTGCACCCAGGATCCTCCAGGTCATCGCCCAGGAGAGGGTCATCCCAGCCCTCGCCTTCCTGGGACAAGGGGTGGGTTTGCCTGGCAGGATGGATGGATGATCCATGAATCCAAAATTAAGAGAAATGGATCAGGGGCTCTATGTATTAAGCATCTCAGAGTAGGAGTGCTGCTCTTGGATTTTAGATCACAATGAATAAGGTGACATAGATTGGGTGGACCTGATCCAAGATCAGCACTCCTACTCTTAGACTGTTGATACAGCTCCTGATAATCTTTCTCAGGTGAACAGTGCCACAGGACTAACCTAAACCAAAAAACACATTGTGCTGCTATAAACAGTTTGTCACATAACTTGAACTGACATGTTTCTCCCTTGATTAAATCAGAAACATCAAACACAATATAGTCTGTCTCCAGTGGGTGGGGGGGTGATACTGGCACGATGGGTGTGTTCCATGGGAAACGGTGAGAAAAGGGCCTGATTTTAGAGTGGTCAGTTGAGTAAACTAACCTCACAGAGAGAAAGAGAACAGATGGAGCATCCCAAATGTCACCCCATTTCCTATATAGTTCACTACTTTTGACCAGAGCCCTATAGGTTCTGGTTAAAAGTAGTGCACTATATAGAGAATAGGGTGCCATTTGAGATGCTGCCTGAGTGTAGCCTAACGGTTGGTCGTGGCTTATGAAACACAGCACACTAACCCCCCTTCCTTTCCTCGGCCCCCACGCCCCTCAGTATTGCCTGGCCTGTACTGTGTGTGTTCGTGTCCGCTGGAACCAGGCCCTAGACATCTTGCCCCGAATCAAAGCCTCAGAACAAACCCAGGAAGGGAGGGAAGGGAGATGGACGGGGCTGCCAGATTGGCCTGGATCACTGCCAGAAAGGGAGAGAGGGAGAGAGAGTACCAGCAGTGGTTCAGGTAGCATGGTTGTAGTTCTAGTCAGAGCAGGCTCAGTCTGAGATCACAGCAACTTTTTTAAACAACCGGTTTGGCTCTTTTGTTGAAATTAGAGCTTCTCAGCAGAGCATAGCATATCTTCCTCTTTTTATCTCACTCTATCTCTCTATTTGTCCTCTCTGTCTGTCTCCAACAGAAAGGTCCTAATAAGACTCCGGTGGCGGCCATAGTCTTGACTAGCCTGCTGACCATGGCTTTCATCTTCATCGGACAGGTCAACGTCCTGGCCCCCATCGTCACCATCAACTTCATGCTCACCTACAGCTTCATTGACTACTCCTACTTCAGGTGTGTGTGTGTGCATTGGGCGTGCATGTGTGCTGGAACCAGACCCTAGACATCTTGAATCAAAGCTGACTTTGACTACTCTTACTTCAGCGTGGCGATGACCTTTAACCTCCAGCCCAGAGAGAAGAGGGTTGGTCCTGCCAAGAGGCCTGGGACTGGAGCCTCATCCTTCACAAACCATACGTCCAAGCCCCTCATGACCACCACCCACCAGGTTTTTTTTTTCTTCCCATAAGTCAATACATTTTTCTAAATTCTGTTAAATGTTGAGTTCACTCATTTAAGTTCAATCAAGGGTAAATCAAGTGTCAATCAAAATTGATGCAAGAAAAGGCAAAAACAAAAAAAACTAATATTCAGGTCAGTACAATACATCACAAAATAATACTTTTCCCCCCACAACCCACCAGGGTTATGGTACAGAGGGGGATGTTGCGAGCCCAGCGAAGGGGACCCTGTTAGAGTTTACTAGGGATATGGACCAGATCTTTCCCCTGCCCAATGGTGGTGAACAGGAGGAGACAGAAAAGGACAAGGCCACAGAGAAGGTGTCCATGCCAGGCCTGAGAGGCAGGATCAGGAGGGTGAAAGCCCCTGCCAAGAAGACTCTGATGGACAGCTTTGGGCTAGACCTTAACAGCAATGCCTTCCCTAGTGAGGGAGATGAAGATAGAGAAGGAGAGGGAGGGGTTGATCCGGCTCCCCCAGGTCCAGGAGAGTGTATCTTCCCCCAGGAAAGACCTGGAGAGCCCAGCCTAGACCCTGAGGAAGTGATACAGGACAAGACCCTCCTTCCCGGTCGTGACCCCATAGAGCTTGACCCTCCAGGGTCACAGAGAGAAAACACTGGTGAGGAATACTTCGACTTAGAATTTATGTTCACTTTTGACATTTGTTATTGGTACCATTGGGCACATGGTGCACAGCTCTGATTCAGTCAACTTCATCACTCCCTGTGTGTGTGGGCATGCATGAGTGTGTGTCGGCATTTTTTCGACATTCTCTACCTAATTTGCAACCATTTACCCCCTTCATACAGTACACTGTTTACATAGTGATGTAATAGTGAAATAGGTAATTGAATGTCTGGATTGTGTCTACCTTTCTGTTATAATGCCTGTTGTTTATACTTCATTCATTTCTGTAAATATGATGGCAGGTTCTGACTGTAAACCAGACCGCCAGGGATCAGAAATCCAACCGATGCCTGATTCCTTCTATGCCAAATTCTGCAACCACTGGATTGCACTGATTGGTGTAAGTAAGGCAGTAAAACATGCAGTATAACATTTCTGCCGTATTGTATATAAATGTATTTTCTTGACTACTTATGTTTTTCCCCCCTGTGCAGGCATTATGTTCCATCCTGATCATGTTTGTCATTCAGTGGGTCTACGCCTTGGCCAATATAATAGTCGCCTTGGTCCTCTTCCTCTACATTGGAAAAGCAAGCCCTGGACTTCCAATAGGTGACTATCCATACATGTCAACAACTGTCACATTCACACATCTCTGTGCATTTCTAATACAAGAAAGCATGTGTCAGTCACTGCTGAAGCCTTCAGTTACAGTCTCTCAGCCACACAGCTGTTCAGCAGGACAGTTAGAATAGCTGAGTTAGAGGATTCTGCAACTCTGTGATATACAATCTCCCCTCCATGCAATACCCTGCTTTGCTCCCCTAACTCAAGACTGTGACAGAGGCATAATGTAGATCACACATGTCATGGTGTTTTACAGGTCACACTAATATCTCCTACTGTATATCAGAGGAATATATTTTTATTCTGGAGTGGCAAGCTTTAGCTTATTGAATACATCCAACTTAGATGTTTTGTTTTTGAAATATGGTTTATATCAGCTAGTAATTGATATATCATATTTATTACAATGTTTTTTTGTGTGTGTATTTACAGGAGTGGCAGCTCGTTTCAGCTTTTTCAGATGGATTAGGACAACCCTGAGCAACCTAGGAAGGTATACAGCATCACAAAAACTTGTATAAAATGAACATCATTCATCATGTATTCAGCTTTCTAGTTTGATGTTTGGCGATGTCTTTAAAGGCAGACACGGCGAAATGACGTTGCCTAGAGCATCACTGCAGATATTGAGATGAGCGAGATGCAAGACTTCGCTCTCACAGTCACAAAATAGTTTCTGAGCATGTGCACAAGTTCTCGTCACGCTTTTCACAACATGGTAGCTACGGAACCAAAACAGCAAAGAACTTGAGCCTCACTCTTCAACGCTCTTAGTTGTATTGAACATTAACCCACTATGCTGTTTACTTTATGTATCTACGTCATATCGATAATTGCTATATACAGTATAATCATTAAATATAGTAGACAGAAGCAGTGAAATCAATGTCTTGGTAAACAAGTTCGGGAAATGTTCAGGAACTCAGGAGACTGATTTAAGAGGAGATCGGGATTGAACTCCGGTCTCTGGGGAGGCATACATGTGCCTAGACCCCCAGACCATCGAGCCTGCACACTCTATTCTAATTATTCTAATGTCCTTTCCTCCAGGGGTGAGCTTCCTCGGGACCAGATTGTCGTGACACCCTCTCTGTCAGGAGTCGGCATGGAAACTAGGCAGCTGACAGAGGAAAACCTGGACTTTGCCTCTCGGGACCGCTACCACCAGTCTTCCTTTATCGAAGCAGACAGGATGGCACACCTACAACTTAACTAATCACCACATCTCTGGATGGCTGGTCCCATCACAGACCATAGTAGCCTGGTCCAATATTTGTTTGGGCTGTCTTGCCAACTCGTTACAATGACCATAGGAGTTAGCAAAACAGCCCAAAATGATCTGGGACTAGGCTGAAGTAATATCTCATTCTATAATTTATAGACAGATTATAAGCAGTCAAACTGAAAGCTGAAATCAGTAGTCCTACTCTATGACATCTGGATTTGTACAGGTCTCTGTGACTGGCAATGCATTACATGTTTTAGCAATGCATTCCTCTCAATGATGTGCTCAAATGGTTCTTCTCTATTTATTGTATCCATTATCATGGAATATATAAACCAATACATGTTATTTTCTTCCAATCTATGTTTGACCTCTGATTAAAATGTCTGGCTTCATCTGCTTGTATGTAGATAGGGGTGGTGCAACATTTCAGCTGATTTGCAATTCTGTGACAATTCTGTGACTTTGTAACATCAAGTCGACATGTCATCTTTGAGGTCTCAACTCCACACTTGTGGCATGCATGTCGAGTTTACTATTGTATCTTACATTGAAGAAATCACTATAAAGTAACAGAATCAGAGATTGGTGATGTTCTGAAGTCTAGTTGAGTGTAACAAAAGGCTAGTCCGCAGACGGCCAACTGGGAATTGGGTGGAAACTGCTATCGCTGATGTGTGTGGGAGGAGCTAGGCGCCTCGGACATGCTTCTTCTTACATCACCACTATGGTTTTCGAATGTATTGCCCGTCATCGGATCAATAGGTGTTTAGTGTCTCCGATGGGATTTTTTAAATGAGAAATTACTGAAGAACACAGTTTCCAATGTTGGCCACTCGCCGCTTCTTGTTTGGAATATACTCCTGCCTTCCGCCGTTTTCGTGTCGTTTTGATTATGGAAACGTGTTCTTTGAGTCACGTAGTCCTAGCCCGTCTTTCTCTTGTGGTCCTCTTGATCGACCTGAGGCCCATCAATGCGTGGACGTACACCTCCAGCAGCAACGATATGGATAGGACACTGGTAACGAGGGGATACTTTTCTCCCAGCGTTACGAACTCTGAAGAAATAACTGCCTTACCAAAGTACTTGTCTACTACTTCGGGAACTTCTAAAGACTTTAGGGAAGTACCATCAACTGGAACAGAACAATACCACCGAGTCCGGCATTCTGATGACAGTGAGACCCGGACATTGAGTGAAGACACATTAGGTAAGGGGTAGTAAGATGGGCACCTACAGACATATGGAAGAGGGTGCATCCTTTGGAATTCGCAAACGGGTCAATAGTTCTACACACTGTCCCATCCCTGTATGTGGCACGGATCGCCCGCGGTGACAATATTTTAAGTATCGGTGTTTTTTTGTTGTTGTCAGAGACTATTTAAATCTCAGTCGTGATTTAATCATTGTATATAAAAGTAAACTATAACGGACTATTTATTGCACATTAGGCTACTTGATCAATATCCCTGGGTCTATTTAGACTAAATTAAATAACAGCATTGAGGTTGAAAAACCCAGAACAAGGTCCTGGGCTGGCATGATTACACGTGGTCTGCGGTTGTGAGGCCAGTTGGGCTTACTGCCAAATTCTATAAAACGATGTTGAAAGTGGCTTATGGTAGAGACATTAACATTCAATTCTCTGGCAACAGATCTGGTGTACATTCCAGCAGTCAGCTTGCCAATTGCACACTCCTTCAAAACTTGAGACATCTGTGGATTTGTGTTGTGCCAAAACTGCACTTTTTAGTGTCGCCTTTTATTGCCCCCAGCACAAGGTGCACCTGTGTAATTATGATGCTCTTTAATCAGCTTCTTGATATGCCACACCTGTCAGGTGGATGGATTATATTGGCAAAGAAGAAATGCAAACTAACAGGGATGTAAACAAATGTGTGCACAAAATTGGAGAGAAATAAGCATTTTGTTTCTATGGAAAATTTCTGGGATTTTTTATTTCAGCTCATCAAACATGGGGCCAACACTTTACATGTTGTATTTATATTTTTGTTCAATATAATTCATCATAGTGATCATTTGAGACAATATATTAAAATGTGCTTGGCAGCTAATAGCCTAACAGTAGATTAGAATAATACACCGTTTACTGAACAACTTCAAAGGTTTACCTTTCAAACCAATGAATGTCTTTGTGGACTCTTGGTTCAGCACTCAGCCAGAGTTTTGGAAGTGTTGTTTACCTCCATAAATTCGTATGAGGTATTGCCAGTGAGTAAATGTGAAGAAAGTGTTAACTCTTTCCGGTAATTATTTGCCCAGACTTCATTAGAGAGTAGAGCTATTATATCCTCCCTGTAAGCATAGGTTACTATGGCCACTACCAAGAGGTCTGAACCTTTATGGCACAGGGGGCAGTGTGCTTGGCTGTTAACTGCAGGTGCTCTGGTTCAAGCACCGTTTTCCCTTCTTAATCACTACATCGGATTGGTGGCAACAGCTGTCTCAAGCCTTTACTGGAATTGTACCTCAATCTGCACAGGGGTCGAGGTCTGCTTCTTGAGAAGGTGAATAGTCTGTCTCTGTATATAAATGTAACAGAGTGCTTTCTGTTCTGCCCCGAGCAGGGCGTGAACCAGCGATCTTCTGCAAAACAACACACACAACTCAAAGCCAACTGTCTTATCCAGCAGAGGTTGGCTTCAGATCTCAGGGAAGTTGTGATTTTCTTTACAGATGTACTCCAGCCAACATGCTTTGGGGCAACTTTCACATCCACTATATGAGCGTGCTACAGTCTCTGTCAAAAGGTCTGAGTCTGGAACTTTATGGAACAGCCAAGGGTGTAATTTGGGACAGAACCTATTTCATCATCGTCATGAACTGGGAACAACACAAATGATGGCGCTGGTTTAGAAAGAAAGAAACTAAACACACACAAGCTAACTCATTGGGCCTGCCATATGACTCCGGTCAAAAGTACTGCCCTATATAGGGAATAGTGTGCTATTTGGGATGCATCCTAGGTCTCCCTCTGTGGACCGACTATACCATTGCTGAACTCTTCCCTCTATCTGTGTACTGACTGTCTGACAGTTTGACTGTCTGAGTGTGTCATTGCTATGTGTTACATTCAGGATGTTATCCAGCATAGACGGCGCTCAGCTCTTCCTTGGCGCTGGCAGTAGGTTATTGTTCCAAAGCCCTCCAGCAGCAGCGTTGGGTCAGTGCAGAAGTTCCAGGCACAGGCCTTCCCTACAGACAGGCATGCTGTCAACAGGCTGCCGCAGAGTAGATAGGCAGAGATTTCAGGCCCCGGACCAACTATAAACCAAGCTTTAGGCCTAGGTGGAGTTTGTAGGCCCTAGTAGTAGTGGTGATACGGACAGGAACACTCCTCACCCGGGGTGTCTGTTTTGTTACCAGTAAATAGCTCACATATAGTGTCTGCATGTGTAGGCCTAGAACTGCCATATCTTAGTAGTAGGAGGTCTAGTCATAGGTATATGTATCTTTACAAACAGAAACATCATTCGCAAAAAAAAAAATCAGCAATGGACTTACCAATGAAATGTCATATTTAAGTGGTACTTTAATGAGATATGAACTGTTTTCATAAAGCTTATACAAACTATGAGCCAGAGAGCCAACTCTGCCTCAATATGAACCCAACAGACATCTGCGGTGGGACTGTATTTTAACTCTATGACTTCTGCTAGATCAGGATTAGGAAGGAAATGGCAAGGTCCCAAAGGCCTGAGTGCACCTCCATATTTAGGGCCCAGGTTTTTTTCAGGGTAGACAGGCCGGGCTGCCAATTGTTCTCCCCCCAAAATCATTACATCCACAGGTAGCAACTCCTGGCAACGTCTTCCCTTGCAGACAAGACCACTCTGGGGCCATCTGGTGGCCTGATTTGCACATTGCAGACTTAAGTTTTGGTTTTGGGTGTCTTTCTCCCCAACTCATTATGTAGGCCCATGGGACACACTGCTTTTCTTGAATACAGAAAACTCATACCTATCATCCTTAATTGTATTTATTTATTTTTCACAGCCACTGAACAAAACACGCATCTCTCCATGGTCTCAACCCGCGGGGCATCAGAAGGAACCCTTAGTTTGTCGAAAGAGCAGATGAGCTCTACCATTGTAGTGTCCACAGAGGCTACCACACATTGGGAGGACCAGACCAGACTAGCACCAGACCACCTACTAGAGACCTACCCTGGGCTTCGAGTGGACCTCAGGTCTGTGTCTGTGGCACAAGCCAGACTGCCTCAGGACAGCCCTGATGCTGAGAACAGTCTCAGGCAGGACCAGTTGACGAACCGAGGCACTGTGGGTCTCGGAGAGGACCAGTCGACGAACCGAGGCACCGCGGGTCTCGGAGAGGACCAGTCGACGAACCGAGGCACCGCGGGTCTCGGAGAGGACCAGTCGACGAACCGAGGCACCGTGGGTCTCAGAAAGGACCAGTCGACGAACCGAGGCACCGCGGGTCTCGGAGATGACCAGTCGGCGAACCGAGGCACCGCGGGTCTCGGGGAGGACCAGTCGGGAGAGGACCAGTCGACGAACCGAGGCACCGTGGGTCTCGGAGAGGACCAGTCGACGAACCGAGGCACCGCTGGTCTCGGAGAGGACCAGTCGGCGAACCGAGGCACCGCTGGTCGCGGAGAGGACCAGTCGGCGAACCGAGGCACCGTGGGTCTCGGAGAGGACCAGTCGGCGAACCGAGGCACCGTGGGTCTCGGAGAGGACCAGTCGGCGAACCGAGGCACCGCGGGTCTCGGAGAGGACCAGTCGGCGAACCGAGGCACCGCGGGTCTCGGAGAGGACCAGTCGGCGAACCGAGGCACCGCGGGTCTCGGAGAGGACCAGTTGGCGAACCGAGGCACCGCGGGTCTCGGAGAGGACCAGTCGGCGAACCGAGGCACCGCGGGTCTCGGGCATGGACAGTCAACAGCCACTCTCAGACAGGACAAGTTGACAGACCTAGGAACCGTGGCTCTCCCCATCCCCGTCCAAACTGACAGCACCTACATCTCCTCCACTGTGAGTCGAGCGGGAGAGAGGACTTTACTGTCTGTGACCTCCAACAACACCTCCATGTACTCTGAGGACTCCAACTCCTCCTCCCAGTCCCGGGCCTCCACCTGGGACCTCCCGACTGGCCGCACTGGAGCCGGGACAGGGGCCGTCACCATCAGGATACCCTTCACAGGACCTGAGCACGGGCATGATGCTACGTCTGCGTCTGACTCTTACCACCACACCAACTCCTCACAGGGTAAACAGCCCTCAAACTCCCTCGCTGTGAATATGTATGTCTGTGCATATATATGTACCGTATGCATATGCCTACTGTGGAGAATATGCAAAAGTATAATTTCCATTTCTCATGTAGTAAATGGACAAATAAATGAATCTCCTCCTCTACCTCTTCTATTTTTTTCTAAACAGAGTGGTCTGGTGGTTTCTCCTCCAGAGGGACCAACCCACTGACTGGACCTCTCAATGTGACCCAACAGCAGGACCTCACCTCTCTGGTTTCAGAGGAAACCCCCAACTCCACCCCTCCGCTCAGGGTGGTTGATAACCACAGCAGAGAGGACACAGACACCACAGACTCTAGTCAGCCCTCCAGAGGCAGGACATCTCAGACAGAAGAGGGGGTCTCTGCTTCATCACAGCCCCCTGTGCTGTTGTCAGAAGGCCCCAGCCACCCCAACACCTCTCAGGGAGGAGAAACATATAGAGATTCTCCCTCCATCCTGGTCACTGGGTCTGAGAACTCCACCGAGTCGTCCACAGGTCCCCGTAGCACCCAGGGGGGCCAGGGTGAGACAGAGGGGGTCCCATCGCTCCACACAGAGGACAATACTATCCTAGGCCTGGGTCTAACCACTGCTCCCCCAACACTACGAGACAGTGCCACTGCCCTGGATGACTCCCGGTTTCGGTTCCTCGCCACCCAGCCCCCCTTCATCCCCAAGACTCAGCGGCCGGCGGTGGCCACAGAGGTCCTGGTGTCCACCACACCTGTTACCGTGACAATAAAGTCACAGGTCACCGAGGAGGAGCCCTACATTATTACCATGGCAACCAGCACCACACCGACCCCGCCTCTTGCTACGACGAGGATGGTTCAGCCCAGTACCGCTACTTCCATTGAGGCCCAGACTCAGCCCACCATCATCCCTACCACCATGGAGACTACCCTGGGTCTCCAGAGCTCTGCTTCCACCCCCCAGCCCCCGGGCACCACTCAGACTCAGCCCACCATCATCCCTACCACCATGGAGACTACCCTGGGTCTCCAGAGCTCTGCTTCCACCCCCCAGCCCCCGGGCACCACTCAGACTCAGTCCCAAGGGCCCTCAATGGGGGTGAGCTCCACCGACGTCACCACCTTGCACCTGGAGACCAGCACGGCCAGACAGGGGGACACCACGGCCCACAGCATCACCACCACTGCAGCCTCCTCCTACAGTTACAGCGTCCCCACCAGAAACACAGTGGAACTACACACAACAGGGAAACACACTGACAGGGGGACCACTGAAATAGAAGTGACCACCGCTCCAATGGACATCAGATCTACACCGCAGACACCAGGTTTGTCGACACAGTATATCTTTCAATGCTTTGATTCTTCTGAAGTTAGTTTTGCCTTAAATTGAGCTGGAAAAGTGAAATGAAGATCCCAAAACCTAATGACTGTTTGAATCAGAAAATCAGAAAATCGTAAGGAACTATGAACTGCATTGATATGAGATACAGTACCTCATTCTGAATCCTGCTCTCTTCTTTAGGTAGTGCCTGTGAGCCCAGCCCCTGTCTGAATGGAGGTGAGTGTCTACCCTATGGAGTGACTGGGTTCACCTGTGACTGTCTGTCATCATGGATAGGACCTACCTGCAATGAGGGTGAGCTCAATCTACAATTCCCAGCCATACTGTATGTTAGTATGTGAGCTATTGGTGAAGTCTATGTATTGCTAATGGTATTGAATGATATAGTCTTTGTGGGGGGGAGCGGGGTGCGTGCATAGTCAGCTGTATATTGTGTTGACCTGCTGTCTCTCCTCTGTCCTTTGTCTCTGTTGTGCTGTTGGTTCAGATGTGGATGAGTGTGAGAGTGGCCCCTTGGGCCCCTGTCCCAGTGACTCTACTTGTGTTAACACCAGGGGCTCCTTCAGCTGTGAGTGTCCCCTGGGTCTGGACATGGAGCACGGAAGAGACTGCACGCGAGGTACGGCTAAACAAACAGTACAGCCTTTGTTTACGAAGTCTCCTATGACAATACACATTTATACAATATTTAGGTTCTTATTTAATATACAGTATAATAATACATAATAATAATATACGCCATTTAGCAGACACTTTTATCCAAAGCGACTTACAGTCATGTGTGCATACATTTTATGAATGGGAATCAAACCCACAACCCTGGTGGTGGCGCCATGCTCTACCAACTGAGACATACAGGACCAGTTTGGGTTATAATAAAGTAAGACAGTTGCACTATAAATCTTATAGCTAAACATACTGTACATATCAGTACTTTATTTACAAAGTCTCATATCACATAACATTGAAAATATAAACAATACTCAGGGCCTTATAGATTAGGTTATGGTAAATGTTATGTTATTCGGTTGCACTCACTTTATAGAGGGGGTCTATATACAGTGTGTGTAAATTAGGTAAGATAAGGGAGGTAAGGCAATAAATAGGCCATAGTGGCGAAATAATTACAATTTAGCAATTAAACACTAGAGTGATAGATCTGCAGAAGATGAATGTGCAAGTAGAGATACTGGGATTATGTTATTAGGTATGGTATAGGTTGTGTTATTAGGTTATGGTATAGGTTATTAGGTTATGGTATATGTTATGTTATTAGGTATGGTATAGGTTATTAGGTTATGGTATAGGTTATTAGGTATGGTATAGGTTGTGTTATTAGGTTATGGTATAGGTTATTAGGTTATGGTATATGTTATGTTATTAGGTATGGTATAGGTTATTAAGTTATGGTATATGTTATGTTATTAGGTTATGGTATAGGTTATGTTATTAGGTATGGTATAGGTTATTAGGTTATGGTATATGTTATGTTATTAGGTTATGGTATAGGTTATGTTATTAGGTTATGGTATATGTTATGTTATTAGGTATGGTATAGGTTATTAAGTTATGGTATATGTTATGTTATTAGGTTATGGTATAGGTTATGTTATTAGGTTATGGTATAGGTTATGTTATTAGGTATGGTATAGGTTATGATCGCTGCCTGCACCTGCCTGCCCATCCAGCATAACTTCTCTGGACGGTTCTAACTTAGAATTTGTGGACAACTACAAATACCTAGGTGTCTGGTTAGACTGTAAACTCTCCTTCCAGACTCACATCAATCATCTCCAATCCAAAGTTAAATCTAGAATTGGCTTCCTATTTCGCAACAAAGCATCCTTCACTCATGCTGCCAAACATACCCTCGTAAAACTGACCATCCTACCAATCCTCGAATTCGGCGATGCCATTTACAAAATAGCCTCCAATACCCTACTCAACAAGCTGGATGCAGTCTATCACAGTGCCATCCGTTTTGTCACCAAAGCCCCATATACAACCCACCACTGCGATCTGTATGCTCTCGTTGGCTGGCCTTCACTTCATAATCGTCGCCAAACACATTGGCTCCAGGTCATCTACAAGACCCTGCTAGGTAAATTCCCTCCTTATCTCCGCTCGCTGGTCACCATAGCAGCACCCACCTGTAGCACGTGCTCCAGCAGGTATATCTCTCTGGTCACCCCTAAAGCCAACTCCTCCTTTGGTCGTCTCTCCTTCCAGTTCTCTGCTGCCAACGACTGGAACGAAATTGGAAACACTTATCTCCCTCACTAGCTTTAAGCACCAGCTGTCAGAGCAGCTCACAGATCACTGCACCTGTACATAGCCCATCTATAATTTAGCCCAAACTACTACCTCTTCCCCTACTGTATTTATTTATTTTATTTATTTTGCTCATTTGCACCATATTATTTATATTTGAACTTTGAACTTTCTTCAAACTACAAATCTACCATTCCAGTGTTTTTCTTGCTATACTTTATTTACTTTGCCACCATGGCATTTTTTTTTGCTTTTACCTCCCTTATCTCACATCATTTGCTCACATTGTATATAGTCTTATTTTTTTTCTACTGTATTATTGACTGTATGTTGTTTACTCCATGTGTAACTCTGTGTTGTTGTATGTTGTCGAACTGCTTTGCTTTATCTTGGCCAGGTCGCAATTGTAAATGAGAACTTGTTCTCAACTTGCCTACCTGGTTAAATAAAGGTGAAATAAAAAAATAAAAAAATAGTATAGGTTATGTTATGGTATAGGTTATGTTATGGTATAGGTTATGTTATGGTATCGGTTATGGTATGGTATCGGTTATGGTATGGTATCGGTTATGGTATATGTTATGTTATAAGGTTATGGTATTAGGTTATGTTATGGTATAGGTTATGTTATGGTATAGGTTATGTTATGGTATCGGTTATGGTATGGTATCGGTTATGGTATGGTATCGGTTATGGTATATGTTATGTTATAAGGTTATGGTATTAGGTTATGTTATGGTATAGGTTATGTTATGTTATTAGGTGATGGTATAGGTTATGTTATGGTATAGGTTATGTTATTAGATGATGGTATAGGTTATGTTATGGTATAGGTTATGTTATGTTATTAGATGATGGTATAGGTTATGTTATGGTATAGGTTATGGTATAGGTTATGGTATGGTATAGGTTATGGTATGGTATCGGTTATGGTATGGGTTATGTTATAGGTTATGTTATAAGGTTATGTTATATGGTATAGGTTATGGTATATGGTATAGGTTATGGTATATGGTATAGGTTATGGTATAGGTTATGTTATGGTATAGGTTATGTTATGGTATAGGTTATGTTACTAGGTTATGTTATTAGGTTATGGTATAGGTTATGTTATGGTATAGGTTATGTTACTAGGTTATGTTATTAGGTTATGGTATAGGTTATGTTATGGTATTGGTTATGTTACTAGGTTATGTTATTAGGTTATGGTATAGGTTATGTTATGGTATAGGTTATGTTACTAGGTTATGTTACTAGGTTATGTTACTAGGTTATGGTATAGGTTATGTTATGGTATAGGTTATGTTACTAGGTTATGTTACTAGGTTATGTTATTAGGTTATGGTATAGGTTATGTTATGGTATAGGTTATGTTACTAGGTTATGTTACTAGGTTATGTTACTAGGTTATGTTATTAGGTTATGGTATAGGTTATGTTATGTTACTAGGTTATGTTACTAGGTTATGTTACTAGGTTATGTTATTAGGTTATGGTATAGGTTATGTTATGGTATAGGTTATGTTATGGTATAGGTTATGTTATGGTATAGGTTATGTTATGGTATAGGTTATGTTACTAGGTTATGTTATTAGGTTATGGTATAGGTTATGTTATGTTACTAGGTTATGTTACTAGGTTATGTTACTAGGTTATGTTACTAGGTTATGTTATTAGGTTATGGTATAGGTTATGTTATGGTATTGGTTATGTTATTAGGTTATGGTATAGGTTATGTTATGTTATTAGATGATGGTATAGGTTATGTTATTAGGTTATGTTACTAGGTTATGGTATAGGTTATGTTATAAGGTTATGGTATAGGTTATGCTATTAGGTTATGTTACTAAGTTATGGTATAGGTTATGTTATTAGATTATGGTATAGATTATAGTATAGGTTATTAGGTTATGTTATGGTATAGGTTAGGTTGTGGTATAGGTTAGGTTATGGTGTCAGTTATGGTGTATGTTATGTTATAAGTTATGTTATGGTGTAGGTTATGTTAGTAGGTTATGATAAGATAAGACATTACTACACTTTTTTGAGGTATTTATTCAATATCAAGCAGGTTACCTATATTTCATTAGATTAAAAAAAATGACTGTAAACTTTACAGACTGTCTTGAACCTTAGTTTTCCTCCACAGCAAAAACCTTCCTGGGCACGTTCAGTTTCAACGTCCCCCTGCTCTCCAGGAGCGCCACACTGTATGAGATCCAGAGAGAGATCAACCAGCTGGTAAGGAGCACAGGGACATGGTGGGAAGTAGGGTTGCATAGGGAGGGAATATTCCCTGTGTATAACCCTGAATATTCCCTGCAACCAGTCATTTTAGAATATTTCAAGAATTTTGTACATTTGCTAAATTACCGGGAGTTTTGCAACCTTAGTGGGGAGAGAGAAATTACTATCACTGATATACAGTATACTATTGTGTATTGTGGATCTGTTGTAGTGAGGCAGCAAACCTGTTCAAACATGATAATAGATGTATTTTGAATGCAAGGAAGGTTTAGTTAATGTATTATAAGGTGATTATTAATAATAGTTTTTATTATTTTACAGCTGAATGCCTCACTATCAATTCTGCGTGGTTACCGGCGCTCTTCTTTGAGTAAAAAGTGAGTTTCTTCTTCCCCCGTAAGATTGGCACTTACCAATTTACTCTGAATACAAGACAACAAGCCATACTCTCTTGGTTCTTCTGTATTTTGTATGTAAAGTTTCCTAAAAAAAACAACAATCAGGACCATACATTTAAAATGCCTTTATTGTAATGGAATGTTCAATAGAACAAAAACTCTGACGCTTTCAGCATGACCTTCGTGTGATGTGATTTTAAATGGACTTCAAATCAAGTTTGCTGTGACGTTTGTGTTCTAGAGGGGAGGATGGGGTTCGTATCTCTGCTGTCAACATGTTCTCCATCTCTACTGATGTGACCAGCTCTGAGGTCTACCACATCATACAGATGTCTCTGAACAACTGTAACAGCACCGCTGGACACTGCCGAGTGGTGGTCACTCACCAACTTTCCTATCATGGTACAGCACTCTCTCCCTCCCATCCTCACCCCTTTCCCGGTAACCCCAGTCTTAAAGGGATAGTTCACCCTAATTTCAAAATGACTTATTTGTTTGGTTACCTTAGCAGTCTTTGGGGGACAAGGACATAATGCAATCCACGCTTTGGGTTTGTGTACGCAGCCACTGCCACCATCTGCTAACTTAGGCATTTCCTAACCATAAAACAATGGAAGTCAATGTACGACATTAGCATGTTTTAAATATCATACCTGACCCTGTTACAACCATCCTTACCACACCTCTCTCCTCTCTCTGTCCCTTAGTTGAGAGTCTGTGTCTGGCCCAGAATACCCAGTGTCACCCTGAGCATTCGTTTTGTACCGACTCCAATGGGACAGCCTACTGCCAGTGTCAACCAGGGTACTTCAAACTCAATCCTGAGGATCAGTCCTGCATAGGTGAAGCCTGGGTCTGGGAGAGGGAGGATAGGCCTCAGTCCTGCATAGGTGAAGCCTGGGTCTGGGAGAGGGTGGAGGGAGAGGATAGGCCTCAGTCCTGCATAGGTGAAGCCTGGGTCTGGGAGAGGGTGGAGGGAGAGGATAGGCCTCAGTCCTGCGTAGGTGGGGCATGGAAGGATGGAGCGAGCAGATGTTAGAGCACAACATAGCGTTTCCTATTGACATGTTCAAGTAGCCCCCCCCCCCCCTCCCCTCCCCGTTTGTCTTTTTTTCCGCTTGGTGCCAAGTGAATATGACCCTGGGTCACAAGTGAATATGACCCTGGGTCAAGCTTCTGTAAAATTCACTTCATTATTTTTATTTCATTGTAGCAAGCATCGTATTGAAAAGAAAATGTATTATATAACTGAAATGTTCTTGTTTTGAAATTATTGTAAAATAACATTCCTTATTTTACAGAATGTGGTGATGGTCTGAAACGGGTCAATGGAACCTGTGTCAGGTAAGCAATGACAACTCCATGGACCATTCTGTTAATTCATGCTTTGGTCTTTTATTTGGTTGTTTATATCTTTCAGGTGCACATTTGGATTTGGAGGATTCAACTGTGGAAATTGTAAGTAGGAGAGTTTAATAACAAAAATAATTATTTAAAAAGTTTGAGGAAAAAGATGCAATTGAGAATCAAGACAACATAATCATTTAAAGGTATCCTTCAGGTTCATCTTCTTCCCCAGAGTCAGATGAACCATAGTCACGGGAGGTAGGGGTGCTTAGGGTGCTGCAGCATCCCCTAAAAAATCTGAATGAAAGAAATTATTTTATTAAGAATTTTGTTTTTGTTTTTCTTCACAAAAGTAGTGCACTGGGCTTTTACTAGCCCTGTATAAGCAGACCGATACAGCCATCTTGTCACAGATAATGACGTACTCGTCACAGAAAATGTCGTACTGGAGAGAAGAGGACCAAGACGCAGCGCGAATATGGATACTCATGGTTTTAATTTTTAAAAAAAGGAGTAAAGCATCCACTTGACAAAACAATAAAGATGACAACTGCAACAGTTCTGCAGGCTATTAAACGCAGTGCAAAAACAACTACCCACAACCCCAAAGAAAAACACACACACCTATATAGGACTTCCAATCAAAGGCAACTCAACACACCTGCCTTCAATTGGAAGTCCCAATCACCAACAAACATTCACACACACAAAACTGCCACGTCCTGACCCCAAAACTAATACAATAGCTCCATCTGCTGGTCAGGACATGACACATCTGTAGCGCAGGCAAAAAAAATTATGCAGTCATAATCACAATGAAGCTCCAGAGCCCTATACTGCGAATTAGCGAGTTCATCTCGGGATTACCGTTATCACGAAAGTGGCTCACTTTTTAGCCAGGTGCATTTTTATGGCATCGAATCCTTCAGAACTAACCTGCTCCGGGACAAGCTAACTCCATTTATCCTGAAGTGTCTGAGCCATGAGTTTAGGACCAATGAAATCAGATACTCTCCCTCTCGTAAAGATTCTGCCGTCATCCCTTGCATTTGAGGAAGAAGACTGATTATTTTATTAATCAAATGTATATTTTTTGTGTAAAAGATACCTATCACATTACACATTTAGTTAAATAAAGGTAAAATAAAATAGTAATGACAGTCTTTTCTTTCCAATCTTTGTTTTTCATAGAATTGTGTTTTGAAATTTGCGAAAAGCATACTGACAGCCGCAACCAACCAGAGACATATAATCCATAGATGACAGTTTCCATTCATATCAAGACTGACAGCTATTGTTAGTGTTCCCGTGAGTTTAACAGTCAAATTGCCAGGGTTAACGATAAGTAATTAAAAAAAGACGACTCTTTTAAAATCCTATTTCACACCATAGCCTGCTGAATTTGCAAAATAACTTTTCTGTCATTTTGATTTCGGCACAAATTAAAATGTGGCACTGACTCGCCCATGGATTGATGTTTCAGCATTGTCTCAATGAAGAGTTTGGCGTTCGACTAGCAATGTAGGACATGCACGCGCAGTTACAAGCCTGCTAGAGTTAGCGGCAGACGGACGAGCGATATCCAACGTCGTAGTACGGATGAAACCTGAGCTGGAATGTGAAGCTGGTTAGCTGTAAAAAAGTCTGAGTAGATCTAACTTGCTTTGTAGTATACCACTCAGAGCTCCAGTTTATTCATAATGTTTTGCGTTTCTACTAGTCTACAAGCTGATAGCTGTGGTGGTATCGCCAGCAGGGGGTGGCCTACTCCTTATTCTCATCATCGCTCTCATTGTCACCTGCTGCAAGTAAGACTCAATGACACTACTACTGTTGTTAATACCATCTAATAACACAATAATAGAATTACAAAACCTAATTACTTATTCACAGTCCATGTTGTATTATATTTAGCAAACAAATAATATCTCAATTAGAAAACCTTATTGTCCACACAATTTGGAAATAACTTAAGCATTAATAATGATGTAGTAACGCAATAATAACATGCAAATGTTTTGCTAAACTCAGTCAATGTACTGCCATTGAACTAATGTTTGTCTCTGTCTCTTTACAGGAAAGACAAGAATGACATCAATAAGATTATTTTCAAAAGCGAAGATTTTCAGATGTCGCCGTACGCAGAGTTCCCAAAGAGTAACCCTGTTTCTATGGAGTGGGGGAGGGAAACCATCAAGTTGCAGGAGAACAGTAGCACCAAGAACCTGCTACAGATGACAGACATCTACTACTCAGTATGTATAGAAACTGCTACTCAGTACGTATAGAAACTGCTACTCCGTACGTATAGAAACTGCTACTCAGTACGTATAGAAACTGCTACTCAGTACGTATAGAAACTGCTACTCAGTACGTATAGAAACTGCTACTCAGTACGTATAGAAACTGCTACTCAGTACGTATAGAAACTGCTACTCAGTACGTATAGAAACTGCTACTCAGTACGTATAGAAACTGCTACTCAGTACGTATAGAAACTGCTACTCAGTACGTATAGAAACTGCTACTCAGTACATTTAGAAACTACTACTCTGTACATTTAGAAACTACTACTCTGTACATTTAGAAACTACTACTCTGTACATTTAGAAACTACTACTATAGCAGTGGTATATCAGACCGTATACCACAGGTATGACAAAACATTTATTTTTACAGCTCAAATTACATTTTTAAACAGTTTATAATAGAAATAATGCACCTCGGGGGTTTGTGATATATGGCCAATATAATATGGTTAAGGGCTGTATCCAGGCACTCCGTCATACCCATAGCATATTGTCTGATCAGCATCCAGGACCCAAACCAGGTGGTTTGTAATAAGACAAACATATGACATTTCTCCAGAAAACAATAGACAAACCAATTAGACAGAAGGGCCACTACGTTTGTTATTTTTGCTCCACCGCGGCAGGTTAGGATTAGCATATATCTCTCTCTCTCCCCCTCTCTCCCCCTCTCTCTCCCTCTCTCCCTCTCCGCTGTTGACACTGACCACCTCATCTAATTTTCCTGTGTTGCAGCCTGCTTTGCGTAACTCTGACCTGGAGCATAACGGCCTCTACCCGTTCTCCGGCCTGCCGGGCTCCCGTCACTCCTGCATCTACCCCGCTCAGTGGAACCCTTCCTTCATCAGCGACGACTCACGACACCGGGACTACTTCTGACACCCAGCTACTCCACCTCTGCCTCCTAATTTACACTTCCACTTCACTCGAACGTCCGCTCCCATCCACACAAGGTCCGCATCTGCGCACCTCCTTGGAAAAAGGTCCTGCGGACGAGGAGATTTGTCAGTGTGGAAATGTGCACCATTTCGTTTGGCAGACCTAGCAGACAGCTCAGAAGTGGAAGGTGTAAATTAGGCTTTAGCCTGGTCCCAGATCTTTTTGTGCTGTTGCATACTCCAGCCATTGCTGTCCTTGTCAAGCCATACGTGGCAATGAGTGATAATTAGTTGTCATGGTAGTACAAACACACTGGCACGCAGGCTACCTCTGCCTGGGTAGGGTTAAGTAAAAGGGCTGGCACTGGGGCTAGGCCTGAAGGTAAATTTGCATCCACTGCACTGGACTGTGGGTGGACTGAAGATCGACTGCAACAAAAACACTTCACACTTATTTTGATTATATGATTTGATTATATGATTTGATTATATGATTTGATTATATGATTTGATTATATGATTTGATTATATGATTTGATCATATGATTTGATTATATGTCAAAAGCAATAATCCATAAATTATGTTCTGCAAAGTGAGTGTGTTTGTGTGTGTACACGCGTGTGTGTGTGGACACCCATTTACCAACTGCTGTGAATTGTAGATTAACATTATTTTATTTCACTGAAAATACAGGCTGAAAAGACAAAGCTGCCGAACTTGTTTTGTGTGTGTGTGAAGTATTGTTACATTGTGAAGATATTTAACTGCATATGAGATGGGAAAAAAACATGTATGTCAAAAATGCTATATATTTGTCAGATGAGGAATAGATGAGGAATAGATGCACCAAAGTGGTTTCATATGACAGATTGAATGATGGTCAAGGTCTGCTGCAGTCTGTTGGTCTGAACAGTAGAACAGTTGTTATTTATTGAATATTTCAACTGTTAGAAATGTATGAAGACATTTTCAACATCTTGCATTGTAAGAGGGACTCATACCCCACCCTATTCTATAAGAAGTAACATCTGAAGTTTGGACCACAAAAAGGGTGTGTGTGTGTGTGAGTGAGTGAGAATGCCTAGTTTCAGATCTCGTTGATTGTTTGCAAAGATGTACTTCAAAAACAGCAGGCTTAATTACAAATAGATGGCATTTCCTTTCATTTTTTTGTATTTCTTGTCTTCCTTCTAATATGAATGGTCTCTTACCTCTGGCGTTTTAGTCAGACATGTATTTAATAATAAATAAGATAAAGTTCTGTAAAACTGCCTGTCTGACTCTTTAAAAGTGATCATTCTGGGAAATTGTATTTGCATGATCACACTCAAACTTAGGGCCTATTGTCACGACTTCCGCCGAAGTCGGCCCCTCACCTTGTTCGGGGATTGACGTCACCGGCTTACTAGTTACCACCGATCTATGTTTTCCTGTTCGTTTGGTTTTGTCGTAATTATACACACCTGTTTCATATTCCCTGATTATGTTCATTATTTAACCCTCTGGCGTTCATGTTTGTCTTGTCCGTGATTGTTTTGTAGTTGTTGGAGGTGTTTCTCCCAGCCATGTTTTATTACTGTGGGAGAAGTTGGATTATTATTTTTGAGTAAAACGTTTTGTTTGCACTCATCCCTGTGTCCTGCGCCTGACTCTGATACTTCTCCTACGAAAAGCATGACACCTATATTATTGAGGTGTATCAGAGTAGGAGTGCTGATCTAGGATCAGTTTTGCCTTTTTGATTATAATGAATATGATTAAATGGCCATGAGGGTCCTGATCCTAGATCAGCAATGCTACTCTGAGATGGTTTATGAATACAGACTGTTGTTCATCTCATAGTGATATGGGCTATGTCCCAATTATCTGCTACTTCCTCCCAAAGTGTGCACTTGTTCAATTCCCTATACTGATTTAATGGAAATGACTGGTATAAGAAATAGGGTGGAAACTCCCAGTAGCCGATGTCTCCACCAATCCAATGCTTTTAGATGTGTGGGAAGTAGTGAAAGAGTACACACTCCAGGAGAAAGGAGATTTTATTACTGAGCATTTTATCTCCTTTCATCTTCCATGTGGAGGATTTCTTCATACTACACCAAGATTATTCCTGTCCACAGCTCTATACCATAAATACACATCTATACCACAATAAATGGAAAGTAGTTTGTTTTTAACCATACAGGAAGCTTATGTAATGCTACATGCAGATATTCCTTCCTTTTTGGTTTCTGTTGCTGACTCATCATTTCCATATTTACAATGTGCATTGGTTGTATTTGAATTTGATTTCAATGTTGGTGCCTCATACCCTCAGATATTGACAGGGTTTCTTTTCCATCACTTGAGCACCCAGAATAACTCCCTGTAAACATACAATAAACCTCTGGATTTTCAGAAATGTCGTCAACCTATATCGAGATGGATGAATTGTCTTATACCGTAGTCAACGGGCTTCTGGCTATTCTCAACATATTGGCAAACTTGTTTTTTGCTTTCTGCCTCTTCTCTCCACCGCGAGGCAGAGACGGACTCAAACAACCTGTGAAGTTACTCCTGGGATTCTTGGTTTTCTGCACCACACTTTTCCTGGTCTTTCTTATCACGGTGGAATGCGTGTGGCTACTCACTTACAGCGAAGAAATCCAGTATGTTGATATGTTTGTGTTTTTCACTGCATTTACCAGCATGTCAACCTCTGTTTGGCTGAATTTCTTCTACTACACCCAGATCGTCCCAGCCCAGCGAGCTCTCTTCATCTGGGTGAAGAGGAACATCAAAATCATCGTTTACTGGGGCCTGTTTGTCGACAGAGCTTTCTTTCTGTTTGACTTGGCTGTTAGTACATCACTAGTTTATTGTCTCAAAAATGTTGAGGGAAACGATAACATAACTTACACATCAACAAACGACACTGTTGCTGACTCTACAGATGGACTGTTTTACACTGTCGAGGTGTGTTTTTATTTCAAAGTTATCTACATGTTTTTTTGTCTGTGTGTGATGGTGGGGTCGAGCTGGGTCACAGTGTGCTACCTGCATAGACACATGAAGAGAATGAAAGAGACCGGCAGCACCTTCTCCTCTCTCCGCCTGCACAGTCAGATGAGGGTCACCATCACTGGAATCCTGCAGGGAATTCTATACTTGCTTTGTGCACTGTGGATCTTCATTTCTTTCTTCAGTGTCAATTTCTCTATGGTCTTCAGCTATACTATTTTCAACACTGTCATCTCTCTCTACATGTTTGGCACCACTGTTAACCTTGGTATCGGTCAATCTGTTTTCAGACAGAGGGCAGCTGATATTTGGCTCAAAGCTCAACAGGCTGCAAGGTCATTGAAGTTGTGTGGATGATACTGTCACTGTGGTACTGTAATCTCTCTTGGACATATACAAGTAACATAAATGGTAGTAGCATCTGTCGACAGACTCTGGCAAGCAACAACTAACAAGGAACTTTGTTCTGGTACGCAGATTTGTCATCACTGATCATTTGGACAAATCACGATTTCACAGGCGATCACATCTTTCGAATTTCTAAAAGGAAGGGGACATTTGGCTGCAGACTTTTTATGTGAACATGAAGCTCCCCAGGGATAGAGGATTGTGTAGTTTTGGTGGGAAAAGTTGTGTTTGTCAATTGTAAGAGTCCCCATGTTGCTTAGGATCGGAATTGCCCGGTGCGAGAGAGGCAGGTTGAGGTGGGAATGTTCAGAGTAGTGCAGAGGGTGTCATATGATGAGTCAGTGAAGAAACTAGAGGAGGATGGGCCAAGGTTGAGGGATCCTGAGAGGATCCGTGTAAGTAGTAGATCTGTGTCAGCATAGAGGGATAGGCCAATGAGGGATATATGCTTCATAAATGTTGGCCCCTTACAGTTTATAGCAACGGTCATAATCACCATTGGCGTTGGCTAATGGGGATCCTAATAATTAAAGAAAATACAAATCTACAAACGAAATGGAACATAAATCACAGAAAATAGATGTTGAGTGGCAGCTGCAGAGAATTACTCGGGTGTACGAGATTTGACTTCAGAATAGTTACAGAGTGTGTTTTTTGGTGGTGGCCTGTCCTCCCAGGCCATTGGCATGGTGTAGGAGCAGACAGGGTCAAAGTAGTGGAATGGGGTAGTGGGTTTTTAATGAGTGTAGGTTTAGTCAGAAGTGTGACATTTCTTTCTTTGTTTTACAAACTGTAATGGATTTACACTCCAGTCCAATTGGTGGCAGAGATTGCCAACCGACATTTAAAAAACAAAGAAGAAGAAGCTCCCCAAGTGGCTTTTATTTAACTAGTCAAGTCATTTAAGAACAAATTCTTATTTACAATTGCCTACCGGGAAACAGTGGGTTAACTGCCTTGTTCAGAACAACAGATTTTGAACTTGTCAGCTCAGGAATTCGATCCAGCAAACCTTTCAGTTACTGGCCCAACGTTCTAACCACTAGGCTACCTGCCGCCCCCTGCGCTTGTCATTATTCCCATTACTGCAACACACACTAGACTACTACAACACTGTTTCCCCGCCATACACCCTCACAATGGTGACACAAAAGAGAGATGATGTTGTACAGGTTTGCGGAACAAACGTATGCTGTTTTTATATATTGATTTGCGACTGTTAAGGATCCACAGAAATTCCAATATATATGTGGATTTTTTGTTCAGATTATTTGTTTGCAATATGTGATCTATAGGCTAAGAGAGTTTCATAAAGTCTTTATTCGATAATGGGGTTTGAATAGCGTGAGAAGACAACATATTTGGTGAGAATCACAACATAGCATACAAAATAAATTTGAGCTCTTAAAGGGGCAGTAGCATTATTGTATCTGCAGTTATTATTCTGCTATTTATTCTGTTATTAATAATATATACATGTTAATAGTATCTTCTGATTACAATTATTGTTTTATCTTTTAACTAAATGCAACCTTTTAGCTTCCAAAATGTAAGTAGGTATCTAGCTGTCTGATAGCAAATTCTGATGGAATGGCTTGTCCTGCACTTTGTAAAAACCCTGAGTGCACTGAGTGTTGGAAAAAGATCTTGGTTAATTTCTAAACATATCGATGTGAATGCAAAGAGGACTCAGACCAATGATGGCATATAACCTCATTTTAATAATGCCTTATGAAGCTCATGTAATGTTGTACATTTACATTGTTTTCATTTTAGTTTGTTACAGCTCATTCATTTCTGTATCTACCATGTAAATAGGTTATGCTACATTTATTTAGTTTTCTTGTTGCCTGATATAGACATTCTTGAAATCCCTGGCTCTGGTGGGGTGTTCAGTATTTTAACACCTGTAACGCGGGTCGTACAAAGGGGACCAAGGCGCAGCGTGTAGAGTGCTCATATTTTATTTTAATGAATATACTTTTTAACAAACCAACAAAACAACCAACAACAGTTCCGTCAGGTGACATACACTAAACAGAAAACAACTACCCACAAAACCCAGGAAGAAAAACCCCTACTTAAATATGACCTCCAATCAGAGGCAACGAGGATCAGCTGCCTCCAATTAGAGATCAACCCAAACAATCCCAACATAGAAATAGAAAAACTAGAACTAAAACATAGAAATAGAAAACATAGAACAACCCAAAACACCCCCTGTCACGCCCTGACCTACTCTGCTATAGAAAATGACATCTTACTAGGGTCAAGACGTGACAACACCTGGAAGCTGAATTTTTTTCTACTAATCCCAGATTGTCCCAGCCCAGAGGAGCTCTTCATCTGGGTGAACAGGAACATCAAAATCATAATCTAATGGGACCTGTTTCTTGAAAGCCCGTTCATTTAGTTTGATGTTGCTGTTAATATTTCAGTAGTTTTTCTCATCAATGTCTCTGGAAATAACAGCACTAACAGCACACCTCAACAAATGACACTGCTTCTGGCTCAAAAAGACTGTATTACACAAATGTGGCATGTCTTTATGTGAAAATGGCCTTAGTCATGAAAGAGAGCGGCAGACCCTTTTCCTCTCCTCGACTACAGCGTCAGATGAGGGCCACCATCACTTCCTTTTTGCTCTGTGGATCTTCGCTGATGTCTTCAGCTGGAAGCCTTCCCCTAGTAGAGACTTTGACAATAAGTTCAATATTTTCCACAGTCATCTCTCTGCATTTTTGTCAACACTGTAAACCTGGGTATTGGTCAGTCTGTTTTCAGACAGAGGGCAGCTTATTTGTCTCAAAGCCTTCTGGCTGCAAGGTCATTGAAGTTGGGTGGATGAAGGATGAAACAATCACAGTTGTATGACATTGACCCATATGCATTGTTAGATTTAGATGTCATGTCATGCTGTGTTTAGTTAAAAAGGAAGATTAAGGGCAAATTTCATGGACACAGATTAAGTCTATCTACCACAGGACTATATTGGATTTATTGAATATTACAATGACACCTTGACGTCTGACATTGCCTAAATTATTCCTTGATTATGGTCAGTCAATTTCATGGAAAGAGCAGGTGTTCTTAATGCTTTGTACACTCAGTACCATTTATACCATAGCATTGTTGAATACTTGATTCTCATTGGCTAGAAGGGAATTCTAGAACAGGCATTATTTCCCTATAATGTACGCTATAAATGGCTATAGAGTTAATTCTTACATGTTCTATGTTTGAGCTGCTTTTGATTTAAAAAATATATATTATTAATTTGAACTTGTTTAAAAAACGTGCATGCAGTGTGACTTTTATTGTGTGAAATTGTGTTTTTGGTGAATTTGTAACAGATTTAACTTAATAAAAAAGTCTTGTGTGTGACTTTAATTGCATGAAATTGTGCTTTTGGTTCATTTGTAACAAAAAAAGTGTGACTTTGCTTTGTGTGCTCAATAAATAAATAATATAGAACAGAGTAGGTTATGTTGCCTGTATTTTCCTTTTGGGCTGATGGAGACTTCAGACAACCAATCGATCTTACTGACATGGAGAACTATACAGTAGGTCTAATCCAAAAGGCACCGAAACAGGTATTTCTTAAATTAACACGAATAATTCCCTTCAATCCCAACTGTCATATCCCTGGCTAGGACATAATAATATCACACAAACAATTAACACATGTTCTTTATTAGTTGAATGTTTGTGTGATATTATTTTGTCTTAGCCAGTGTTATGATGGGTGTATTGATACACCATCCAAAGTCTAATTGAAAACTTCACCATGCTCAAAAGGATATTCAGTGTCTGCTTTGTTTTTTTACCCATCTACCAATAGGTGCCTTTCTTTGCGAGACATTGGAAATCCTTCCTGGGCTGGGTTTCCCAAAAGCATCGTAGCACAAAGATCATCTTAATTTCATTGAAACTAAATGGATAAAAGATGATCTTAGTGCTATGATGCTTTTGGGAAACCCAGCCAAGGTCCTTGTGGTTGAATCTATGCTTGACTGAGGGATCTTAAAAAAGCCTGTTCAAAACTATTACACACTGTGAGTCCATGCAACTTTTGTGACTTGTTAAGCACATTTTTATGCCTGAACTTTTTTTAGGCTTACCATAACAAAGAGTTGAATACTTATTGACTCAAGACATTTCAGCTTTTCATAATATTGTTTTTGTTTGTAAAAAAACAAACATTTTAAACATAATTCCACTTTGACATTACGAGGTATCATGTGTAGGCAGGCCAGTGACACATACACCTAATTTTAATCAAATTTAAATTCAGGCTGTAACACAGTAAAATTTTGAAAAAGTCAAGGGGTTTGAATACTTTCTGAAGGTACTGTCTATTAGTTTGTATGTATAAACAGCCATCCTATAAAAGCACAGATCTCATGGTACATAAACACAAAGCAATGTTAATTCTCCAGAAGACAATAGACAAACCAATTAGACAGTAGTGCCGCTACGTTTGTTATTTTTGGTGCACCACAGCAGGTTAGGATTAGCATACACCTCCCTCCCTTCCTCCCTCTCTCTCTCCCCCTCTCTTTCCCTCTCTCTCAATACCAAAATGATACCGTGGCAAAAAAAGAAAGTGTATAAGCTAAAGTCACAGAATAACCACTTGACTTCATTTTTTTAAACATTGAACAATATGTTGATAACTAGTAAAACAACTAAAATAACAAATATAATATATTCTATATTCAATTTCTTTCATAAATAAAACACCATATTTAATAACAGAAGAGCATACAAAATAATTGTACAATTACATCTAAACTGTTTAAACATTGTATCAGGGTTAATTTGAACATATATGGCCATTATATTGGGTCAAATGACATTCATTAGATCTATGATTAATTATGCATTACAGCTAAATAATGTAATATACTGCTCAAATAAATAAAGGGAACACTTAAACAACACATCCTAGATCTGAATGAAAGAAATAATCTTATTAAATACTTTTTTCTTTACATAGTTGAATGTGCTGACAACAAAATCACACAAAAGTAATCAATGGAAATCCAATTTATCAACCCATGGAGGTCTGGATTTGGAGTCACACTCAAAATTAAAGTGGAAAACCACACTACAGGCTGACCCAACTTTGATGTAATGTCCTTAAAACAAGTCAAAATGAGGCTCAGTAGTGTGTGTGGCCTCCACGTGCCTGTATGACCTCCCTACACTGCCTGGGCATGCTCCTGATGAGGTGGCGGATGGTCTCCTGAGGGATCTCCTCCCAGACCTGGACTAAAGCATCCGCCAACTCCTGGACAGTCTGTGGTGCAACGTGGCATTGGTGGATGGAGCGAGACATGATGTCTCAGATGTGCTCAATTGGATTCAGGTCTGGGGAACGGGCGGGCCAGTCCATAGCATCAATGCCTTCCTCTTGCAGGAACTGCTGACACACTCCAGCCACATGAGGTCTAGCATTGTCTTGCATTAGGAGGAACCCAGGGCCAACCGCACCAGCATATGGTCTCACAATGGGTCTGAGGATCTCGGTACCTAATGGCAGTCAGGCTACCTCTGGCGAGCACATGGAGGGCTGTGCGGCTCCCCAAAGAAATGGCACCCCACACCATGACTGACCCACTGCCAAACCGGTCATGCTGGAGGATGTTGCAGGCAGCAGAACGTTCTCCACGGCGTCTCCAGACTCTGTCACGTCTGTCACGTGCTCAGTGTAAACCTGCTTTTATCTGTGAAGAGCACAGGGCGCCAGTGGCGAATTTGCCAATCTTGGTGTTCTCTGGCAAATGCCAAACGTCCTGCACGGTGTTGGGCTGTAAGCACAACCCCCACCTGTGGACGCCGGTCCCTCATACCACCCTCATGGAGTCTGCTTCTGACCGTTTGAGCAGACACATGCACATTTGTGGCCTGCTGGAGGTCATTTTGCAGGGCTCTGGCAGTGCTTCTCCTGCTCCTCCTTGCACAAAGGCGGAGGTAGCGGTCCTGCTGCTGGGTTGTTGCCCTCCTACGGCCTCCTCCACGTCTCCTGATGTACTGGCCTGTCTCCTGGTAGCGCCTCCATGCTCTGGACACTACGCTGACAGACACAGCAAACCTTCTTGCCACAGCTCGCATTGATGTGCCATCCTGGATGAGCTACACTACCTGAGCCACTTGTGTGGGTTGTAGACTCCGTCTCATGCTACCACTAGAGTGAAAGCACCACCAGCATTCAAAAGTGACCAAAACATCAGCCAGGAAGCATAGGAACTGAGAAGTGGTCTGTGGTCCCCACCTGCAGAACCACTCCTTTATTGGGGGTGTCTTGCTAATTGCCTATAATTTTCACCTGTTGTCTATTCCATTTGCACAACAACATGTGACATTTATTGTCAATCAGTGTTGCTTCCTAAGTGGACAGTTTGATTTCACAGAAGTGTGATTGACTTGGAGTTACATTGTGTTGTTTAAGTGTTCCCTTTATTTTTTTGAGCATTAAATTAATAGTTTCATTCCAAAACTACATAAAACACTATTTGAAGCTAATTTCTGAAGGTTCTATAATGCAATAGCAGTACACAGAATAGAAATACAATGGATTTTACACAGCATACTACGATTCCCAGAGTGTATTTTAACTCCCAGGGTGCAATGCACCGCCCAGGGCTGCTGGCTGGCTAGTGGGTACTGCTAGTCTAACAGTGTAGGTTCCGTCCCTCTCTTCGCCCCAACCTGGGCTCGAACCAGGGACCCTTGCACACATCAACAACTGACACCCCACGAAGCATCGTTACCCATCGCGCCACAAAAGCCGCGGACCTTGCAACGCAAGGGGCAACCCTACTTCAAGTCTCAGAGCGAGTGACGTCACTGATTGAAATGCTATTAGCGCGCACCACCGCTAACTAACTAGCCATTTCACATCGGTTACACTAGCAAGCACAGACAATTGCGAAGTAGTCTAATTATATTGCTGTCATAGCTAAGTTATGATTGCATTTCACATTACTTTTGGTTTGTACTCATAATTTATTATAATGCTCAAATGAATGTCATGCTGAATATATGTTCATGTCACTGTCACTCAAACATAATTTGTATTTAGTTGCTAGTAGAATAACGTTACAATACAAATGTCATGTGTAAAATGGCTTTTTATGTCGTTTTGCAACACAACCTTTACACTGCACTGCTTTGTCTAAAAGCGCTCAGTCTCACGTCAGACGTTCATCCATGTTTCTCAAACGTCAAATTTAGAAGTTGTTCCAAACGTCAAATTTCAAAGTGTATAAGGTTAAGGTTAGGCATGAACCCCGAATGGCTGAGGTAAGGGTTAAGGTTTGGAATAGGCTTAAAGAGGCATTGTGTAACTTTTTCGGCAACGGGACCAAATTCACATAAATATATGCGTTATAGATCTCCTCATTGAAAGCAAGTCTAAGAAGCGGTAGATCTGTTTGAAGTGCGCTATTTCTATGCTTCCCGTTCTTAAGTTTAGTTTTTTTGTTTAGAATATTTTTTTGTTATGGAAACAATATTTCACAGAAGTTTCGATGGTACATTGATTCTTTACATTATACTTTCTTGTTTTGTCACATAAACTGAAATTAGGCAAACTATTAGAATTTTTGCAAACAGGAAATGGTGAAGTGATTTCTACATACTGCAATTTCAAAACCAAAATGTCAAAACATGCAACTTTGGAACCAGAGGCAGATGCTTACGCCCATCCACAACACCCTAGCCAAACTGAGACCTACTTAAAGGTAACAACGCTCACTGTTGCCCCTAGTGGCCAGTTTCCACGTCATCTTCCAACGTATTCAGACTGATGGACGATGTATACTGACTTGTAAAACGAATAACCTGCCTAGCTTTGTAACACCTTTTGTTTAGTTGTATCAGTGGGCTGCCCTCATCATCTGTTTTATAAGCGAAGTATTTAAGTAGTTTGCTTTCGTTATAAGAAGACATGCAGTCAGCATTTTATCTCTCCTCTCCCTTGCTCTCAAAAGTGGGTGGCCACGCTGTGTCAGCTGCATCCTCAAGTGCAAGTAGCCTGGCTAGCTTACTGCTGCCCCCTTGAGAAGTTTCAGACAAAATACCAGACAGACTCGATACTCTCAATCCGTATATGACTTGAGACACATTTGACAGAAGTACTGAAAGTAACAAAAATGATATTATCGAAAAAGTATTGAAGTTTCAGTACACCGCAACATTTGCGTAATTTCCTCCTGTCACTCCTGCATCTACCCTGCCCAGCGGGAACCCTTCCTTCATCAGCAACTACTAATTTGATTATATGTCAAAAGCAACAATCCATTTAATTATAAAAGTCACCATGTATTCATAACGTGTGAATTCATGTCTAATTGTTCTGGAAGTGTGTGTGTGTGTGTGTGTGTGTGTGTACAGTGTCTTGCAAAACTATTCACCCACCTTGGCATTTTTTTTTTACCACTTTGAAGATGCAAAATATTTTTTCTTGCGAAACAAACAAGAAATAAGACAAAAAAACTGAAAACTTGCATAACTATTCACCCCCCCCCCAAAGTCAATACTTTGTAGAGCCACCTTTTGCAGAAATTACAACTGCAAGTCTCTTGGGGTATGTCTCAATAAGCTTGGCACATCTAGCCACTGGGATTTTTGCCCATTCTTCAAGGCAAAACTACTCCAGCTTCTTCAAGTTGGATGGGTTCCACTGGTATACAGCAATTTTTAAGTCATACCACAGATTCTCAATTGGATTGAGGTCTGGGCTTTGACTAGGCCATTCCAAGACATTTAAATGTTTCCGCTTAAACCACTCGAGTGTTGCTTTAACAGTATGCCTAGGGTCATTGTCCTGCTGGATTGTGAACCTCTGTCCCAGTCACAAATTTCTTGAAGACTGAAACATGTATCCCTCAAAATTTTCCCTGTGTAATACCCTTGTTTGAACCAGGTATTGAGTTTATTTGTTATAATTAATTGGTTATATATTTAAAAGATGATTGAATTGCTCCTAAACTGTAATGTTGTTAATGCATTATGCTTTTGAAGAAATATTTATTTAATGTATAAGTGAATAGTTTGTTTTACTTTGAATTGTAAGTTTTGACCAATAAGGTCGCTCGTTAAGTTGTGGCCATTGGGAGTTGACCTGGTTAACGGGAGGTCTGGGAAAGAAAAGAGATGGAAAAGACGTTGATGAGAGGATGGACGTTTTTACCTTAGAACGGTTGGTAAAGAAATTATAAAAGAAGACGACAGAATTAGAACAAAACCCATACTTACTAAGACATGTTTTATTTTATAAAAGAGTTGTTATAATTTTGTTAAAACTTAGTAAAGACTGAAGCTACCGTCTCGTCGTGGAGGTATTTGCCAGCATTGAGGTTAGCCTAGCATCGTGTGACACCGGGAGATAATTGCTTGGGAAGCTTAACGAGTTCGTGTTCCCATGGGATATCGGTTACGGCTAAGGAGTACTGTCTGCATGGGTAGCTGTGCTTGCCTTGGACATTGTGAGGAAACCTGCATGGAACTGCCATACTTCGCTGAGGGAATATCTACCAAGCAGTGAGTAACCACAACGTGAGGTGCTTCAGGATATTATTGGGTGTCGTCATTTTTTTTGAGCTCCAACGCGCACCAACGATTTATTTAAGCAAACTTGAAATAATTTGTACTCATTGGGGTTTATTATTTTTTATTTCTTTTGTTGTGTCTGAAAATGTATTTGTGTTTGAAAATGTTTTAATACACATATGGAACGTTATGTATATTGTCTTGGTGGAGTCATTGATTGTTTCAATTTAATTTAATGCATGGGATGGTCTATCCTGATTCAATAACAGAAACCTATAATCATTTCATCTGAAGTTAATACCCTATTGTCATAACCCTAGATAATTTACAATAGGAATTCTTATTGGAGATGTCCTTCTCACCTAACATCCCATGCTGCTGAGATACTCTGCATAAGTTAATATTGTGAGAGTCATATTCGAGCCTGGTGAGAGGGTTACACCTGTATTTAGTTGCATCCATAATTACTTCAATTCTGGCCAGTTTCACAGTCCCTGCCGATGGAAAAACATCCCCACAGCATGATGCTGCCACCACCATGCTTCACTGTGGGGATGATGTTCTCGGGATGATGAGAGGTATTGGGTTTGCGCCAGACATAGCGTTTTCCTTGATGGCCAAAAAGCTACATTTTAGTCTCATCTAACCAGAGTACCATCTTCCATATGTTTGGGGAGTCTCCCACATGCCTTTTGGTGAACACTAAATGTGTTTGCTTGTTTTTTTCTTTAAGCAATGGATTTTTTTCTGGCCACTCTTCCGTAATGCCCAGCTCTGTGGAGTGTACAGCTTAAAGTGGTCCTATGGACAGATATTCAAATCTCCGCTGTGGAGCTTTGCAGCTCCTTCAGGGTTGTCTTTGGTCTCTTTGTTGCCTCTCTTTGTTGCCTCCCCTCCTTGCCTGGTCCGGGAGTTTTGGTGGGTGGCCCTCTCTTGGCAGGTTTGTTGTGGTACCATATTCTTTAAATTTTTTAATAGTGGATTTAATGGTGCTCCGTGGGATGTTCAAAGTTTCAGATATTTTTTTTTGTAACACAACCCTGATCTGTACTTCTTCACAACTTTGTCCCTGACCTGTTTGGAGAGCTCCTTGGTCTTCATGGTGCCGCTTGCTTGGTGGTGCCCCTTGCTTAGTGGTGTTGCAGACTCTGGTGCCTTTCAGAACAGGTGTGTATATATACTGAGATCATGTGACAGATCATGTGACACTTAGATTGCACACAGGTGGACTTTATTTAACTAATTATGTGACTTCTGAAGGTAATTTGTTGCACCAGATCTTATTTAGGGGCTTCATAGCAAAGGGGGTGACTACATATGCACGCAACACTTTTCAGTTTTGTATTTTTTAGAATTTTTTGAAATAAGTACTTTTTTTCATTTCACTTCATCCATATGGACTATTTTGTGTAAGTCCATTACATGAAATCCAAATAAAAATCAATTTAAATTACAGGTTGTAATGCAACAAAATAAGAAAAATGCCAAGGGGGTGAATAATTTTGCAAAGCACTGTATCTGTGGACTTTAGTGGTGCGGGGGTCAGCTGTTTGTTCACCCACACCAGACTGCAATGGCTAGTAACCCACATGCAACCGAGTACTTACAAAACATGCATGTGATAAAGTCCAAATATTTTTTTCCTGATTTAGATATGTTTCTGCTTATTATTTCTGACATTTTGGTAGGCTATTTGTTAGTCAACTTGTCTATACTGTAATTAGATACATGCAGCTTCCCTCCTGTCATTATATGTTGCCCTAATAGACTAAATAAACCCTTGGTCGCCAGAATAATGTCATAAATCGATAGAATGAATCAGATCAAATATTATTGGTCACATACACATATTTAGCAGGTGTTATTGTGGGTGTAGCAAAATGCTTGTGTACAGTACCAGTCAAAAGTCATCATCATTATCATTGATTCATTAATTCAATTTGCTTTTGCAAATTAATTCACATCCAACTCCCACATTACTGGTACAGTACTGATGGTTCATTAACATTTATAAATAGATTAAAATGGTCTTTGCAGCTTCCAACGTATTCCAAAACCAAACTTTGGAAAATTAGGAAAAACATTTTTCCTTTCAAATGTTCTAATAATGTGCACGCTATCAGAGGTGGTAGTCCCCACTCTCCTGCTAATTAGTGAACCTCCACCCATAAATGGATTGATCTCTGACCACAGCAGCGATACCAACCCTAATTATGCCATTAGCGGAAAAATAGCAGAAATTGCGAACAACGCTCTCCAAAATCAACCATCGGGCGCAGGCCTTGTAAAGGTTCTCTCCAGTCTAGCCCTGATGTCTTGCCATCTGAGATTGGCATTGGTCCAATACCACAGTGCACAGCTGAAGCACGAGCAGGTAACGTTAGACATAAAAGGACAGGTGGAGAGAACCGGGAAACGGATGACAAATGCAGAAAAGGGAAACATTCTGCTGCCTAAAATAAATCTGACAAATTATCTACAAACAGGAGCGCAAAACTTCATAACATGCATGCAGTTTTGTTGAATGTTACTCCAAGTAACACTGTTCTACTACAAATGCTGCAGAGCAAAGACGATCAGTTAATGAACCCAATGACTAAGTTAGATGACAGGTCAGTAGAACTCATTGAAGTCACTGACCAAATGAATGATGACAGAACTCAGGTGATGAAGATGGAAATATTGATTTCAATCAAGCAAGCGGAGGAAATCTCATCACGGAATCTCTCGCTCCATACTCAAGACCTCTATCTGCAAACCATGACAGATAAGTTTGAGACCAAAAGGACCAAGTGCGAAACTCACGTGTCCAACATCAGTAATCTAAGCTTTCAAGTGGACTCTGCAATGCAGCAGAATACCACCCTTAGGTACAATCTGGTGGAATTCCAGAACGGTTACGCGCTACAGCGTGACTTCCCAACCAAGCAACCGGAGCCCGGCACTCAAAGGAGTGAAGACGATAGGTTTCAGACTTTGCCTCCCTTATGTGTCCCTCAGTCTTCTCTTGGCCATTCGGCACTGAGTAAGATGGCGCCTCTTGGCCAACAAAGCCAAAGTTTGGCTTCTCCTCTTGGCCGTTAGGCCCCAATTTCCCCACAGGATGAAGCCAACCCTCTCCGCCCGCTTGGCGCGGAATACCTTGACAAACTCGTTCAAACAGGCGTGACTGCACTGCCCTTTGCATACCGCATGCGAGCGCTCGCACACGCAACCCATTCTAACAGCCATGGAGTGTTGTCAGACTGTGAAGAGACATGAGTTGTATGTATCAGTCCCTGTCATTGTGCCCTTCGAATTCGGTAAAATGTTTTCCTCAATCTCCAAGTGTATACCAACACTTTTCATAGCATCTTAGAGAGTAACAGCTAGGCCAGCAGCCTGTATTTCAAAAGGTTAACTTACATATTTGTGCGTAATGGCATGTTGTTTTATGTACACTTCCAATGAAGTAACCACCACAGGATGTTGGTGGCACCTTAATTGGGGAGGATGGGCTCATGGTAATGGCTGGAGCGAAATCAGTGGAATGGTAGCAAATACATAAAACACATGGTTTCCATGTGTTTGATACCATTCCATTTGCTCTGTTCCAGCCATTATTATGAGCCGTCCTCCCCTCAGCAGCCTCTACTGCTAACCTTATAGGTCTATGTTTATTATCTTGTGAATATAAGTCACGGATTGCGTGGAGAAGGATAGCAAGTCCCTGTAGGGCTCATGGGCTGCCCCAAACCCCTGTAATGGACCTTGCATAGCCACGAGGCAGGGGTTTGGGTAAAGCCCCGTCTGAGACAGCAATTTTACAGTCCATTATTATAACCTAACAGGTCTAGCCGCTAGCCTCTATAAGGTGAACAAGTGGTAACCTAAGTTACAGTGGTGTAAAGTACTTAAGTAAAACTACTTTAAAGTACTACTTAAATGTTTTTTGGGGTATCTGTACTTTACTATTTATATTTTTGACAACTTTTACTTTTACTCCACTACATTCCTAAAGAAAATTATTTCGTTTTTACTCCATCCATTTTCCTGACACCCTAAGGCACTTGTTATATTTAGAATGCTTAGCAGGACAGGAATCAACATACTTGATCCTTGTTCATCCCTACAGCGTCTTATATGGCGGACTCACGAAACACCCATGCTTTGTTTGTGAGTGTTTCCTTGCTATGCGTATTTTTTTTAAATTAAAACATTTATGCCGTCTGGTTTACTTAATAATATATAGAATGTGAAAATATTTAGACTTTTACTTTTGATACTTAAGTATATTTTAAACCAAATACTTTTGGACTTTTACTCAAGTAGTATTTTAGTGGGTGACTTTCACTTTTACTTGAGTCATTTTCTATTAAGGTATTTCTACTTTTACACAAGTATGACAATTGGGTACTTTTCCCACCACTGCTAAGTTAGCAGTATAGCTGAGACAAATAGCCTATATGTAACGTCCGTCGTTAAAGGTAGACCAAGGCGCAGCATGAGTTGGGTTCATCATACTTTATTTTAAATGTGAACCAGCAAACAAACTATAAACAATACAACGAACGAAAAGCTATGCGTGTGCACACACATGCAACACAAAGACAAGATCCCACAACTGCCTGTGGGAAAAAGGGCTGCCTAAGTATGATTCCCAATCAGAGACAACGAATGACAGCTGCCTCTGATTGGAAACCATACTCGGCCAATAAAGAAAAAACAACATAGACATACAACACATAAAATGCCCACCCCATGTCACACCCTGACCTAACCAAACAGAGAAAAACGACTCTCTCAGGTCACTGTGTGACACTATAACGGAGACAATGCCCCTGTTTTGGGATAACCTATGCATCCTTAATTCCTCCCATCCTTAAAGACATCACCGACAGATGGATAGTGAAAGGAAATATTACGCTAGGCTGTCAACCAAGTCATATGAGATCAGTGATTATTTCTTATTTCAAGAAAGGGAGAATCCATCTATGAATATAATACTCTTCAGTATTTTTTTCACCATAGATCGATGTTAAAATAATGAAAGAAAAACCTAATTGTAGCCTATTGACATAAATTGCACAATAATAATAAATGTATGCCTATGGGCAGGGGGGACCTGATCCTAGATCAGCAAGGCTTCTCGGAGACGGTTTATGAATCAAATCAAATCAAATGTATTTATATAGCCCTTCTTACATCAGCTGATATCTCAAAGTGCTGTACAGAAACCCAGCCTAAAACCCCAAACAGCAAGCAATGCAGGTGTAGAAGCATGGTGGCTAGGAAAAACTCCCTAGAAAGGCCAAAACCTAGGAAGAAACCTAGAGAGGAACCAGGCTATGAGGGGTGGCCAGTCCTCTTCTGGCTGTGCCGGGTGGAGATTATAACAGAACATGGCCAAGATGTTCAAATGTTCATAAATTACCAGCATAGTCAAACAATACTAATCACAGTAGTTGTCGAGGGTGCAACGAGTCAGCACCTCAAGAGTAAATGACAGTTCGCTTTTCATAGCCGATCATTGAGAGTATCTCTACCGCTCCTGCTGTCTCTAGAGAGTTGAAAACAGCAGGTCTGGGACAGGTAGCACGTCCGGTGAACAGGTCAGGGTTCCATAGCCGCAGGCAGAACAGTTGAAACTGGAGCAGCAGCACGGCCAGGTGGACTGGGGACAGCAAGAAGTCATCATGTCAGGTAGTCCTGAGGCATGGTCCTATGGCTCAGGTCCTCCGAGAAAAAGAAAGAAAGAAAGAAAGAGAGAATTAGAGAGCATATTTAAATTCACACAGGACATCGGATAAGACAGGAGAAATACTCCAGATATAACAGACTGACCCTTGCCCCCCGACACAAACTACTGCAGCATAAATACTGGAGGCTGAGACAGGAAGGGTCAGGAGACACTGTGGCCCCATCCGATGATACCCCCGGACAGGGCCAAACAGGAAGGATATAACCCCACCCACTTTGCCAAGCACAGCCCCCACACCACTAGAGGGATACCTTCAACCACCAACTTACCATCCTGAGACAAGGCCGAGTATAGCCCACAAAGATCTCCGCCACGGCACAACCCAAGGGGGGGCACCAACCCAGACAGGAAGACCACGTCAGTGACTCAACCCACTCAAGTGACACACCCCTCCTAGGGACGGAATGGAAGAACACCAATAAGCCAGTGACTCAGCCCCTGTAATAGGGTTAGAGGCAGAGAATCCCAGTGGAGAGAGGGGAACCGGCCAGGCAGAGACAGCAAGGGTGGTTCGTTGCTCCAGAGCCTTTCCGTTCACCTTCACACTCCTGGGCCAGACTACACTCAATCATAGGACCCACTGAAGAGACGAGTCTTCAGTAAAGACTTAAAGGTTGAGACCGAGTCTGCATCTCTCACATGGATAGGCAGACCTTTCCATAAAAATGGAGCTCTATAGGAGAAAGCCCTGCCTCCAGCTGTTTGCTTAGAAATTCTAGGGACAATTGTTGAGCGTGAAAAAACCATCAGCATTTTAGTTCTTGACACACTCAAACCGGTGTGCCTGCCAACTACTACCATACCCCATTCAAAGGCACTTCAATATTTTGTCTTGACCATTCACACTGCTTGGCAGACAAACACAATCCTTGTCTCAGTTATCTCAAGGCTTAGAAATCCTTCTTCAGTCCGTCTCCTCCCCTTCATCTACACTGATGGAAGTGGATTTAACAAGTGACATCAATAAGGGATCATAGCTTTCACCGGATTTTTGTAATTTTTGTACTTACTTCACCTTCATTTAACCAGGTAGGCTAGTTGAGAACAAGTTCTCATTTACAACTGTGACCTGGCCAAGAATACAGTAAAGCAGTTCCACACATACAACAAGACAGAGTTACACATGGAATAAACAAACATACAGTCAATAATACAGTAGAAAACTAGACACCTAGGTATTTGAAGTTGTCGACATATTCTAAGTCAGAACCATCCAGAGTAGTGATGCTGGACGGGCGGGCAGGTGCGGGCAGCGATCGGTTGAAGAGCATGCATTTAGTTTTACTTGCATTTAAGAGCAGTTTGAGGCAACAGAGGGAGAGTTGTATGGCATTGAAGCTCGTCTGGAGGTTAGTTAACACAGTGTCCACAGAAGGGCCAGAAGTATACAGAATGGTGTCGTCTGCGTAGAGGTGGATCAGAGAATCACCAACATCAAGGCGGTGACCCGATCCTGTAGGTTCATGCTCTACAACATTCGCAGAGTACGACCCTGCCTTACACAGGCTAGCTCCTTCTACCCCCCCCCCCCAAAAAAAGATATAGATGTACTATTGTAAAGTGGGTGTTCCACTGGATATCATAAGGTGAATGCACCAATTTGTAAGTCGCTCTGGATAAGAGCGTCTGCTAAATGACGTAAATGTAAATGTAAATGCAAGAGCGACATCATTGATGTATACAGAGAAGAGAACCGGCCTGAGAATTGAGGCACCCCGATAGAGACTGCTAGAGGTCCAGACAACAGGCCCTCTGATTTGACACACTGAACTCTATCAGAGAAGTAGCCTTCCCTGTAGCTTAGTTGGTAGAGCATGGTGTTTGCAACACCAGGGTTGTGGGTTCGATTCCCACGGGGGGCCAGCACAGGAAAAAAAAAAAAAAAGAAATGTATGAAATGTATGCATTCACTACTGTAAGTCGCTCTGGATAAGAGTGTCTGCTAAATGACTAAAATGTAAAATGTAGTTGGTGAACCAGATGAGGCAGTCATTTGAGAAACCAAGGCTGTTTAGTCTGCCGATAAGAATGTGGGGATTGACAGAGTCGAAAGCCTTGGCCAGGTCGATAAATACGGCTGCACAGTAATGTCTCTTATCGATGGTGGTTATGATATCGTTTAGGACCTTGAGCGTGGCTGAGGTGCACCCATGACCAGCTCTGAAACCAGATTGCATAGTGGAGAAGGTACGGTGGGATTCGAAATGGTTGGTAATCTGTTTGTTAACTTAGCTTTCGAAGACCTTAGTACGGCAGGGTAGGATAGAAATAGGTCTGTAGCAGTTTGGGTCTAGAGTGTCTCCCCCTTTGAAGGGGGGATGATCGCGGCAGCTTTCCAATCTTTGGGAATCTCAGACGATACGAAAGAGGTTGAACAGGCTAGTAATAGGGGTTGCAACAATTTCGGCAGATAATTTTAGAAAGAGAGGGTCCAGATTGTCTAGCCTGGCTGATTTGTAGGGGTCCAGATTTTGCAGCTCTTTCAGACATCATCTATCTGGATTTGGGTGAAGGAGAAATGGGGGAGGCTTGGGCGAGTTGCTGTGGGGGGTGTCGGGCAGTTTACTGGGGTAGGGGTAGCCAGGTGGAAAGCATGGCCAGCCGTAGAAAAATGCTTATTGAAATTCTCAATTATAGATGTACTATTGTAAAGTGGTCGTTCCACTGGATATCATAAGGTCCTATCGGTGGTGACAGTGTTTCCTTGCCTCAGTGCAGTGGGCAGCTGGGAGGAGGTGCTCTTATTCTCCATGGACTTTACAGTGTCCCAGAACTTTTTTGAGTCTGTGCTACAGGATGCAAATGTCTGTTTGAAAAAGCTAGCCTTAGCTTTCCTAACTGACTGTGTATATTGGTTCCTAACTTGCCTGAAAAGTTGCATATCACGGGGGCTATTCCATGCAAATGCAGTACGCCACAAGATGTTTTTGTGTTGGTCAAGGGCAGTCAGGTCTGGAGTGAACCAACGGCTGTAACTGTTCCTGGTTAAACATTTTTTTGAATGAAGCATGGTTATTTAAGATGGTGAGGAAGGCACTTTTAAAGAATAACCAGTCATCCTCTACTGACGTCATGAGTTCAATATCATTCCAGGATACCACGGCCAAGTCGCTTAGAAAGGTCTGCTCGCTGAAGTGTTTTAGGGAGTGTTTGACAGTGATGAGGGGTGGTCGTTTGACCGCAGACCCATTGCGGATGCAGGCAATGAGGCAGGGATCGCTGAGATCTTGGTTGAAAACAGCAGAGGTGTATTTGGAGGGCATTTTGGTTAGGATGATATCTATGAGGGTGCCCGTGTTTACAGATTTGGGGTTGTACCTGGTAGGTTCATTGATAATTTGTGTGAGATTGAGGGCATCAAGCTTAGATTGTAGGATGGCCGGGGTGTTAAGCATGTCCCAGTTTAGGTCACCTAGCAGCACGAGCTCAGAAGATAGATGGGGGGCAATCAATTCACATATGGTGTCCAGGGCACAGCTGGGGGCAGAGGGTGGTCTATAGCAAGCGGCAACGGTGAGAGACTTGTTTCTGGAAAGGTGGATTTTTAAAAGTAGAAGCTCGAATTGTTTGGGTACAGACCTGGATAGTAAGACAGAACTCTGCAGGCTATCTCTGCAGTAGATTGCAACTCCGCCCCCTTTGGCAGTTCTATCTTGGTGGAAAATGTTATAGTTAGGGATGGAAATTTCAGGATTTTTGGTGGTCTTCCTAAGCCAGGATTCAGACACGGCTAAGACATCCGGGTTGGCAGAGTGTGCTAAAGCAGTGAATAAAACAAACTTAGGGAGGAGGCTTCTAATGTTAACATGCATGAGACCAAGGCTTTTACGGTTACAGAAGTCAACAAATGAGAGCACTTGGGGAATAGGAGTGGAGCTAGGCACTGCAGGTCCTGGATTAACCTCTACATCACCATAGGAACAGAGGAGGAGTAGGATGAGGATACGACTAAAGGCTATAAGAACTGGTCCTCTAGTACGTTTCGAACAGGGAGTAAGGGGGGCACGTTTCTGGGCGCGATAGAATAGATTCAAGGCATAATGTACAGACAAAGGTATGGTAGGAGGTTGGAGGTAAACCTAGGCATTGCGTGATGATGAGAGAGATATTGTCTCTAGAAACATTTAAACCAGGTGATGTCATCGCATATGTGGGAGGTGGAACTAAATTGTTGGTTAAGACATATTGAGCAGGGCTAGAGGCTCTACAGTGAAATAAAACAATAATCACTAACCAGAACAGTAATGGACAAGGCATATCGACATTGGGGAGAGACATGTATAGCTGAGTGATCATAAGGGTCCAGTGAATGGTTGGGCTGGCTGGAGACACGGCGATTCAGACAGCTAGCAGGCCGGGGCTACCAAGTTAACAGAAGGACCTTAGAGAGACGTCGCGATGGAGGAAAGTCTGTTTTAGCCTTCTTGTGCGGTTCCGTCGATAGACCAGTCATGATGGATTAGTAGGGTTCCGTGTAGCAGAGGGGTCCAGTCCAATTGGCAAATAGATCTATTCAGCTAACAGTCCAATATGCTCTAGACAGCTAGCGGGCCGCGGATAGCAGGTTAGCAGATGGGCATTCAGGGGATGTCACGACGGAGGGGCCTTTTGGAAAAAAAACCTTGGGCAGATTACGTCGGTAGTCCAGTCATGATGGACAAGCAGGGCTTCGTGTAGTAAAAGGGGCCCAGGCCGATTGGCAAAATAGGAATAGTGGTATGAGAAATTGGCCGATGGACCTATTAGCTAACAGTCCGATATGCTCTAAACAGCTAGCAGGCCACGGCTAGCAGGCTAGCAGATGGGCATTCAGGAGATGTCGCGACGTAGGAGCCAGTTGAGTAACCCCCTCGAGCAGATGAGGTCGCTAGTCCAGTCGTGAAGAATCAACAGGGTTCCGTACCTCGTACCGGCAGTAAAAGGGGTCCATTGGCAAAATAGGTATTGTAGCCCAAGAGTGGCTGATGGGCCTAGCATGGGCTAGCTCCAGGCTAATTGGTTCTTGCTTCGGGACAGAGACATTAGCCAGGAGTAGTCACTCGGATTGCAGCTAGCTAGCTGCGGTGATGGTGAGAAGGTTCAGAGCTTGCAGTAGGAATCCGTGGATATGGAGAGAAAATAGGTCCGGTATGCTCTGGTTTGAATCGCGATGTAGAAACTAGCGAGAGGTCTCCGAGCTAAAGGTTGCTAGCAGTGGTTAGCTGACTACTAGCTAGTAGCTAGGTAGCTGGCTAGCTTCTGTTGGGGGATTCCGATTCAGAGGTAAAGAAAAATACTTTAGAAAAAAAGCAGTTCCACACCACATTGGGTGTGGCGGGTTGCAGGAGAGTATTTTGAAGTTGAAGTATAGAAAAATATAAAAAAAGATATGTGAAGAAAAATATATAAAAAGATATACACATGGGACACGACAAGACGAAGGACAAAGGACATTTTGCTGGTCAGTCTGTGTCATGGAAAGAGCAGGTGTTCCTAATGTTTTGTACACTCAGTGTACCCACCAAAAATGCAAAGTAGCTTGTTTTTAACCATGCAAATGATATATATGTTTTTTGTCTGTGTGTGATGGTGGGGTCCAGCTGGGTCACAGTGTGCTACCTGTGTAGACACATGAAGAGCATGAAAGAGAGCGGCAGCACCTCCTCTCTCCGCCTGCACAGTCAGATGAGGGTCACCACTGGAATCCTGCAGGGAATTCTCTACTTCCTTTGTACGCTGTGGATCTTCATTGATCTTTCACCACTCTAAACCTAGTTATTGACCAGTCTGTTTTTAGACGACAGCTGATATTTGGCTTAAAGCCGAACAGGCTGTAAGGTCATTAAAGTTGTGTGGATGATATAGTCACTGTAGTACTGTAATCTCTCTTGGAAAGATGCAGGTAACATAAATGATTGTAGATGCAGGTAACATAAATGATTGTAGATGCAGGTAACATAAATGAATCTGTCGACGGACTCTGGAATGCGACAACTAACAACTGATCATTTGGACAAATCACGATTTTGCAGGTGCTCACATCTTTTGAATTATGAAAGGGAAGGGGATATTTGGGCCGTAGACTTGCCCGAAACTGGCTGAGAGTTTCAGTTTAGAGGGGCGGAGACTTTGCTAGTCTAGTTAGAACATTTTCTCAACCCAGAACTAAAATCACAAGAAGTGGCGTCAGCTACTCGTTTTGTATGTCTGTGTACGAGAGATTAACATTAAAGGGATAATTAGTTCCCTTTATTTAATTTGGGTCTGTGAAACTGTTCCATAATGTAGCTATAATGTGATAATCTGTTTTCTGTTTTACAAATGAGTAGTATACTGTGTTCATTTAATTATTTTTCCTTTTTTTTTTACCTGTTGACTTGGTCCTGTGTTTTCCATCTGTATCCGAGATGCAAACCAGGTTACGGTACATTTAAGGTGTTTTCCATATCCCAGGCATATGCTACACTGTACCTCATTTGTGTTTTTCCGTCATCAAAATCTGTCAGTTTTGCAGATAAAGATTATAAAGATGGTTAACTCATTCCAGGTGATTCAATACTGATATGATGTTTTTCTAGCCATTATCGTCTGAATACTGATATGAAGGACGATATACATCACTCCCTAATAGATATACCTCAGAAAACCGTAAATCTATGAGTTGCACAAGATCCCTTTTTGTTGTAGTCCAGCAGGCCCCAATAAAAAGTGGAATCCCTCTTTCCCCCTGTCAACACTGACTGCATATACAGTGCCTTCAGAAAGTACTCACGTCCTTTGACTTTTTCCACATTTTGTTGTGTTATAGCCTGAATTTAAAATATATGAAAATTTGTTTTTTTTTGTCATTGTCTACACACAATATCCCACAATATCAAAGTAGAATTATGTTTTATGTTTACAAGTGAATTATTTCAAGGTTTTACTGCTAACATACAAAGCATTACATGGGCTTGCTCCTACCTATCTTTCCGATTTGGTCCTACCGTACATACCTACACGTATGCTACGGTCACAAGACACAGGCCACCTTATTGTCCCTCGAATTTCTAAGCAAACAGTTGGAGGCAGGGCTTTCTCCTATAGAGCTCAATTTTTATGGAATGGTCTGCCTATCCATGTGAGAGACGCAGACGCGGTCTCAACCTTAAAGTCTTTATTGAAGACTCATCTCTTCAGTAGGTCCTATGATTGAGTGTAGTCTGGCCCAGGGGTGTGAAGTTGAACGGAAAGGCACTGGAGCGACGAAACCGCCCTTGCTGTCTCTGCCTAGCTGGTTCCCCTCTCTCCACTGGGATTCTCTGCCTCTAACCCTATTACTGTGGCTGAGTCACTGGCTTACTGGTGCTCTTCCATGCCGTCCCTAGGAGGGGTGCATCACTGAGTGGGTTGAGTCACTGACGTGATCTTCCTGTCCGGGTTGGCGCCCCCCTGGGGTTTGTGCCGTGGGCTATACTCGGCCTTGTCTCAGTTGGTGGTTTGAAGATATCCCTCTAGTTGTGTGGGGGCTGTGCTTTGGCAAAGTTGGTGGGGTTATATCATGCCGGGTTGACCCTGTCCGGGGGCATCGTCGGACGGGGCCACAGTGTCTCCCGACCCCTCCTGTCTCAGTCTCCAGTATTTATGCTGCAATAGTTTATGTGTCGGTGGGCTTGGATCAGTCTGTTGTATCTGGAGTATTTCTCCTGTCTTATCCGGTGTCCTGTGTGAATTTAAGTATGCTCCCTCTAACTCTCTCTCTTCTCTCATAGGACCTGAGCCCAGGACCATGCCTCAGGACTACCTGGCCTGATGACTCCTTGCTGTCCCCAGTCCACCTGGTCGTGCTGCTTCTCCAGTTTCAATGGTTCTGCCTGTGGCTATGGAACCCTGACCTGTTCACCGGACGTGCTACCTTGTCCCGGACCTGCTGTTTTCGAATCTCTCTCTCTACCGCACCTGCTGTCTCTAACTCTGAATGATCGGCTATGAAATGCCAACTGACATTTACTTCTGAGGTGCTGACCTGTTGCACCCTATACAACCACTGTGATTATTATTATTTGACCCTGCTGGTCATCTATGAACGTTTGAACATCTTAGCTATGTACTTTCCACCCGGCACAGCCGGAAGAGGACTGGCCACCCATCAGGGCCCGGTTCCTCTCTAGGTTTCTTCCTAGGTTCCTGCCTTTCTGGGGAGACTTTCCTAGCCACCGTGCTTCTACATCTGCTTTGCTTACTGTTTGGGGTTTTGGGCTGGCTTTCTGCATAGCACTTTATGACATCGGCTGATGTAAAAAGGGCTTAATAAATACATTTGATTGATTGATTGATTGATTGAATTACAAATAAAATGCTGAAATGTCTTGAGTCAATAAGTACTCAACCCCTTTATTATGCAAGCCTAAATAAGTTCCGGAGTAAATTTTTCCTTAACAAGTCACATGATCAGTTGCATGGACTCTGTTTGCAATAACAGTATTAAGCATGTTTTTTGAAAGACTACCTCATCTCTGTACCCCACTTATACAATTATCTGTAAGATAGGAATATGAAGTGTTATGTTTGGGGAAAATCCAATACAACACATTACTGAGTACCACTCTATACATTTTCAAGCATAGTGCTGACAGCATCTTCCTTTGGGTATGCTTGTAATCATTAAGGACTGGGGAGTTTTTCAGGATAAAAAAGAAATGCCATGGAGCATAGCACAGGCAAAATCCTAGAGAAAAATCTGGTTCATTCTACTTTCCACCAGACACTGGGAAATAAATTCACCTTTCAGCAGGACAGTAACCTGAAACACAAGGCCAAATCTACACTGGAGTTGCTTACCATAGAAGACGTTGAATATGGGCAGTTTTAATAGATTTTCAATTCAACTCAATTAAAACCATCAATGTCAAGACCTGAAAATGGTTGTCTAGCAATGATCAACAACCAATTTGACAGTGCTTGAAGAATTTTTAAAACAATAATGGGCAAATGTTGCATAATCCATGTGTGGAAAGTACTTACACTTACCCCAAAAGACAGCTGTAATCGTTGCCAAAGGTACTTCTATAAAGTATTTATTCAGGGGTGTGAAACCTTATGTAAACAAGATATTTCTGTATTTAATTTTCAATAAATGTGTTAATATATCTAAAAACATGTTTTCACTTTGTCATAATGGGGTATTGTGTGTAGATGGGTGAGAAAAATAAATATATTTAGTCCATTTTGAATTCAGGCTATAAGAACAAAATGTAGAATAAGTCAAGGGGTATTAATACTTTCTGAAGGCACTGTAAGCTCATTTTAATAATGCCTTATGAAGCTCATGTAATGTTCTACATTTACTTTGTTTTCATTGTAGTTTGTTACAGCTCATTAATTTCTGTATCTACCATGTAAATAGGTTATGCTACACTTACTTTGTTCTTTTGTTGCCTGAGTGAGACACCCCTGATATCACTGGCACTGGTGAGGTGTTGAGCATTTGAGCACCTTCAAGCTGAGAGAGAAGATACCACTGCGAACATATTCCTCTGGCTTGTCAGAAATGCAGCATTCCTATATCAAGATGGATGTCTTGACCTTGTTTTTTGCTTTTTGTCTTTTCTGTTCTGTCCACCGCGAGGCAGAGAGAGACTGAAACATCCTAGAAAGATACTCCTGGGATTCTTGGTTTGTTGCACAACTGTTTACCTGGCAGTGTTGGGGAATAGTTAACTACATGTTAGTAATTAAACTACATGTGTCAGTAACTTAGTGGTAGTTGAAATAAATTCCAATCTGGTCATGTTTTCAGTAGTTAATTACTTGTTTGCCATGTAGCGGTGTAGCTAACTACTGGAACTACACTACTTTTTTGCAAAAACCAAATATGGGTGAAGTAAGCAGGAATTTTATTTTAATTTTGCCTAATTTTAACTTGAAACATAATTTTTGTGTTTAACAGGATAAATGACACATTCTGTTAACATCTGAGTACAGAGTGATCTGTTCTTGCAATTTGCATTATATTTAGATATAATTTTTCATGAAATAGTTTGGATATAGTGAAATACTTTTTCAAAGTAACTTTAGTTAACTATATTTTTCTTAAGCGCAGCTTCAGTGTATTATAACTTCTTCCAGTGTGAAGTCATTTGTAGCTTGGTAAACTATATTTTCAGAGCAGCTGAAACATCAAACTCATCATCTACTAGGGCCTGTTTGTTGACAGCCCGTTATTTTTGTTTGATGCTGCTGTTTATCCTTCAGTTGTTTATCTCACCAATGTCTCTGGAAATAACAGCACCAACAGCACTTGCACCTCAACGGCATGTCTATATGTGAAAATGATCTTAGTCTTTACTGGTCTCTGCTTAAGATGGTGAGGTCGAGCTAGGCCACATTGTGCTTCCTGTGAAGACACATGAAGAGCACGAAAGAGAAGTGCAGCTCCTCCTCCTCTCCCCGCAAGTCAGATGAGGGACACCATCACTAGGATCCTGCAGGGAATGCTTTACTTTCTTTGAGCTCTGTGGATCCTGGCTGATTTCTTCAGCTGGAAACCTAATACAGACTGACAATAATTTGCAAACTTTCCACACATTTGTCTCTCTCTACATGTTTGTCACCACTGTAAACTTGGGTATTAGTCAGTCTGTTTTCAGACAGAGAGCAGCTGATATTTGGCTCCAAGTCCAGCAGGCTGTAATGTCATTGAAGTTGTGGGATAAAAGATTAAAGAATCACAGTTGTATGACAATGCCCCTTATACATTGTTAGATTTACTGTACCTGGAGGTGGTCTTGAGAAGAGCCGACCGGGCTCTCTTCCAGGTACGGCGACAGCGGCGGACAAACATCTGGGCCAAGGGTATGCCGACCTCTTCCTCTTGTTCTGGGAAGAGTGGGGGCTGGCTGATACCCCAAGGAACACTCGAAAGGCGAGAGCCCAGTGGCAGAGCAAGGGAGGGTGTTGAAGGCATATTCAACCCACACAAGTTGCTGGCTCCAGGTGGTGAGGTTGGTGGAGACAAGGCAGCAAAGAGTCGTCTCCAGGTCTTGATTGGCTTGCTCCAACTGGCCGTTGGACTGGGGTGGAACCCGGAGGACAGGCTGGCCGACGACCCAATGAGTGTGCAGAACGCCTTCCAGAACAGAGACGAGAACTGAGGGCCCCGGTCGGAGACCATGTCCACCAGGAGTCCATGGATCCAGGAGACATGCTGCATCATGAGCTGGGCCGTCTCTTTGGCAGAGGGTAGCTTGGGGAGAGGAATGAAGTGGGCGGCTTTGGAAAACCGGTCAACTACTGTCAGGATGGCCGTGTTGCCATCAGACGGGGGAAGACCTGTGACGAAGTCCAGGGAGATGTGAGACCATGGATGGTGAGGGACAGGCATTGGTTGAAGAAGATCAGCCAGAGCTTGCCAAGGAGTCTTGTTCTGCACGGACTGTGCAGGCGGCGCGAACGCGGAGACATCCGGTTCTAAAGTGGAGGAGTGGGCCCACTCCAGGACCTACGAGTGGACAGGGCCAGGCACCGACATCCCGTTATCTGCCCCCCCGACTGGGAACGCTGCGCCTCACGGACCTGCTTTACTGTTCCCCAGCTGAGTGCCATCGCCAGACACAAGTTGGGAAGGATGGTCTTGGGGTTCGAGGATGTAGCAGCGGGGCTATAGCGGCGTGACAGCGCATCCGGATTGATGTTCTTGGATCCTGGTCGGTAGAAGAGGGAGAAGTTAAACCGGGTGAAAAGCAGGGCCCACCTAGCTTGCCTGGAATTGAGACTCTTGGCGGTGCGGAGATATTCCAGATTCTTCTGGTCCGTCCCCACAATGAGCGGATGTTCCGCCCCCTCCAAACAGTGTCTCCACTCCTCCAAAGCCATCTTCACTGAGAGAAGCTCACGATTCCCCACATTGTAGTTCCTCTCCATGGCATTGAGCTGATGGGAGAAGAAGGCACAGGGATGTAACTTGAGGTCCAGGGCAGAACGCTTGGACAGGACAGGACAGCCCCCAGCATTGACCTCCACCACGAACTGATGAGACGGGTCATGTTGAACCAATATGGGAGCAGTGGTGAAGCGGTTCTTGAGGTCCTGGAATGCCCGGTCAGCAGCAGGGGACCATGTGAACAGAACCTTTGGAGAGGTGAGTGCAGACAAGAGGGAAGCTAGGGTGATGTAACCCCGGATAAAGAGGTGATAGAATTTGGCAAATCCCAGAAAATGTTGCAGCTGCACTCTGGACGTAAGCTGAGGCCAATCCACCAGCGCTCTCACCTTTCCGGGATCCATCTGTACATTGTCTGCAGCGATGATGTAACCAAGGAAGGGGATGGCGGAGCGATGGAATTCGCATTTCTCATTTTTCACAAAAAGCTGGTTCTCCAGGAGGTGTTGGAGGACATGTCAGACGTGGAGCACGTGTTCTATGACTGAGTGGGAGAAAACGAGGATGTCATCAGGAAGACGAAAATGAACCGGTTCAACATGTCGCAGAGAACATAACTAACCAGGGCTTGTAACACAGCAGCGACGTGGGAAATCCAAATGGCATGCCCAGGTACTCATAGTGGCCGCTAGCCGTGTTGAAGGTAGTCTTCCACTCGTCCCCTTCTCGTATCCGCACCAGTTGGTAGGTGTTCCGCAGGTTCAATTTGGAGAAAACGGTGGCCCCCTGGAGCAGCTCGAAGGCAGAGGCGATGAGTGGTAGCGGGTAGCGGTTCTTCACCGTGACATTTTTGAGGCCTCGGTAGTTGATGCACGGGCGCAGGGTTCTTCTTTGTGGAGAAGAAGGACAAAACTCTGCACCCATGCATCAACTACCGGGGCCTCAAGGCCGTCATTTTAAATAAGAATTTGTTCTTAACTGACTTGCCTAGTTAAATAAGGGTTAAATAATACATATATATTTTTAAATCAGGCCAGGTATTCCTGAGGCATTGTCCCAGGGCTCAGGTCCTTCAGGAGGGAGAGGGAGAAAGAATTAGAGGGAGCATAGTTAAAATTCACACAGGACTTCGGATAAGACAGACTGACCCTAGCCCCCCGACACATAAACTATCGCAGAATAAACACTGAAGGCTGAGACAGGAGGGGTAGGGAGACACTGTGGCCCCGTCCGACGGACAGGGCCAAGACCCAGATGTAGACAGCTAGAGTCACAGATGTTTATTGACCCAAACAGGGGGCAGGCAAAGGACAGGTCAAAGGCAGGCAGAGGTCCGTAATCCAGGGCAGAGTCAATAAGGTACAGAACAACAGGCAGGCAATGGGTCAGGACAGGCAGAATGGTCAGAACTGGGGAAACTAGGAAACAGAACTTCAGAAAGCAGGGAGATGGGAAAACACGCTGGTAAAACCTGACAAGACAAGACGAACTGGCAACAGACAAACAGAGAACACAGGTATAAATACACTGGGGATAATGAGGAAGATGGCCAACACCTGGAGAGAGTGGAGACAAGCACAAAGACAGGTGAAACAGATCAGGGTGTGACAGGGGTGTTCAGCATTTTAGCACCTGGAAGCTGAATTTTTTTCTACTAATCCCAGATTGTCCCAGCCCAGCGAGTGCTCTTCATCTGGGTGAAGAGGAACATCAAAATCATCATCTACTGGGACCTGTTTGTCGAAAGCCATTATTTTTTGTTTGATGCTGCTGTTAATATTTCAGTAGTTTTTCCTCATCAATGTCTCTGGAAATAACAGCACTAGCAGCGCACCTCAATGAATGACACTGCTTCTGGTTCAAATGGAATGTATTACACAAAGGAGACATGTCTTTATGTGAAAATAATCTTCATCATGAAAGAGAGCAGTAAACCTGGTTTTGGTCAGTCTGTTTTCAGACAGAGGGCAGCTTATTTTTCTCAAAGCCCAGCAGGCTGGAAGGTATTTGAAGTTGTGTGGATGAAGTTGTATGACATTGACCCATATGCATTGTTAGATTTAGATGGCATGTTATGCTGTGTTTAGTTAAAAAGGAAGATGAAGGGCCAGCTTCATGGACACAGATTAAGTCTATCTACCCGGGACTATAATGGATTTATTGAATAGCATAATGACACCTTGACTTCATAGACATTGCCTCAATAATTCCTTGATTATGGTTAATAATCTTCATCTGGAAATATTTAATCACAGACCATAGGCTAAAGGTCAAATGTAGGATTTTTGCATGTCCATGAAATTAAATGTTTAGTTCTTGGTTTACAACCAGAGTAAAACCTGCACCTGGATTTCTGCAATTCAATGCCAGGAAGGCCCCACAATAATTTTGGTATCAGATTGTGCTGCTAATTCTCACATAGAAGGATGTTTGATATACAATTGTGTCACAAACCATCACGTTTAAAATCACGATGAAAGTGGCATTTTTTACGCCCTTTTTAGACCTATCATGCTCCCTGTAAAACCCTATAATTTCTTAACCATACATGACACAGACACCATCTTGGAGTCAATAATATACTCCTTATAGTGTGCTTTTAAACATGGAGTATGTCTAGATTCTGAAATAAAAATGTTCATATTAATTTATTTATTTATTTAGTTCATTTTAAGATAATATACTCTACAAGTACATCACATTTACAAAGTGGATGCTCTACTACTTTTTAATTTATGATAAACTTTATTAGCACCACCAATACAGTGAATGGAAAAATGTATTCAAAAGGAACTCCCTCTGCTGGAGATTTGTTAAAAGTGATTGGTTAAAAACATATAATGTACATTTCTACATATAAAATGGCTCATATAGACAAACCTAGCAGAGCATCCACTCTGGAAATTTGACATGGGTAAATCGTTCCAAACAATATTGTCGAAAAAGAAGCTAAATCAAAAAGTCACTGTGGTCCTGTAATCTCAAATCACCAATTTGCAGGTACTTACATCTTTCGAATTTCGAAAAGGAAGGGGATATTTGGCTGCAGACTTGCCCAATACTGTCTGAGAGTATCCATTTAGAGAGGTGGAGACATCTCTAGTCTAGTTAGAACATGTGCTCAACCCAGAACTAAAATGGAGTCAGCTACTCATGTTGTACGTCTGTCCACGAGAGACTAACATTAAAGGGATAATTCGTTCCCTTTATTTAATTTGGGTCTATGAAACTGTTCCATAATGTAGCTACAATGTGATAATCTGTTTGTTTTACAAATGAGTAGTATACTGTGTTCATTTAATTATTTTTCCTTTTTTTTTTACCTGTTGACTTGGCCCTGTGTTTTCCATCTGTATCCGAGGTGCAAACCAGGTTACGGTACATTTAAGGTGTTTTCCATATCCCAGGCATATGCTACACTATACCTAATTTGTGTTTTTCCGTCATCAAAATCTGTCAGTTTTGCAGATAAAGATTATAAAGATGGTTAACTCATTCCAGGTGATTCAAAACTGATATGATGTTTTTCTAGCCATTATTGTCTGATACCGATATGAAGGACGATGTACCATGCCTCCCTAATAGATATACCTCAGAAAACCGTAAATCTGTGATTTAGACAAGATCCCTTCAGAATAAAAATTGGAATCCCTTTTTGTTAAATGTGATTGGTTAAAAACATATAATGCACATTTCTACATATAAAATGGCTCATATAGACAAACCTAGCAGAGCATCCATTCTGGAAATTTGACATGGGTAAATCGTTCCAAACAATATTGTCGAAAAAGAAGCTAAATCAAAAAGTACTTTTGAGATATTAATATATTTAATGTTGAATAAATGTATGTGATTTTATTTCATAATCCAGACATACTCCCTATTTTAGAGCACACTATAAAGAGTGTAATGACACCAATACATTGTCTGTATCATGTGCGGTTCATAGATCATAGCATCTTACAAGAGGAATATATGGGTCTAAAAAGGGCCTAAAATTTAAACTTTCATCATTATTTTCGCAAAAATTGATTCTGATACAAATGTAAAAAGCATATCAAACATCCTTCCTCCCAATGAAGTTTCTATGTGAGAATTGCCAGAACAATCTGAGATGGCAAAACATGGAATCGCCCATTTAATCTGGGTCTGTGAAACTGGTCCATTGAGTAGGCTTTAATGTGATAATTACCCTTTCTCTTTTCTTCAAATGTTTTTCTATTAATAGATGTATCTATTTATATATTGGGGCGTACAGCAGGTCAGCGACCAGGGGGAGACTCGTCGAGGCGAGGCAGAGAATGTGGGCACTCTGATAACGTGATCAGATCAGGGTTGATGTTACGCAGCATCAGCATGGACGAGTTGATAGCTCAGTTCATCTGGGCCCAACAAGCTCAACATGCGGTTCAGGAACAAATGCTGGAGGAACAGCGACTACAAAACGGCCGCCTCATTGAGGACATCAGGAAGCTACAAGGAGGAGCGTCTACTGAATCACATCCAAACCAGGTTTTAACCTGTTGGGGATAGGGGGCAGTATTTGCACGGCCGGATAAAAAACGTACCTGATTTAATCTGGTTACTACTCCTGCCCAGTAACTAGAATATGCATATAATTAGTAGATTTGTTTGTTTCTAAAACTGTTTGAATGGTGTCTGTGTATAACAGAACTCATATGGCAGTCAAAACCCTGAGACAAAAACAGGAAGTGGAAATCTGATGTGTGGAATCACTTTCAAGCCTTTGCCATTGAAACACACAGGGACTTATTAATCATTTAGCACTTCCTAAGGCTTCCACTAGATGTCGACAGTCTTTACAAAGTGGTTTGAGTCTTCTATGGTAGAAACTGACCCAATGAGAGGCTTGGGAAGTTGGTCACAGGGGGAGGGCCATTACTACTATGACGCGGGCGCCCATGGGAACCCTTTTGTTCCGAAACGTTTAGTAAGACAATGCAATCGTCCGCCTTGAATATTATTGAAGCTCTGGTTGAAAAAGGCCCTAAAGATTTATGTTATACAACGTTTGACATGTTTGAACGAACGTAAATATATTTTTTTTGCACATTCGTGACGACAAGTCCAGCGCGCCTCGTACATTATGAGTAGCCTTCGGAACGGGCTAACAAGAAGGAACTATTCGGACATAAATTATTAACTTTTTCAAACAAAACTACATTTGTTGTGGACCTGGGATTCCTGGAAGTGCCTTCTGATGAAGATAATCAAAGGTAAGTGAATATTTACAATAGTATATTTGATTTTAGATGGTTCCAAGATGGCGCTAACATGTATCGCCTAGCCTATTTTTCTGAGCATACCACGTCATTTATTGCAAAGTGTGATTTCCCAGTAAAGTTATTTTTAAATCTGGCAATGTGGTTGCATTCATGAGATGTTAATCTATAATTCTTTGAATGACAATATTACATTTTAACAATGTTTTCGAATAGTAATTGTGTAAATTGTAGCACTGATTCACCGGAAGCATTTGAGGGAAAAAAAAATCTGAATGTCACGCGTCGATGTAAAATGCTGTTTTTATATATAAATATGAACTTTATCGAACAAAAAATGCATGTATTGTGTAACATGATGTCCTAGGAGTGTCATCTGATGAAGATTGTCAAAGGTTAGTGCTGCATTTAGCTGTGTTTTTGGTATTTGTGATGCATGCTAGTTGCTTTGAAAATGGCAGTGTGATTTTTTTTGGCAGGGTACTCTCCTAACATAATCTAATGTTTTGCTTTTGCTGTAAAGCCTTTTTGAAATCGGACAACGTGGTTCGATTCAGGAGAGGTGTATCTATAAAATGGTGTAAAATAGTCATATGTTTGAGAAATTGAAGTTATAGCATTTATGAGGTATTTGTATTTCGCGCGACGCGATTCAGCAGTACGCAGCGGCCTATCTGGATGATATCATCATCGACAGCCAAGGTTGGGAAGAGCACCTGACGCGCCTCCAGGCAGTGTTGGTCGCGCTCAGACAAGCCGGGTTGACCGCGAACCCCAAGAAATGCAAACTAGTGTTCGAGGAGGTGGAATATCTGGGGTATTTGATCGGACAGGGGAACGTCAAGCCCCAGGAGAGGAAGGTTCACGCGGTACGTGACTGGCCCGTTCCACTCACCAAGACACAGGTCAAGTCCTTCCTGGGACTGGCAGGATACTATCCCCAACTTTGCGGCTATAGCTTCCCCCCTCACCAATCTAACCAGGGCCCGCCTCCCGAAAACAGTGAAATGGTCAGACGAGACAGAAGCGGTGTTCAGCCGTCTGAAGGAAGCGCTATGCTCCCATCCGATTCTCGTAACGCCCGATTTCCAGGTGCCGAAGGTGGTCCAGTCGGATGCATGTGATACGGGACTAGGTGCCGTTCTCTCCCAGATACACGATGGGGAGGAGCACCCCATCAGGGTACATCAGCCAAAAGCTGATACCAAGAGAAAAAAAGTATTCTATTGTTGAGAAAGAGTGTCTAGCGGTGAAGTGGGCGCCAGACATTCTCAATAATTACCTGTTAGGTACCCACTTCACCCTGGTCACGGACAATACTTCCCTGGTCTGGATGGCCAGGGGAAAGGACAAACGATTAGGTCACCAGGTGGTTCTTGTCCCTTCAACGCTTCTCTTTTTCCTGTTGTGAACAGATCAGGGGCGAAGCATGGAATCGCAGATGCCCTATCGAGAAGGGGGACATACGTCGCACTCATGACAGTCCCCTCCCCAACAGAGCTAAGGAGGTGGGGGGTGTGGCGTACAACAGGTCAGCCACCAGGGGGAGACTCGTTGAGGACTGGTGACAGATGGAGTATACATCACGAGTCGATGGCTCCATCTGCTGGACGTGCCAGGTCTCGACGGGATCTCCGGCCAGGACTAATTGGGAGTTGGTGAGTAATCAAGGGCTGATTGCTCACCAGCTGTACAAGTCCCATAAAGCTGCCAGAAGGGCAGCACACAGGGGAGAGAGTGGTGGAAGGAAGGACTCCCGTATAGTTGGGGACGGTTGCAGAGGTAACAGGAGTGAGTTCAGTTTTTGATCCCCATAGGATACAGCAAGACCCGGAGTCCAGAAGACGATATCCCGGAGAAGGTCTCATGGGGGAGACCTATTATTTTCTTTTAAACTATTATTTTAATAAACACCTTTGAAACTGAGCTAATCCTACTCTGTCCGTGTCTGATCTGTGTAAACGTTTTGACCCAACCCCCTGGTCTGCCACAATATATATATATATATATATATATATATATATATATATATATATATATATATATATATTATTGTTCACTTTTATTTATTTATTTATTTATTTGTACAGTTTTTGGTCCATGTTTCTACATAGTGATTTACGTCTATATCAGAGATGCAAAGTGGAGAAGGTGGAAAGTTTTAAGTTCCTCGGTTTACACATCATGGACCAACTGAAATGGTCCACCCACACAGACAGTGTGGTGAAGAAGGCGCAACAGCGCCTCTTCAACCTCAGGAGGCTGAAGAAATGTGGTTTGTCACCTAAAACCCTCACAAACTTTTACAGATGCACAATTGAGAGTATCCTGTCGGGCTGTATCACCGCCTGGTACTGCAACTGCACCGCCCACAAACACAAGGCTCTCCAGAGGGTGGTGCGGTCTGCACAATGCATCACTTGGGGAAAACTACCATCCCTCCAGGACACCTACAGCACCCGATATCACAGGAATGCCAAAAAGATCATCAAGGATGACAACAACTACCCGAAAACTGCCTGTTCACCCCGCTACCATCCAGAAGGCGAGATCAGTACAGGTGCATCAAAGCTGGGACGGAGAAACTGAAAAACAGCTTCTGTCTCAAGGCCATCGCAATAACATCTGCTAACCATGTGTATGTGACCAATACAATTTGACCTGATTTGAAACAGGTTATGTACCTTTGAACATATTTTCATACCTCAGACGTATGATATTTCTTTGGTTTTTCATCTTCATCCTTCTTCCATGGACTATCAACACATATAATCTGTTTAGCAAATTTGAAGATAACCATGCATTTCCTTGCTGTAAATTGACTTATACACTGAGTGTACAAAACATTAGGAACACATTCCTAATATTAAGTTGCACCCCCCCTTTGCCCTCAGAAGAGCCTCAATTTGTCAGGGCATGGACTCTATAAGGTGTTTAAAGTGTTCCACAGGGATGCTGGCCCATGTTGACAACAATGCTTCCCACATTTTGTGTCAAATTGGCTGGATGTCTTTTGGGTGGTGGACCATTCTTGATACACACGGGAAACTGTTCAGTATGAAAAACACATATTTTGTCTTACCCATTCACCCTCTGAATGGCACACATACATAATCCATGTCTCAGGGTTTAACAATCCTTCTTTAACTTCTTACGGATCATTGGGACGCTAGCATCCCACATCGACAACATCCGGTGAAATTGCAGAGCGTGAAATTCAAATTACAGAAATCGTAATATTAAACATTCATGAAAATACAAGTGTTATACATCAGTTAAATGCTTCATTTATTTTTAATCCTACCCTTTGTCAGATTTCAAAAAGGCTTTACGGCGAAAGCACACCATGCGATTATCTGAGGACAGCGCCCCGCACACAAAAGCCTTACATAGATTTCCAACCAAGCAGAGGCGTCACGAAAGTCAGAAATAGCGATAAAATAAATCACTTACCTTTGAAGATCTTCATCTGGTTGCAATCACAAGGGTCCCAGCTACATAAGAAATGGTAATTGTGTTCGATAAAGTCCTTCTTATATCCCAAAAAAGTCAATTTCATTGGCACGCTTGACTCAGTAATCCACGGGTTTCCCTCGTTCAAAATGCATACAAATGAATCCCGTAAGTTACCAATAAACTTCGTCCAAACATATCAAACAACGTTCCTAATCAATCCTCAGGTACCCTAATATGTAAATAAATGATAAAATTCAAGACGGAGAACACCGGAGACTATTACCGGAGATAAATAACGAAGTGCACGCCCTCACCGGAACGCACAACAAACACTACAGCTAAAATGGGAGCCACTTAGAATTTTTTTTCTACAAACAAGCCTGAAACTCTTTCTAAAGACTGTTGACATTTAGTGGAAGCCCTAGGAACTGCAATCTGGGAGGTCTTCGTTTTATATTCCCATTGCCAGCCATTGTAATCAGTGGTGAGCTGAAGAAAAATAATTCTGGATGGATTGTCCTCGGGTTTTCGCCTGCCATATCAGTTCTGTTATACTCACAGACATTATTTTAACAGTTTTGGAAACTTTAGAGTGTTTTCTATCCAATACTACCATACTATTATATGCATATCCTAGCTTCTGGCCCTGAGTAACAGGCAGTTTACTTTGGGCACCTCATTCATCCAAACTTCTGAATACTGCCCCCTAGCCTGAAGAAGTTAACCTGTATCCTCTCCTTCATCTACACTGATTGAAGTGGATTTAACAATTTAAACAGGATTCACCTGGTCAGTCTATGTCATGGAAAGAGCAGGTGTTCTTAATACTTTGTACACTCAGTACCATTTATACCATGGCATTGTTGAACACTTGATTCCGATTGGCTAGAATGGAATTCTAGAACATGCATTATTTTCCTATAATGCACGCTATAATTCAATGGCTAAAGTTCATTCTGACATGTTCTATGTTTGAGCTGCCTTTGAATGCAAAAGAACATCATTAATTTGAATTAGTTAAAAAAATCTTGCATGAAATGTGACTTTTAGTGCTTTTGGTTTGTTTGTAACAAATGTAACTTGTTCTATGTCTAGAGTACAGCTGCAACGTTTCTTGGGATTTGCCAACTTTTACTGCTGCTTTATCCGGGGCTACAGCACCCTGGCTTCCCACCTGTCTGCACTCATTGTTCCCAAGGTTCCATTCATGTGGTCCTGAGCTGGTGACCGGGCGTTCCGGGATCTCAAACACCGCTTCACCACAGCTCCCATCTTGGTTAATCCTGACCCGTCCCACCAGTTCGTGGTGGAGGCCGATTCTTCGGATGTCAGAGTGGGGGCTGTCCTGTCCCAGTGGTCTGCCTTGGACCTCAAGTTACATCCCTGCGCCTTCTTCTCCCACTGCCTCAACGCCATGGAGAGGAACTACGATGTGGGGAATCGTGAGATTTTCGCAGTGAAGATAGCGTTGGAGGAGTGTAGGCACTGGCTGGAGGTGGCGGAACATCCTTTCATTGTGTGGACCAACCACAAGAACCTGGAATATCTCCGCACTGCCAAGTGCCTCAATTCCAGGCAAGCTAGGTGGGCCCTACTGTTCACCCGGTTCAACTTCTCCCTCTCATACCGTCTGGGATCCAAGAATGTCAAGCCGGATGCGCTGTCTCGCAGCTACTACCCCGTAACCTGAGACCATCCTACCCACCTCGTGCCTGGTGAATAGGGAAGCAGGTTCGTGAGGCGCAGCGTTCCCAGCCAAACCCTGGGGGGGGGGGGGGGGGGGGGGCAGATAACCGGCTGCTCGTTCCTGACGCGGTCCGCTCCTCGGTCCTGGATTGGGTCCACTCCTACAGGCTTGCCTGCCACCCGGGCTCCTGTCGGACCCTGGCTTTTGTGCAACAACGCTCTTGGTGGCCTACCATAGTTCTGATGTCTCCGTATTTGTCACCGTTTGCACGGTCTGTGCACAGAACAAGACTCCTCAGCAAGCTCTGGTTGGTCTCCTCCAACCTCTGCCTGTCCCTCACTGTCCCTGGTCTCACATCTCCCTGGACTTTGTTATGGGTCTTCCCCTGTCTGATGGCAACACCGTCATCCTGACCGTGGTGAATCGGTTTTCCAAAGCCGCCCACTTCATTCCTCTCCCCTCTGCCAAAGAGACGGTCCAGCTCATGGTGCAGCACGTCTTCCAGATCCATGGACTACCATTAGACATGGTCTCTGACCAGGGTCCTCAGTTCTAGTTCTGGAAGGCGTTCTGCACCCTCATTGGGTTGTCGGCCAGCCTGTCCTACAGGTTCCACCCCCAGTCCAACAGCCAGTCAGAGCGAGCCAACCAGGACATAGAGACTACTCTGCGCTGCCTGGTCTCTGCCAACCCCTCTACCTTTAGGCAGCGGATTGCCACCCGACCCCGGCAAGCGGATCGCCACCCGACCCCAGCTCCGGTATCGTCTCGAGCAGAAGGTATGGCTATCCACTCAGGATCTGCCCCTCCGGGTGGAATCCCGCAAACTTGCCTCCCCAGTTGATCGGCCCTTTTTCCATCTCCAAAGTCATTAGCCCCTCTGCTGTTTGTCTTCTGTTGCCCGGTACCCTCCGTATACATCCCACCTTTTATGTGTCCAGAGTTAAACCCCTGTCACACAACCCTTTGTTTCCTAGTCCTTCCCGGTTTTGATCCTTCTGCCTGCCCTGACCCTGCCTGCTGTTCTATACCTTGCCCCACCTCACTGGATTATTAAACCCTGACCATGAGACTGCCTGCCGTTCTGGACCCTTTGCACCTTCTCTGGATTACTGACCCCTGCCTGCCTTTGACCTGTCATTTGCCTGCCCCTGTATTAGAAATACACTTTTTTTTCTTCGACACTGTCTGCATTTGGGTCATACCTGAAAAGTGATAGCTTTTGGTTCATTTGTAAAAAAGTGTGACCTTGACTTTCCTTTGTGTGCTCAATAAATAAACAATATAGAACAGAGTAGGTTGTTGCCTATATTTTCATTGTTGGCTTCAGACAACCAATTGATCTTAGGGACGTGGAGAACTATGCAGTAGATCTAATCCAAAAGGCACCTGAACCGGTATTTATTTCTTCAATTAACATGAATAATTCCCTTCAATCTCAAATGTCATATTATTGGCCAGGACATATCACACAAACATTTAACACATTTTCTTTATTAGTTGAATGTTTGTGATATTATTTTGTCTTAGCCAGTGTTATGATCGCTAGCGTACCATACACCCCTGCAGTGCAGGGGGCCACACAAGCTCTTGGGGTCCCCTGGAGTTCGCCGCCCCCCCCCCCCCCCAGATAGCAAATGAACTCCTTGGGAAGGAAGAAAGGACGCCTGTATAGTTACTTGGTGTATTGATACACCATCCAAAGTGTAATTAAAAACTTTACCACACTCAAAGGGATATTCAATGCCTGCTTTTATTCCTTTTTTTACCCATCTATCATTAGGTGCCGTTTGCAAGATATTGGAAAACCTCCTTGGGCTGGGTTTCCTAAGATCATTGTAATTCCATTCAAACTAAGTGGACGAAAGATGAGACTATTTGGAATTGGCCATATGGAATATTCTCTTTTAGCCTCAAAAAACTTGGCGAGCCCACAAACCCAAGGGCTCTTTTGAATGCAACCAGTGCAACCATTGCACAGAAAAAGTATTTTGTTGACACAGATTCTAAATGTCAAGCATTTCGTTAAATGCAAATCCATTCCTGTCATCTACAGATTGGAATGTCCACAGTGCAGGGTGTTTTATATTGGACGGATAAAGAGATGCCTTCAAGACCGCTTAGCGGAACACAAGTACGCCATACGGGTAGGCAATGAATTTGATCTTCAATTAGAAAAAGGGACCTTCTTAAACAGCTAAACCAAAGGGAAAGTTTTGGGATTTACAAACTACAGGCCACTATGTACCCTGATTTAAATGAAGATATGGATTTCTCACCTTTCCTGTAGGGTCATGATAGGTCCATTTGCTGTCATCTAGTGGACATTTTGCTCTATTGCCCTCAGCAATGTTTAAACTGTTGTTGTCCATGTATGTTGTGTTCTCGTGTACTATGGAATAGATGGCTCTCCTATTCTTGGCACTTTGCCCAGCATATTTTAGGTTCGAACTACCTTTCTAGGCGTTCTGATGCTTCTAGCTTTGAGCTAAAACATTTTTTATAACATAGCAACAGCATTTAACTTTTTAAGGTGTATAGTATTGCTTACTATTTGTTAGTTAGTTTTAAAACTTTGTTTCCATTGAACATGCCATACAAATAAAGACATTTTATTAATTATATGAAGAGTGCCTTGGTCCTCCTTTCTTTTTGATCTTCTATTCTATATTCAATTTCTGTCAAAAATTAAACACCACATTTAATAACAGAAGAATGTCTTACATTTTCCTTATGCCAAACCATATCTGAGAATCAGAGCATACAAAATGTAATTTGATACATATCTGGGTGAATTTCCATGGCCATTATATTGGGTCAAATGACATTCCTTAGACCTATGATGAATTATTCATTACAGCTAAATAAGTTTACTTCCAAAGGTCATTTTTGAAGCTTCTGTATTGCAATAGTCTACACACCATGGAAATACAATGGATTTTACACAGCATACTACGATTCCCAGAGTGTATTGTAACTCCCAGGATGCAATACTCCACCCAGGACTGCTGGCTGGCTAGTGGCTACTGCTAGCAAGTACAGACAATTTGGAATTAGTCTAATTATATTGCTGTCATAGCTAAGTTATGATTGCATTTCAGATTACTTTTGGTTTGTACTCATATTATAATGCTCAAATGAATGTCACACTGAATATATGTTCATGTCACTGTCACTCAAAAATAATTAGAATTTAATTGCTATAGTAGAATAACGTTACAATGCAAATGTCATGTGTAAAATAGTTTGTCGTTTTGCAACGCATCCTCCTTTCCACTGCACTGCTTTGTCTAAAAGCTCTCAGTCTCACGTCAGAATTAGACGTTCTTTGATGTTTCTCAAAGATAAAATGTAGAAGTTGTTCCAAACGTCAAATCTCAAAGTGTATAAGGTTAAGCTTAGGCATTAACTGTGAATGGCAACCCAACCAAATTCACATAAATATATGAGTTATAGATCTCCTCATTGAAAGAAAGTCTAAGAAGCGGTAGATCTGTTTGAAGTGCGCCATTTCTATGCTTCCCGTTCTTAAGTTTAGTTTTTTTGTTTACAATATTTTTGGTTATGGGAAAAAAAAAAAAGAAAATCACAGCGGTTTAGGTGGTACAATGATTCTGTACTCTATACTTACTTGTTTTGTCACAAACTGAAATTAGAATAACTATTCGAATTTTTGTAAACAGGAAATGGCGGAGCAATTTCTACATAGTGCACCTTTAAAACAAAAATCTCAGACGGATGGACGTCGAATATTGACTTGTATAACGGACAACCTGCCTAGCTTTGTAACACCTTTTGCTTAGTTATTTCAGTGGGCTGGCCCTCATCATCTGTTCTGTAAGCAAAGTATTCACGTAGTTCGCTCTTGGAACCAGATTTGTCAACAAGATGTGGGTGTGGAGGTAAGATGTGATCATTACAAGAAGCCATGCTGTCAGAATTTTCTATCTCCTCTCCCTTGCTCTCAAAAGTGGGTGGTCACGCTGTATCTACCCCGCCTAGTGGGAACCCTTCCTTCATCAGAAACTGCTCATTCGATTATATGTCAAAAGCAACAATCCATTTCATTATAGAAGTGACCATGTATTCAAAATGTGTGGATTCATGTCCATCTGTTCTGGAAGTGTGTGTGTGTGTGTGTCTGTGTGTGCACATGTGTATCTGTGGACATTAGTGATGCGGCGGTCAGCTGTTTGATTACCCACACCAGACCACAATGGCTAATAACCAATACGCAAATGACCGACTTACTAAACATCTATGCGATAAAGTCCAAGTCTAAATCCTGCACCCGACCCTAATCTGCTAATATAGAAGCACTGTAGCCTACAGTCAGAAACAGCAGAATACTTTTTTTGACTTATTTAGATAGGTTTCTGCTTATAATTTCAGACATTTTGGAAGGCTATTTGTTAGTCAACTTTTCTATAATCAGATACATGCAGCTTTCCATCTGTCATTATATGTTGACCTAGTAGATTAAATAAACACTTGCTTGCCAGAATAATGTCATGAATCGAGAGAATGAGTCAATCCTAATCAAATGTTATTGGTCGCATACACATATTTAGCAGATGTTATTGCGAGTGTAGCGAAATGCTTGTGTTCCTAGCATCAGCAGTGCAGTAATAACAAACAACACACAACAATACACACAGATCTAAAAGTAAAAGAATGGAATGAAGAAATATATAAATATTAAGATGACCAATGTCAAAGTACGGAGTATAAATATATATACAGTACCAGTCAAAAGTTTGGACACACCTACTCATTCAAGGGTTTTTCTTTATTTTTACTATTTTCTACATTGTAGAATAACAGTGAAGACATCAAAACTATGAAATAAAACATATGGAATTATGTAGTAACCAAAAAAGTGTTAAACAAAACTCGGGACTCAAGTCCAAACACCCAGAAAAGGCTACTCTGATGTTATCCTCATTGAATAATCCTTATACGTATCAGTCTGGTGTTTTCTGTAATGACCTACTGTAAGTGATAACTGTTTTATATCTGTGTTCGTAATGGCTACTCAGTGTAACGACCTGTCCTGATTTGTCATAGATTCGTGCTAAAAAACTTCAATGAGCAATCCTTCATTCATAACCTGGCCTCTGTAAATTGATATAGAATCAAGACTCTTGGACCTTCTTTTTAATATTTTCAGTGGTATTGTTAACAAACACACTGAATAAAGAAAATGTTAATCAAAAACAGGTTCAGCCCCTGGGGTTCACCGTGATCTGGTAGAGTTACTCCACCTCAAGAATTCCATTTGGCGAAAGGCTCTGCACACGCGTACTTAGGCTGACTGGCTCTCGTTCAGGCAAATGAGAAATAAGTGCGCTCAGGCTATGCTGAAGGCCAAAGTTAGTTACTGTAAGGAGCCGTTCTCTCGCTGTGGGTCTAACCCCAAGAAGTTTTGGAAAACGGTTAAAGACCTGGAGAAAAAACCCTCCTCCTCACAGCTGCCCATATCCCTTAATGTTGATGATGTGGCTGTTACTGACAAAGCACATGGCTGAGCTCTTTAATCACCACTTCATTAAGTCAGGATTCCTATTTGACTCAGCCATGCCTCCTTGCCCGTCCAACATTTCCTCATCTCCCACCCCTTCTAATGCGACTAGCACCGATGCTCCTCCCCTTTATCTCCCTGCCCCGCTACAAAGTATCTCCCTGCAGGCGGTCACTGAGTCTGAGGTGCTAAAGGAGCTCATTAATAACTTGACCCCCAAAAAACATTTGAGTCAGATGGTTTCGATCCTTTCTTCTTTAAGGTTGCAGCTCATATCGTCGCCAAGCATATCTCTGACCTTTTCAACCTGTCTCTCCTCTCTGGGGAGGTTCCCAGTGCTTGGAAAGCAGCCACAGTGCATCCTTCATTTAAAGCTGGAGATCAAGCTAATTCTAACTGTTATAGGCCAATTTTTATTTTGCCCTGTTTATCAAAAGTGTTGGAAAAACTAGTCAATAATCAACTGACTGGCTTTCTTGATGTCTTTAGTATTCTCTCTGGTATGCAATCTGGTTTCCGCTCAGGTTATGGATGTGTCACAGCAACCTTAAAGGTCCTAAATGATGTCACCATTGCCCTTGTTTCTAAGCAATATTGTGCTGCTATTTTTATTGACTTGGCCAAAGCTTTTCATACGGTAGACCATTCCATTCTTGTGGGCCGGCTAAGGAGTATTGGTGTCTCTGAGGGGTCTTCAGCCTGGTTTGCTTACTACCTCTCTCAAAGAGTGCAGTGTATAAAGTCAGAACATCTGCTGTCTCAGCCACTGCCTGTCATCAAGGGAGTACCCCAAGCCTTGATCCTAGGCCCCACGCTCTTCTCAATTTACATCAATTTACAACATAGCTCAGGCAGTAGGAAGATCTCTTATCCATTTACATGCTGATGATACAGTCTTATACTCAGCTGGCCCCTCCCCGGATGTTGCTTTAAAGGCTCTACAACCAAGCTTTCTTAGTATCCAGCAAGCTTTTCTGCCATTAACCTAGTTCTGAACACCTTCAAAACAAAGGTCATGTGGTTTGGTAAGAAGAATATCCCTCTCCCGACCGGTGTGATTACTACCTCTGAGGGTTTAGAGCTTGAGGTAGTATACCTCATACAAGCACTTGGAAGTATGGCTAGATGGTACATTGTCCTTCTCTCAGCAGATATCAAAGCTGCAGGCTAAGGTTAAATATAGACTTGGTTTCCTCTACCGTAATCGCTCCTCTTTCACCCCAGCTGCCAAACGAACCCTTATTCAGATGACCATCCTACCCATGCTAGATTACACAGACACAATTTATAGATCGGCAGGTAAGGGTGCTCTCAAGTGGCTAGATGTACTTTACGGCCACTCAGCCACCAGATTTTCCACCAATGCTCCTTGTAGGACACATCACTGCACTCTATATCGCAAGATCCACTGGTTAATGCTTCTTTATAAAATCCTCTTAGGTCTCACTCCCCCCTATCTGAGATAACTACTGCAGCCCTCATCCTCCACATACAACAACTGTTCTGCCAGTCACATTCTGTTAAAGGTCCCCAAAGCACACACATCCATGGGTCACTCCTCTTTTCAGTTCGCTGCAGCTAGCGACTGGAACGAGCTGCAACAAACACTCAAACTGGACAGGTTTTTTGACATTCCTTCATTCAAAGACTCAATCATGGACACTCTTACTGACAGTTGTGGCTTTTTCACGTGATGTATTGTTGTCTCTACATTCTTGCCCTTTGTGCTGTTGTCTGTGCCCAATAATGTTTGTACCATGTTTTGTGCTGCTTCCATGTTGTGCTACTGCAATGTTGTGTGGCTACCATGTTGTGTTGCTACCGTGCTGTGTTGTCATGTGTTGCTGCCATGCTGTTGTCTTAGGTCTCTCTTTATGTAGTGTTGTGGTGTCTCTCGTCATGATGTGTGTTTTATCCTATATTTTTAATCCCAGCCACCGTCCCTGCAGGAGGCCTTTTGCCTTGTGGTTGGCCGTCATTGTACATTAGAATTTATTCTTAATTAACTGACTTGCCCAGTTAAATAAAGGTTAAATAAAAAATAATTAGATATAAACTCAGCAAAAAAAGAAAACGCCCTCTCACTGTCAACTGCGTCTATTTTCAGCAAACTTAACGTGTAAATATTTGTATGAACATAAGATTCAACAACTGGGAAATAAACTGAACAAGTTTCACAGACACGTGACTAACAGAAATGTAAAAATGTGTCCCTGAACAAAGGGGGTCAAAATCAAAAGTAACAGTCAGTATCTGGTGTGGCCACCAGCTGCATTAAGCACTGTAGTGCATCTCCTCCTCATAGACTGCACCAGATTTGCCAGTTCTTGCGGTGAGATATTACCCCACTCTTCCACCAAGGCACCTGCAAGTTCCCGGACATTTCTGGGGGGAATGGTCCTATCCCTCACCCTCCGATCCAACGTCCCAGACGTGCTCAATGGGATTGAGATCCGGGCTCTTCGCTGGCCATGGCAGAACACTGACATTCCTGTCTTGCAGGAAATCACGCACAGAACGAGCAGTATGGCTGGTGGCATTGTCATGAAGGAGGGTCATGTCAGGCCTACAAGGAGGGTCACAACAGGCCTACAAGCCCTCAGTCCAGCCTCTCTCAGCCGATTGCGGACAGTCTGAGCACTGATAGAGGGATTGTGCATTCCTGGTGTAACTCGGGCAGTTGTTGTTGCTATCCTGTACCTGTCCCGCAGGTGTGATGTTCAGATGTACCGATCCTGTGCAGGTGTTGTTACACGTGGTCTGCCACTGCGAGGATGATCAGCTGTCCGTCCTGTCTCCCTGTAGCGCTGTCTTAAGCGTCTCACAGTACGGACATTGCAATTTATTGCCCTGGCCACATCTGCAGTCCTCATGCCTCCTTGCAGCATACCTGAGGAACGTTCACGCAGATGAGCACGGACCCTGGGCATCTTTCTTATGGTGTTTTTCAGAGTCAGTAAAAAGGCGTCTTTAGTGTCCTAAGTTTTCATAACTGTGACCTTAATTGCCTACTGTCTGTAAGCTATTAGTTTCTTAACAACTGTTCCACAGGTGCATGTTCATTATTTGTTTATGGTTCATTGAACAAGCATGGGAAACAGTGTTTAAACCCTTTACAAAGAAGATCTGTGAAGATATTTGAATTTCTACGAATTATCTTTGAAAGACAGGGTCCTGAAAAAGGGACGTTTCTTTTTTTGCTGAGTTTATATATTCAATCTGTCATTTAGGTTAGTATTGTGGAGTAACTACAGTGTCATTGATTCATTCTCAGTTTTCTCCTATCCTTACACTCTGTAACTGTTTTAAAGTCACCATTGGCATCATGGTGAAATCCCTGAGCGGTTGTCCTTCCTCTCCAGCCAATGAGTTAGGAAAGACGCCTGTGTCTTTGTAGCGACTGGGTGTGTTGATAACCCTTCCAAAGTGCAATTAATAACTTCACCATGCTAAAAGGGATATTCAATGCCTGCTTTTCTTCCCCCATCTACCAATAGATTCTGTTGAATCTAAATGAACGAAAGATGATCTTAGTGCTACGATGCTTTTGGGAAACCCAACCCGGGTTTCCATGCTTGATTGACGGATCTTACAGATAATTGTACGTGTGGGGTACTGAGATGATGTGGTCATTCAAAAATCATGTTAAAACCTGTTAGGGATAGGGGGCAGTATTTTCACGGCCGGATAAAAAACGTACCCGATTTAATCTGGTTATTACTCCTGCCCAGAAACTAGAATATGCATATAACTAGTAGATTTGGATAGAAAACACCGTAACGTTTCTAAAACTGTTTGAATGGTGTCTGTGAGTATAACAGAACTCATATGTCAGGCCAAAACCTGAGAAGATTCTATATGGGAAGTGCCCTGTCTGACCATTTCTTGTTCTTCTATAGCCTCTTTATCGAAAATACAGGATCTCTGCTGTAACGTGACATTTTCTAAGGCTTTCATTGGCTCTAGGAATGCGCCAGAACGTTGAATGATAGCTCTGCAGTCTCTGGGCGAAAAACAGCAGGGGTTTTGGTGAGTGGTCCTTCTGAGAACAATGACACTGGTGTGCGCGTGCATGTGACGACTCCATGTTTTACTTTCAGTGTTTGAACGAATACAACGTCTCCCGGTTGGAATATTATCGCTATTTTACGAGAAATATTGCATAAAAATTGATTTTAAACAGCGTTTGACATGCTTCAAAGTATGGTAATGGAATATTTAGATTTTTTTTGTTACGAAACGCGCCGGCGCGTCACCCTTCGGATAGTGACTTGAACGCACGAACAAAACGGAGCTATTTGGATATAACTATGAATTATTTGGAACCAAAACAACATTGGTTGTTGAAGTAGAAGTCCTGGGAGTGCATTCTGATGAAGAACAGCAAAGGTAATCCAATTTTTCTTATAGTAAATCTGAGTTTGGTGAGTGCCAAACTTGGTGGGTGTCAAAATAGCTAGCCGTGATGGCCGGGCTATATACTCAGAATATTGCAAAATGTGCTTTCACCGAAAACCTATTTTAAAATCGGACACCGCGATTGCATAAAGGAGTTCTGTATCTATAATTCTTAAAATAATTATGTTTTTTGTCAACGTTAATGGTGAGTAATTTAGTAAATTCACCGGAAGTTTTCGGTGGGTATGCTAGTTCTGAACAAAACATTCTAATGTAAAAAGCTGGTTTTTGATATAAATATGAACTTGATTGAACAAAACATGCATGTATTGTATAACATAATGTCCTAGGAGTGTCATCATTTAGCTGTGGTTTTGGTTTTTGTGACATATATGCTAGCTTGAAAAATGGGTGTGTGATTATTTCTGGCTGGGTACTCTCCTGACATAATCTAATGTTTTGCTTTCACTGTAAAGCCTTTTTGAAATCGGACAATGTGGTTAGATAAAGGAGAGTCTTATCTTTCAAATGGTGTAAAATAGTCATATGTTTGAGAAATTTAAATTATAGCATTTTTAAGGTTTTTCGTATTTCGCGCCAGGCGCTACCATTGGATATTGGCGAGTGTCCATAAACACTATTATTGCACTCAGAGTCCATGCAACTTATGTGACATGTTAAGAACATTTTTACGCCTGAATTTATTTAGACTTGCCATAAGAAAGGGCTTGAATACTTATTGACTCAAGACATTTCAGCTTTTCATTTTAAATTCAATTGCAAAAATATATATTTTCAACATAATTCCACTTTGACATTATGGGGTAGTGTGTGTAGGCCAGTGACAGATAAATGTACAGTGGCTTGCAGAAGTATTCACACCCCTTGGCATTTTTCCTATTTTGCTGCCTTACAACCTGTAATTAAAATGGATTTTTGGGGGGTTTGTATCATTTGATTTACACAACATGCCTACCAGATTGAAGATGCAAAATATTTTTTCTTGTGAAACAAATAAAGAAACAAGACAAAAACAAAGAAAACTTGAGTGTGCATAACTATTCACCCCCCTAAAGTCAATACTTTGTAGAGCCACCAAGTTGGATGGGTTCCACTGGTGTACAGCAATCTTTAAGTCATACCACAGATTCTCAATTGGATTGAGGTCTGGGCTTTGACTAGGCCATTCCAAGAAATGTAAATGTTTCCCCTTAAACCACTCGAGTGTTGCTTTAGCAGTATGCTTAGTCATTGTCCTGCTGGAAGGTGAACCTCCGTCCCAGTCTCAAATCTCTGGAAGACTGAAACAGGTTTACTTCAAGAATTTCCCTGTATTTAGCGCCATCCATCATTCCTTCAATTTTGACCAGTTTCCCAGTCCCTGCCGATGAAAAACATCCACACAGCATGATGCTGCCACCACATCCTTCACTGTAGGGATGGTGTTCTCAGGGTGATGGGTTTGCGCCAGACATAGCGTTTTCCTTGATGGCCAAAAAGCTCAATTTTTGTCTCATCTGACCAGAGTACCTTCTTTCAAATGTTTGGGGAGTCTCCCACATGCCTTTTGGTGAACACCAAACGTGTTTGCTTATTATTATTATTATTATTATTTTTTTTTTTTTTCTGGCCACTCTTCTGTAAAGCCCAGCTCTGTGGACTGTACAGCTTAAAGTTGTCCTATGGACAGATACTCCAATCTCCGCTGTGGAGCTTTGCAGCTCCTTCAGGGTGATCTTTGGTCTTTTTGTTGCCTCTCTGATTAATGCCCTCATTGCCTGGTCCGTGAGTTTTGGTGGGCGGCCCTCTCTTGGCAGGTTTGTTGTGGTGCCATATTCTTTCCATTTTTTAATAATGGATTTAATGGTGCTCCGTGGGATGTTCAAAGTTTGTGATATTCTTTTATAACCCAACCCTAATCTGTACTTCTCCACAACTTTGTCACTGACCTGTATGGAGAGCTCCTTGGTCTTCATGGTGCTGCTTGCTTGGTGGTGCCACTTGCTTAGTGGTGTTGCAGACTCTGGGGCCTTTCAGAACAGGTGTATATGTACTGAAATCATGTGACACTTAGATTGCACACAGGTGGACTTTATTTAACTAATTATTGGACTTCTGAAGGTAATTGGTTGCACCAGATCCTATTTAGGGGCTTCCTAGCAAAGGGGGTGAATGCACCACTTTTTTTGTTTTTTTTTGAAACAAGTTATTTTTTTCATTTCACTTCACCAGTTTGGACTATTTTGTGTATGACCATTATATGAAATCCAAATAAAAATCTATTTTAATTACAGGTTGTAATGCAACAAAATATGAAAAATACCAAAGGGGGTGCATACTTTTGCAAGGCACTGTAAATGTAATCCATTTGAAATTCAGGCTGTAACACAACAAAATATGAAAAAAGTCAAGGGTCGTGAATACTGTCTGTGTAACGGCTGTCTGAAGAAGTAGACCAAGGCGCAGCGTGTTGAGTGCTCATATTTAATGGTGTTCGAGACACTGAACAAAACAAGAAAATGACATCCAAACAGTTCTGTCAGGTATAACTAAACACTAAACAGAAATTAACTACCCACAAACCCCAAAGGAAAACAGGCTGCCTAAGTATGACTCCCAATCAGCGACAACGATGTACAGCTGTCCCTGATTGAGAGCCATACCAGGCCAAAACAAAGAAATACAAAGCATAGAAAAAAGGACATAGAATGCCCACCCAAATCACACCCTGACCAAACCTAAATAGAGACATAAAAAAGGCTCTCTCGGGTCAGGGCGTGACAGACTGAAGTCTACTACTTAGTATGTACAAACAGCCATCCTCTAAAAGCACAGGCATCTAGTGGTACATGAAGAAACACAACACAATTTTAATAAGACATAAACATATCACATTTCTCCAGAAGACAATAGACAAACCAAATATACAGAAATGCCAATACATTTGTTATTTTTGTTCCACTACAGCAGTAACATACACCTCTCTCTTTCTGCGTTTAGTATCACAACACTCCCGAAACGATACTCAATACCAAGACGATACTCGATACCTTAAAGATACAACGTCAAGAAAAAGAAAGCGTATTAGCTAAAGTCACAGAAAAACCACTGGGCTTACTTTTTTATTAAATTGAACAATATATTGATAACTGGTAGAACAACAAAAATAACAAATAGAATATCTTCTATCCTATATTCAATTTCTTTAAAAAATAAACACCATATTAAACAGCAGAACAATATCTTACATTTTCCTTATGCAGAACCACATCTGATCCTCACAGCATACTAAACTATTTTACAATTACATCTAAACTGTTTTAACATGTAATTTGATACATAAGAGGGTTAATTTGCTCATCTATGGACATAATATTGGGTCAAATGAAATTCATGAGACCTATGATTAATTATTCATTACACCTAAATAATTGAATGTCTTAAATGAATAGTTCCAAAACAACATAAAAAAACAATATGATGCTCATTTCTGAAGCTTCCATATAGCAATAGTCTACACACCATAGAAATACAAAGGATTTTACACAGCTTACTATGATTCCCAGAGTGCATTTCAACTCCCAGGGTGCAGTGCTCTGCCCAGGACTGCTGGCTGGTAGTGGCTACTGCTAGCAAGCCCAGACAAATGTGAAGTAGTCTAATTATATTGCTGTCATAGCTAAGTTATGAGTGCGTTTCACAATACTTTTGGTTTGTAATCATATTATAATGCTCAAATAACTGTCATGCTGAATATATGTTCATGTCATTGTCACTCAAAAATTATTTGAATTTAGTTGGTATTAGAATAATGTTACAATGCAAATGTCATGTGTAAACTCATTTTTTATGTCATTTTGCAACGCAACCTCCTTTACACTGCACTGTTTTGTCTAAAAGCTCTGTCTCACATCAGAATTAGACAGTCATCCATGTTTCTCAAGTTCTTCCAAAAGTCAAATTTCAAAGTGTATGTTAACTTTAGGCATTAACTCCAAATTCTTAAATTTAGGGTCCAAATAGTTAAGGTAATTGAAAGCAAGTATATATGAGCTATTTCTATCCTTCCTTTTCTTAAGTTTAGTTTTTTGTAGACAATATTTTTGGTTATGGAAAAGATATTTCACAGCTGATTAGAGGGTACAATGATTCTCTACACTACAATTGCTTGTTTTGTCACATAAACTGAAATTAGGCGAACTATTCAAATTTTTGCAATCAAGAAATGGCGGAGCGATTTCTGCATAGCGCACCTTCAAAACAAAATTGTCTAAAACATGCAACCTTTGGAACCAGAGGCAGATCCTTACAGTTGAAGTCGGAAGTTTACATACACCTTAACCAAATACATTTAAATTCAGTTTTTCACAATTCCTGACATTTAATCCTAGTAAAAATGAGCTGTCTTAGGTTAGTTAGGATCACCACTTTAAGAATGTGAAATGTCAGAATAATAGTAGAGAGAGTGATTTATTTCAGCTTTTATTTCTTTCATCACATTCCCAGTGGGTCAGAATGTCAGGTGTCAGTGTGCAGCGGTAGGACGGAGTCAGGCGCAGGACACAGAACTGAGTAAAAGACGTACTTTACTCGAAAAGAAACAACAAAAATTTCCACGCAGGGAAAAACACACCAGCGCACAGAAGTCTAAAACACTAAACAAAGAACAAACACGCACAAAACCATGTGGGAACCAGAGGGTTAAATAGGGAATAAATTATAACGTAATGGGAACCATGTGTGTACAATCAACACAAAACAAATGGAAAAAGAAACGTAGCTCGGTGGTAGCTATAAAGCCGGTGATGTCGACCGCCAAATGCCGCCCGAACAAGGAGAGGCACCAACTTCGGCGGAAGTCGTGACACAGAAGATTACATACACTCAATTAGTATTTGGTAGCATTGCCTTTAAATTGTTTAACTTGGGTCAAACGTTTGGGATAGCCTTCCACAAGCTTCCCACAATAACTTGGGTGATTTTTGGCTCATTCCTCCTGACAGAGCTGGTGTAACTGAGTCAGGTTTGCAGGCCACCTTGTTCGCACACGTTTTTTCAGTTCTGCCCAAAAATTTTGTATTGGGTTGACGTCAGGTCTTTGTGATGACCACTCCAATACCTTGACTTTGTTGTCCTTAAGCCATTTTGCCACAGTTGTAGAAGTATGCTTGGGGTCATTGTTCATTTGGAAGACCCATTTGTGACCAAGCGTTAACTTCCTGACTGATGTCTCGAGATGTTGCTTCAATATATCCACATAATTTTCCTTTCTCATGATGCCATAAGGAAGGAAAGTTCACCCGTCTCTCCTGCAGAAAAGCACCCCCACAACATGATGCTGCCACCCCCGTGTTTCACGGTTGGGATGTGTTCTTAGGCTTGCAAGCCTCCCCCTTTTTCCTCCAAACATAACAATGGTCATTATGGCCAAACAGTTCTATTTTTGTTTCATCAGACCAGAGGACATTTCTCCAAAAAGTACGATTTTTGTCCCCATGTGCAGTTGCAAACCATAGTCTGACTTTTTTATGGCGGTTTTGGAGCAGTGGCTTCTTCCTTGCTGAGCGGCTTTCAGGTTATGTCAATATAGGACTTGTTTTACTGTGGATATAGATACTTCTGTACCTGTTTCCTCCAGCATCTTCACAAGGTCCTTTGCTGTTGTTCTGGGATTGATTTGCACTTTTCGCACCAAAGTACGTTCATCTCTAGGAGACAGAATGTGTCTCCTTCCTGAGTGGTATGGCGGTTGCATGGTCCCATGGTGTTTATACATGCGTACTATTGTTTGTAGAGATGAATGTGGTACCTTCAGCGGTTTGAAAATTGCTCCCAAGGATGAACCAGACTTTTCTACAATTATTTTTCTGAGGTCTTGGCTGATTTCTTTTGATTTTCCCATGATGTCAAACAAAGAGGCACTGAGTTTGAAGGTAGGCCTTGAAATACATCCACAGGTACACCTCCAATTGACTCAAATGATGTCAATTAGCCTAACAGAAGCTTCTAAAGCCATGACATAATTTTCCAAGCTGTTTATTAAAGGGACAGTCAACTTAGTGTATGTAAACTTCTGACCCACTGGAATTGCGATACAGTGAATTTTAAGTGAAATAATCTGTCCTATCCGACTTGCCAAAACTATAGTTTGTTAACAAGACATTTGTGGAGTGGTTTAAAAACAAGCTTTAATGACTCCAACCTAAGTGTATGTAAACTTCCGACTTCAACTGTACACCCATCCACCGTCCCCGTCCACAATGCCCTAGCAAAACCGGTAACAGCGCTCACTGTTGCCCCTAGTGGTCGGTTTCCATGTCATCAAATATGTCGAATACTGACTTGTTTCACAGGTGACCTGCTTGGCTTTGTAACACCTTTTGCTTAGTTGTTTCGGTCAGCTGGCCCTCATCATCTTTTCTGTAAGCAAAGTATTCACGTAGTTCGCTCTTGGAACCAGATTTGTCAACAAGATGTTGGTGTGGAGGTAAGATGTGTTCGTTACAAGAAGCCAAGCTGTCAGCGTTTTCTCTCTCCTCTCCCTTGCTCTTAAAAGTGGGTGTGTCAGCTGTACGTGCAAATAGCCTGGCTAGCTTACTACTGCCCCATTGAGAAGATTCAGACCAATTACTAGATAGACTCAATCCTATCAATTAGTATGACGTAAGACAAATTTGACAGAAGTACCGAAAGTAACCAAATGTATATAATCAAAAAGTACTAAAGTTTCGGTATACTGTATCATTAGCTAATGGGCTCCTGTCATTCCTGCATCTACCCCGGCCAGTGGGAACCCTTCCTTCATTAGCAACTACTCATTTGATTATATGTCAAAAGCAACAATCCATTTAATTATAAAAGTTACCATGTATTCATAACGTGTGGAATAATGTCCATCTGTTCTGGAAACGTGTGTGTGCGCGTGAGTGCATGCATGTGTGTATCTGTGGACACTAGTGGTGCGGGAGTCAGCTGTTTGTTCACCCACACCAGACCGCAATGGCTAATAACCCATATGCAACTGACCTACTGACTATATGTGATAAATTCCAAATTTGAGGTTTGCACCTGACCCTAACCCGTTAATATAAACGTTTTTTTGATGCCTGATTTAGATATGTTTCTGCTTATAATTTCAGACATTTTGGTAGGCTATTTGTTAGTCAACTTGTCTATAATTAGATACATGCAGCTTCCCTTCTGTCATTATATGTTGCCCTAGTAGACTAAATAAAGCCTTGCTCAACAGAATAATGTCATAAATTGGTAGACTGAATCAAATCAAATCAAATTTTCTTGGTCGCAAACACATATTTATGAAATGTTATATACTTTAGCAGATGTTATTGCGGGTGTAGCGAAATGTTTGTGTTCCTAGCTCCAGCAGTGCAGTAATATCTAACAATTCACAACAATACACACAGATCTAAAAGTAAAATATTGAAATTAAGAAATATATACATATTAGGATGAGCAATGTTGGAATATATATATATATATATATATATATATATATATATATATCAGAGTATAAATATTTATATGGGATTTGATGTATATACATTATAGACATTATGGACAGTATGTGGATAGAGTTTTTAGTATATCTGTAGAATACATAGGATATAATAGTATATATACAGCAATAGTTGAATAGGATGGCATTAAATAGAATACAGCAGTGGAGGCTCCTCAGAGGAGGAAGGGGAGGACCATCCTCAGTGAAATTTCATAAAAATGTAAATTGTGAAACATTCAACAAGTTATCCTTTTAGATAAAAACTATGCTAAATATATTCATATGTCAACAAATAATTGATTAAAATACACTGTTTTGCAATGAAGGTCTACAGGAACTTCAACAGCACTGTCTGGGCTAGCATCATGGTGTTGCCGGAGGACAGTTAGCTTCCGTCCTCCTCTGGCTACATTGACTTCAATACAAAACCTAGGAGGCTCGTAGGCCTCACCCCCTTCCATAGACATACATGGTAATTATGACCACTTCCGGAGGATGTCCTCCATCCAATGAAAGCTTTTGCGGTATAAACTGACATGTTGTCCATCCTATCATAGAATTAGGATCAGATAATTAACCTAGTGTGTTGTATTGGGATTGTGCCACAGAGCATTATGGGGGTTCTATGTGTTGAAAAGCTTGGTGACATTGTTGGATAGAGATTAAGAGTGAAGAGTGAGAGTCTAGAATTTTTTGGGATATTATTCCATTCAAATTAGTTATTTCAAATTACAGGAGATGGAAGAGGTATATTATACATTGTTTTCTTGGTTTTAGAATAGTATTGTTGTGTCCAGTTTGTGCAATTTATTTACATTTGCCTTGCTAACTTCAGTAGCTAGTGTCATGTCTTTGCAATCATTAAAAGTGAAGACTGTTATTTTATCAAATCAATTATCTGTAATTATTATTACTTGATTAAACTAATCATGTAAATGTGATTAACTAGGAAGTAGGGGAACCAAGGAAAATCTTCAGTTATAATTTTCCTAATATAACTCTTCAGATATTCTAATATCTGATCAATTAGTCTTCTAATTAATGAATTATTCTTTACCTCATGTTCGTCTCATTCCAACTGTGGTCAACTGTTGATTGTCTGCATGAACCCAACCTTTGCTATGAATCATCCATACACCAATTGGCTTAATAATTTTTTTACTAACTAACTAAATAATCACAGAAATGCATAAACAAACAAACAGTAGATATGGTTACAAGGAAATGATAGGGGAGGTTCCCTAGTGGGCTAAGCCGATATGACGGCTTGGTGGACAAAGGGAAGGGGGTGTGGACTGAGAATATGTGGGAAAGACAAAAGGAATCACTACACAGTTGATAATTATATTAATTGAAATGCTAATCCTTTGCACATAAACGCCACCTCTTTCGGGAATAATTGCAATCAATATATATTTACACCCAGTGTGTCGTCGTGATTTCTGTTGGAATCAGGTCCATCTGCGGAGAGTCAGTTCATCAGTGTCTCTCTCTCTCTCTGCTTCCCTGAAGAACAAAGTCTTTCTGGGTTAGAATGGATACTTCAGAGTACCATTCAAAAATGTTCTCATAGGATAGATGTTTCGGCGGTTGTCGGTATTTGCAATCCCAGGTTTACATAATTTCTAGCTGCAGACTAGTAATTAGTATATAAGATTTGCTTTTACTCTGTCGGGATTGATAGTCTCAGTGTTTAACCATTTCCCACCTTGTAGCCAATGCTCCACGTGGTACGGTTAGGAATTCAAAAACCATTGCAACCTCAGTGTCCACTGAGGTACGCGTGGTCTGAAGAGGATTTCCTCAGGAGGGGGTTTATTCGTAACAATAGAAAAGCTCAGTTTCATGAAGCCAGATCATATTTGTACTCATGGGGGCGGGCCAATGACTTAGTTAAACTTTAAAGGGAATACAATTCTCTCACATTAAAGGTTTAACATCACATTACATCATTTCACAAATAGTTTCATCTTTACTCGTTCGTTTTATAGAAGAACTAGATTCTAACCTCATAATTGAGAAATGTACACATTCATAGATATAGTTATGTGTGTTTCCTGTCCTCTCTGAGGTCACCAAATGAAACACATACCCGCCCCTTAAGTGTCCACGGACCATTCCCACCTTCTCACAAGTTGACATTTTGTTTCAAATTCCCATTTTGGGGATTTAGGAGTTCGCCATGTGAAATCCTTTGTTCTCTCTGTGTCTCTCTTTCTGCATGGCCAGGGGGAGAGAGTCTCTGCCAGGAATTTACGACCTGAGATAACAGAACCTGGGTGTAGGAGAGAGAGAGAGGGGGAAGCCACGATCTATACCCAGAAATGGCCACGTCATGACACTAGCTAGCCACCAGCGTGAGTCTGAAGTTTTCTCCGACAGAATGGTAGAATGGCCAACGCTGCCGAAAATGTTGTGGACTTTTTGTTGAAGAACCCCTTTCATTCTCTGGGGTACACGGAAAAGGTGCAAATTAAAAACGAGGGTCGACCTCTGCCTGAGATCAGTTTCATGAAGAAGGATGAAAAGGTGAAGGCTTTCAATACCAACTGGTATCAAAAGTATAGCTGATTAGCAGGGAGCCTTTCATCAAGCCACCTGTATTGCTGGCCTTGCCTGCTTTTTGGAAAGCCTTGGTCGAAAGGTGGGTACAGTGACCTGAAGAACATCGATTGTTCAACATCGATCGTCCAACAAAAGCAGGGAGCATATAAATGCCCACATCAAATTCAAGCTTTTGGGTATTCAAACTGCCCAACTCAATGAGAAAGTAAGAAGAAACAGGGATGTTTTCAAGCTGTTTATCAACACCACTGCATTTTTGGGCATGCAATAATTTGCTTTTAGAGGACACGACGAGATGGAAAGTTCCACCAACAAGGGCAACTACAAGGAGCTTGCAGAGGTAATTGCACGTTACGATGCTTTACTTGCTGAACATACGGAACTTTCTACTGTCTTTTCTGGGATGTCGAAAACAATTCTTAATGATTTGATAGCTTCACATCATCCATTTAAAGTTCGATTGAAGAGAGAGATTGACACAGCACATTTTTTCTTGTGCGCTCATGTAGACTTTCCACTTTCTTCCGGTATTTATTTAGCAAGATGATAACACATAATCACTCCAGACAGACACAAGCAAAAACTCATGACATAAATGTTGCAGCACCTAAACATTAAAAATCAGACATGTTGTATGGGATAAAAATGAGGCTATTTTCAGTCTGTTGGCTAGTAATAAAGCAGCTGCTTACGCCTATGCACCCTGTCCATCTGGTCAGGATAAACTAATTGGTAAAGTTGCATATGTAAAGGTGTAGGTTCCGTCCCTCTCTTCGCCCCAACCTGGGCTCGAACCAGGGACCCTTGCACACATCAACAACTGACACCCACAAAGCATCGTTACCCATCGCGCCACAAAAGCCACGGCCCTTGCAACGCAAGGGGAAACCCTACTTCAAGTCTCAGAGCAAGTGACGTCCCTGATTGAAATGCTATTAGCGCGCACCACCGCTAACTAACTAGCCATTTCACATCGGTTACACTCACCCCCCCTTTGACCTCCTCCTTTTCTGCAGCAACCAATGATCCGGGTCAACAGCATCAATGTAAAGATGTAGGTTCCGTCCCTCTCTTCGCCCCAACCTGGGCTCGAACCAGGGACCCTTGCACACATCAACAACTGACACCCACGAAGCATTGTTACCCATCGCGCCACAAAAGCCACGGCCCTTGCAACGCAAGGGGAAACCCTACTTCAAGTCTCAGAGCGAGTGACGTCACTGATTGAAATGCTATTAGCGCGCACCACCGCTAACTAACTAGCCATTTCACATCGGTTACACATATTTATAGTTCATTTGAGTGTCAGGAGAAAATGTGAATGTGATCAAATTCAGCTTATATTCAAAATTGGGCTGGCTAGCCTGCCTATACGTTTTAAATCCATAATGTTTAACTGGAATGAATGAATGAATCAACATAATAGTGATCACTGATGTGAGTAAATGTTTTGTAAGCACTACAGTTGCATAAGCCTGCATGACATGCATAAAGAAAGCTCAGCCAGGGAAGTTTCATTGTCTATCAGTTGTTGTCTATGTGTCTGGGTAGAGGAAATCTCCCTCCTAATCTAGTCTAAATATAATTTATATGACAAATATAAGGTAGCTGCAGTTTGACAAGGTTTTTGTACCCCCCCCAGGGCCAGGAGTTTTTATCAGGAGTTTTTTAAAACCATGTGATCTGATTAGGAAAAACTGGTCCCCCATCATATCCCATATAAAACCTTTTTACAACTGATTAATCACGGTCATACCTTATAGGGTCCAGAGTTTTCCTTGTTAGGGTAACATATGAGGAAAAACTCCAGGCCCTGGGGGTAGAAATTGCCCCACTGCTCTGGAACCTATTGTGCCACCAGTCTGCTTGCAGTTGCCAGTTATCGTCAGGTATGTGGATGATCAGGGCTTTACTCAGGAACTTTTCTTGGGCTACTTTGATTTGTCAAGTGGGCGAGATGCGTAGTCTGTGTTTGACTTTAACAATTTTGAGATGTCTGAGTTTAACTTCATAGAGCAACTCTTTGTCAAACCTACGATGACGCAGCTATAATGGATGTATCTGCCATTTGTATTTACAGCTAAGTTCCCTGTTCCCTGATTAAGTTCCCTGTTCCCTGTCTACTCCACTCCGCTACCATTGTCAAATTGCTCCTGACATTAACTGAAGCTTCATCTCATGTGCCCGCTAATCCACTGGCACATTGAATGTTTCCCCTCCAAGCACTGTGAGTACCCCTATCAATTTTCTCTCATTACTGTATGTAGAGTCAATCACATACACAAACACAATCACATTATTACACATCAATGATTTTACTCCTTGCTTGGACTAACTCATTCTTAGCTCTTTTGTCTAACTGTGTAGTATTGTGTTGTTTTGTTTTTTGTCTTCTCAGTCAAATCATGTCCTGCACTGGTCAAGCCTCTGAACACCTCAACTTATGCCTCATACCCTCCTTCAATCACTGCTGTGATCCCTTCCCAACACTGTGTAAGTAGCCCTCATTCCCATTCCCCATAATAGTGTACTATAAATGTCTTTATTAAATGCTTTAGGTTAAAATAATTAGTTTTTGATGATTTCTGAAACACACTTTGTCGTCTCCGTGCATTTCGTGCCTATACCGTGGGTCTCCCATCCTCCTCAATTATTCAAGTCACCAGCTTCCACTGCTATGAATATATTCAAACAGTGCCTCTGGTTAGCTGATTTGCAGAAATGGTCCTTGAGTTGCCTCACCTCCCACAGACATGTTTGCGTAAAACCCTGTTTCATTGTTCATTCCTCCCACAGCCGTTGGATAGGCTTATTATTTACTTTCACTTGGCCACTGTAACATACGATTAGCCTACAGGTTAGAGTACTCAATCTAGTGGGCCGCTATAGGTTTATAACGGGCTGCAGCGGCAACTTGTCATTCGGGGCAGAGCCCGAGAGCCTAGCTCGGTGCTTTCTGTGGTGGTGGGGCTGCCAGCGGACAATACAGAGCGTAGGGGTTGGTTCTCTAGTTGCGCTGTGATTTGCTCAGTTTATTGTCACCACAAAATCTACGGGAGAGCTCAAAAGGTCAAGCCCCTTGGGAGCTGCCATAGAGTTACATTAGAAGTGTCCATCCAAGAAGGCTCAAAGTAATTGGCCACAGATAAAATAACGTCAAATCGCATTATATCTACTGTAGCTTTGATTGGACTGACAAATATAGGGGAGGAAATAACAGGTGATAAGTGAGTCCAGGTGAGTCCAATAACGCTGAAGCGAGTGACGAGGGAAGGCAGGTGTGAGTGATGATGGCAGGAGCGCGTGATGCAGGGTAATCTGGCGCCCTCAAGCGCCAGGGGAAGGGAAGAGCGGGAGCATATGTGACACCATGGGCCAGAAAAGGTTGAATACAGCACGAGTGAAGGAGTTGTTTACATCTTTGTTAATTTACCGTCAATATGTTTTGATTCATTGTGGACGGGCTCGCTGTTTGAAAAGGGAAACTCTTTTGACGCAGTTATTACGTCAGCTCGAGGAAAGGGAATAAGACAGCTGGCTCTTTCAACACTGGGCAAAACGCAGGACAGAGGTCAGAACTGCGGCACGGGTTGATTTGGATCAAATTAGTTTGGTAAAAGAGGTGAGTTTGGGTTTTGCATTGTAGTGAGTTTTCTTAGTGTCAATTGCTCAACAATATAGGCTAAGATAATGTTGGTACAGGCATGTAAAGACAATAATGGAGCTATAATGGTTTGTTTAGGCTATAATTCACCTAAAAGGTTGAATACATTGGCCATGCTCTCAATCCAGCATGACTTCTGCTGCGTTCAAAACAACTGGAAACTTGGAACTGGGGGGGAACTAACTGCGACTGGGAAAATACATTTTGAACTGTCATTCAACTTGGAATACCAAGTCGGATACCTGAGCATCTTTCTAGAGCTCCAACCTGAAGATCACTGACGTCATGATTCGAACTTGTTTTTTCCCCCGAGATCCCAGTTGTCTTGAAAGCACCATCAATACAGAGAATGCCAGACTTTGATGACAAAGTTTGATGACAAAATTTGCCCCCTCGTCACCTACCAGTTCAAGTGAGCACTGCACAACAAGGTGAGTCCAAAAATGTATTGTATGCTGCTGCATAAATTATGTAATATGTATACTGTAGCTAAGAAAGTAATACTAAGTGTATGTTGTGTAGTAAGCTGTTAGTAGGCCATGTGCCTCACCTTAATAATTTGGTCCCGTTCCCCCTTGTAACTTCTCCTACTGTTCTCACTTAGTGGTGCACATGTAGCCTATAGCCTGTTTTAGAGAAATGTAATCATCTAATATTGTAAGAGCTTTCATTCTGCTTACATGACCCCTTTATTTATCCTACAGTCCTGACTTGGTGTACAGGGAGAATACTGTAAGAACGTCCCATGTTCTGAATTCTGTCGCTGTACATTTCAAAATTGTACATCGCAATTGTTTAAGCAAGTCAGCCATGTCAGCTATGTTGTTTTAAAAGGCAGTAAATGAGGCTGAATGAACTGTTTCGTTGCCAGACAAGGCTCCACTGATAGCCAGGTGTAGCAGTGGTAAGGATTCACTCCATGGTGCTGAAAAGAAAGCTCTGTTGTTGGGACAGTTATATGTAGGCCCTAACAATTTATGGGCACCGTTTGTCACCATTCTAGTGCAATTAATGTGTTGTGTAGTTGCTTTGCTGGCATGCATGTAAAACATATGTTTTTGTCCCACCAAGATTTACATGTTAAAATCGCCACTGATGGGCTACAACATAGTGGTGTTTTAGCCAATTTGGAGAGCATAGCCCCCGGTCTCAAAGACCCCAAGATAATTTGTTTTATTGAGTGTGCTCACGTAGCCTACTAGCCTGTAGTCGTTAGAAGGATAGCTGCCATATGAGGGAAATACTCCCCTTAGTAAAGCACCATGGATAAGGTCATTAATATTTGTCATTATCCACAGATTTTTTGCAAGGGCTTCGCCTAGGCTATGCAGCAGAACGATATGATTTGTAGATTAACATGATAGCTTATTTTATTTCACTGAAAATACAGGTTGACAAGATAAAGTTGCCAAACGTGTTTTGCGTGTGCCAAGTATTGTTACAATGTGAAGATATTTAACTGCATATGAGATGGAAAAAACATGTATGTCAAAAATGCTATGTATTTGTCAGATGAGGAATAGATGCACCAAAGTGGTTTCATATGACAGATTGAATGATGGTCAAGGTCTGCTGCAGTCTGTTGGTCTGAACAGTAGAACAGTTGTTATTTACTGAATATTTCAACTGTTAGGAAAAAATGAAGACATTTTCAACATCTTGCATTGTAAGAGGGACTCATACCCCACCCTATTCTATAAGAAGTAACATCTGAAGTTTGGACCACAAAAAGGTGTGTGTGTGTTTGTATATATTTGTGAGTGAGAATCTTGGCTGAATTCACTTTCAGATCTTGTTGTTTGTATAAAGATGTACTATTATTCGTAATTAAGCCTGCTATTTTTAGATGCAGTATCTTCCTTCTAAAATGAATGGTCTCTTACCTCTGGTGTTTTAGTCAGACGTGTATCTAATAATGAATAAAATAAAGTTCTGTACAACTGCCTCTGTTGACTCTTTAAATGTGATCATTTGGGGAAGATGTATTTTAATGATCACACTCAAGTTCAGGGCCCATATTTATAAAGCGTCTCAAAATAGGAGTGCTTTTAGATTATAATGAATCCAATTATATGGTCAGGGGGGACCTGATCCTAGATCAGCAATCCTACTCAGAGACTTTATGAATACAGACTTTGTGTTGTTCATCTCATAGTGATATGGGCGATGTCCAAATTATCTGCTACTTCCTCCCAAAGTGTGCACTTGTTCACTTCTCTTCACTGAACAACTGACTGTTTGCCGCACCACCTGGTATGGCAACTGCTTGGCCTCCGACCGCAAGGCACTACAGAGGGTAGTGTGTACAGCCCAGTACATCACTTGGGCCAAGCTTCCTGCCATCCAGGACCTCTAAAAATTGCCAAAGACTCCAGCCACCCTAGCCATAGACTGTTCTCTCTGTTACCCCACGGCAAGCGGTATCGGAGCACCAAGTCTATGTCCAAAAGGCTTCTTAACAGCTTCTACCCCCAAGCCATTAGACTCCTGAACAGCTAATCAAATGGCTACCCAGACTATTTGCATTGTCCCCCCCCACCTCTTTTACACTGCTGCTACTCTCTGTTTCTTATCTATGCATAGTCACTTTAACTCGACCTACATGTACATATAACCTCGATTAACCTGTGTCCCCTCACATTGACTCTGTACCGGTACCCCCTGTATATAGCCTCGCTACTGTTATTTTACTGCTGCTCTTTATTTATTGTAATTTTTTTTTTTTTTACTTATCTATTTTTTACTTAACACTTATTTTTCTTAAAACTGCATTGTAATAAAGGTATATTAAAAAAAAAAGTGTATGTATTTATGTGTATGCATAAATGTTTATGTATATGTACATGTATGTGTGTATGCACAGTATGTATATAGATATATTTACACCAAAAATATATGGGGGATTGGAAATTATGCAGACAATTACATTGATGGAAGCAACAATCTATCCGCAATATTAAAGCTGATCTACCCCCTAAAAAAATAAACAAAACCTGCATTGTTGGTTAAGGGCTTGTAAGTAAGCATTTCACTGTAAGGTCTACAGATGTTGTGTTCGGCGCATGTGACAAACGCGATTTGATTTATCTACTTCCAGCTTCCATGTGGATGATTTCATTATACTACAACCGGAATATGCCTGTCCACAAGTCCATATCATAAAGACATGTCTATACCACAACAAAAGCAAATTAGCTATTTTTTAACCATCCGGGAAGCTTATACAATGCTACATTCAAATATTCCTTCCTTTTTGGTTTCTGTTGCTGACCCATCATTTACATATTTACCATGTAAATAGGTTGTATTTGAATTAGTATTCATTGTTTGTGCCTCATACCCTCAGATATTGACAGGGTTTATTTTCCATCACTTGAGCACCCAGAATAACTCCCTGTAAACATACAATAAACCTCTGGATTTTCAGAAATGTCGTCAACCTATATCGAGATGGATGAATTGTCTTATACCATAGTCAACGGGCTTCTGGCTGTTCTCAACATATTGGCAAACTTGTTTTTTGCTTTCTGCCTCTTCTCTCCACCGCGAGGCAGAGACGGACTCAAACAACCTGTGAAGTTACTCCTGGGATTCTTGGTTTTCTGCACCACAATTTTCCTGGTCTCTCTTATCACGTCGGAATGCTTGTGGCTGCTCTCTGAAACCAAAGAGTTACGGTATGTTGATACGTTTGTATCGTTTGCTGCATTTACCAGCATGTCAACCTCTGTTTGGCTGAATTTCTTCTACTACACCCAGATCGTCCCAGCCCAGCAAGCTCTCTTCATCTGGGTGAAGAGGAACATCAAAATCATCATTTACTGTGGCCTGTTTGTCGACAGAGCTTTATTTCTGTTTGACTTGGCATCAGACGTTTATTATGTCACCATTACCGAAGGAAACAATAACATCACTTACACATCAACAAACGACACTGTTGCTGACTCTACAGATGGACTGTCTTACACTGTCCTGGTGTGTTTCTATTCCAAAATGATCTACATGTTTTTTTGTCTGTGTGTGATGGTGGGGTCGAGCTGGGTCACAGTGTGCTACCTGCATAGACACATGAACAGAATGAAAGAGAGCGGCAGCACCTTCTCCTCTCTCCGCCTGCACAGTCAGATGAGGGTCACCATCACTGGAGTCCTGCAGGGAATTCTCTACTTCCTTTGTGCTCTGTGGATCTTCCTTAATATCTTCAGCGACAATTACCCCTCCTCTATAAGATTCGACTATAATACTTACTACACTGTCATCTCTCTCTACATGTTTGGCACCACTGTTAACCTTGGTATCGGTCAGTCTGTTTTCAGACAGAGGGCAGCTGATATTTGGCTCAAAGCCCAACAAGCTGTAAGGTCATTGAAGTTGTGTGAATGATACTGTCACTGTGGTACTGTAATCTCTCTTGGACATATACAAGTAACATAAATGGTAGTAGCATCTGTCGACAGACAAGGAACGACTAACAAGGAACTTTGTTCAGGTATGCAGATTTTTCGTCACTGATTATTTGAACAAATCATGATTTTACAGGTGCTTGCGTCTTTCTAATTTCTAAAGGGAAAGGGACATTTGGCTGCAGACTTGCCTGAAACTGGTTGAGAGTTTCGGTTTAGAGAGCTGGAGACTTTGCTAGTCTCGTTAGTACATTTTCTAACATGTCTCCCCCATAATTTAATTGAGCATCTGACGCAAATACGCAAGATTTTAGTTCTGGGTGTCTGAGATTAATGGTACTGAGACTACAACAGCAAATATGAAATACAGTTGATTGACATTAAAGTAATATCAGAAACCCCATAACTAAAACCATGTAAAATTGCATCAGCTACTCGTTGCTGTCCGTTAGAGATGAAGATTTTAAAGTGGTAGTTAGTCCACTTTATTTAATCTGGCCCATAATGTAGCTATAATGTGATAACCTATTTTCAATTTTACAAATGAGTAATATAGTGTGTAAATAAATTTTTCATTTCATTTCGGTTTACTTGTTGACATGGCCCTGTGTTTTCCATCTTTATCTGAGTTGCAAACCAGGTTATGGTACATTTTAAGGTGTTTTCCATACCCCAGCATGTGCTACACAGTACTTAATTTGTGTTTTTCCATCATAAACTCCTTCAGTTGGGCATCTACCAGTTTTGCAGATAAACATTAAAAAGGTGGATAACTCATTCCAGGTGATTCAGTAATGATATTATATTTTTAAGCCATTATCGTCTGATAACGATATGAAGGACGATACACCGTGCCTCCATAATAGATATACCTCAAACAGTGAATCTGTGAGTTGGACAAGATCCCTTCAGAATTGTTGTTATAGTCCAGCAGGCCCCAATAAAAAGTTACAATGTAAATAGTTTATGCTACATTTACTTTGTTCTTTTGTTGCCCGAGTGAGACACCCCTGAAATCCCTGGCACTGGTGATGTGTTCAGCATTTGAGCACCTAGAAGCTGAGAGAGAAGATATCACTGTGAACATATTCCATGCAGCATGCCTAAACCAAGATGGATATCTTGGCCTTTGCCATAGTCAATAGGCCTCTCGCTATTCTCAACATATTGGCCAACTTGTTTTTTGCTTTCTGTCTGTTCTGTCCACCGTGAGGCAGAGAGAGACTGAAACATCCTATAAAGATACTCCTGGGATTCTTGGTTTGCTGCACCACTGTTTACGTGGTCTCTCTTATTGCAGTGAAATGTTTGTGTTGATTCCTCTTCACTGAACAGTTGGAGCTCTGCTTTGCTGCTTCTCTGATAGTGGGGTACACTTTATCCACCAGCATTTCAACCTCTGTTTGGCAGGTTTGTTCTACTACACCCAGATTGTCCCAGCCCAGCTACCGCGCTTCATCTGGGTGAAGAGGAACATCAAAATCATCATCTACTGGGGCCATCATCATCTACCTCCAAGCCATATGACTGCTAAATAGTTATATGTTTAACTTTTCTATTATTTCTCAGTTTTCTTTCTCTTTGCATTGTTGGGAAGGACCCATAAGTACACCTCTTGTTTAGGAATCGTGATGAATACATTTTGGTTTTATTTTATTTTATTACACAAAGGAGGCATGTCTTTGTCATGAAAGGGAGCGGCAGCACCTTCTCCTCTCTCCGCCTGCACAGTCAGATGAGGGTCACCATCACTGGAATCCTGCAGGGAATTCTCTACTTCCTTTGTGCTCTGTAGATCGTCGCTGATTTCATCAGCTCCGAAATGTCAAATTGAACAGACTTTGACAATAATTTGAATATTTTCCACACGGTCGTCTCTCTCTACATGCTTGTCACCACTGTAAACCTGGGTATCGGTCAGTCTGTTTTCAGACAGAGGGCAGCTGATATTTGGCTCAAAGCCCAATAAGCTGTAAGGTCATTGAAGTTGTGTGGATAAAGGATGAAACAATCGTAGTTGTAAGACATAGGCTAAGGGTTAAATCTGTGATTTTGTATGTCTGTGAAATTAAATGTTTAGTTCTTGGTTTTTCTGCCAATTCTCACATAGAAACTTAATTGGGAGGAAGGATATTTTATATGTATTTGTATGGCTAACCATTTTTGAGAAAATCATTATGAAAGTGGCCATTTCATGCCTTTTTTGGACCAATACATGTCTCCTGTGAGACCCTATGATTACTGAACCGTACAGGACACAGACACCATCTTGATGTCATTATACAGCTTATAATGTGCTCTAAAATATGGAGCATCACTAGGTTCTGAAATACAGTTTTTCACATACATGTATTTATTTTGTTCATTTTAAGACATTGTTTGTAACAGTATACTCTACTAGTACATCCAATTTACAAAGTGGGTGCTATAATACTTTTTAAGTTATGATCTATTTTATGAGCACCACCAATACAGTGAATGGGATAATGGAATCAGAGGGAACTCCCTCTGCTGGTGATTTGCAGAATGTGATTGTTTAATAACCTATAATGTACATTTCTATCTATAAAATGGCTCATAATGTCAAAGGTAGCAGAGCACCCACTCTGGAAATGTCACATGTTTGACCAGTATATTGTTCCAAACAATATGTCAAAAATTAAGCTAAATCAAAATGACTGTATCATATGTGGTTCATGGATGATAGCTTCTCACAAGAGGCATGTATCGGTCTAAAAAGGACCTAATATAGCCACTTTCATCATGATAAAAAAAAAAAAGGTTTCTGATACAAATTTTGAAAAGCATATCAAACACCCTTCCCCCGAATTAGATTTCTATGTGAGAAATGCCTGAACAATCTGAGATACCCAAAACATTTTTGGGCATTCCTGGCGTGGATTGGCCCATTTATTTAATCTGGGTCTGTGAAATTGGTCCATTAAGTAGGTTTTAATGTGATAACCATGCTTTCTCTTTTACAAATGAGTCATTCTATAAAATAAATAAATCTATCTATTTAAATAGTTCATAATAGCAAAAAGGCACCTCAGGGGTTTGTGGTAAATGGCCAATATACCATGGCTAAGGGTTGTATCCACGCACTCTACCGTTGCATCGTGCTTAAGAACAGCCCTTAGCCATGGTATATTGGCCATATACCACACCCCCTCGAGCTTTATTGCTTAATTATATAATGGCATTGTTGAATACTCAATTCTGATAGGCTATAGGCTAGAAGGGCATTCCAGAGCGTGCATTATTTCCCTATAATGCATGGTATAATTCAGTGACTATGGAGTTCATTCTTACATTGTTCTATGTTTGAGCTGCTTTTGAAACCAAAAGTCAAATTGCAAACATTATTAATTTGAACTTAAAAAAGTGTGTGACTTTAAATGTGGGAAATTGTGCTTTTGGTTCATTTGTAACAAAAAAGGTGTGACTTTGCTTTGTGTGCTCAATAAATAAATAATATAGAACAGAGTAGGTTATGTTGCCTGTATTTTCCTTTTGGGCTGATGGAGACTTCAGACAACCAATGGATCTTAGTGACATTGTCACACCCTGATCTGTTTCAGCTGTTTTTGTGCTTGTCTCCACCCCCCTCCAGGTGTCGCCCATCTTCCTCATTATCAACTGTGTATTTATACCTGTGTTCTCTGTTTGTCTGTTGGCAGTTCGTCTTGTCTGGTCAGGTCTTACCAGCGTGGTTTCCCGTCTGCCTGTTTCCCAAGTCTTGTTTCCTAGTTTTCCCGGTTCTGACTATTCTGCCTGCCATCCTGTACCTGCCTGACTCTGACCTGATTACAAACCTCTGCCTGCCCTGACCCCGAGCCTGCCTGCCATCCTGTACCTGCCTGACTCTGACCTGATTATGAACCTCTGCCTGCCCTGACCCCGAGCCTGCCTGCCATCCTGTACCTGCCTGACTGGCCTGATCACGAACGCCTGCCTGTCCTCGACCTGCCCTTTGCCTGCCCCGTGTTAACCATAAATAATCTGAGAACTGTACTATCCGCCTCCTGTGTCTGCATCTGAGTCATATCCTGAGTTGTGGTAGACATGGAGAACTATACAGTTGGTCTATTTGCTTCTGAGTTAAACAGCACAAATCATTTACATCATTTTTAAAGTCTATGAACATGTAAGATAGTGGACCCTACAGTCTATGTCTGCAGGGTGGGAAGCATCAGCATGATTCAGGTGCAAAATGGTGGTATTTATTTAAGTGGTGCGTAGAAGGAATAAAGATGGATCCAAAATATATAGACCTACAAAACATTAACAAACAGACAGATTTATACTTGACTTTCAAAATAACAAATTACTTCCTCACACAGCTGAGTTAAAGAGAGCCATGTACTGGGACAACATGTCACTTCTACCTCAAATGTGCAACCTGAAAAAGTTAAAAACCCAACCTCTAACACTGGGATAATCCAAAAGGCAACTGAACAGGTATATTTTTAATTAACGTCAGCAATTCCTTCAATCTCAAATGTCATATCACTGGCTAGGACAAAACTTCATACGATCATTCAACAAATACATCTTTATTATGACATGGCTATATGATATGATGATTTTAGCATACCACACCTCCTGCAGCCCCCGCAGGGCAGTGAGCTCTTGAGGACCACCTGGAGGTCGGGGCCCTCCCCAGATGGCATATGAACACGTCGTAAGCCATGGCAAAACATAGAATTACAGATCATTGTGAAATCATGAATGTTTTGGTAATACATGTAACTATTTATTTATGAATATCGTTTATGAAATGCTTTTGCAGACTCGAAACACTGATCAAAGCCAACTTTTTTGCTTCGTGACCCATCAATTGAGGTGTCTTTTAATCATGGCACACCATAAGGTTTGAGCAGTAAAAAAAACATATACTAGACCAAAGAATAAGTAAAAAATAATAATACTTCTTCAAAACATTCAACTGAATGTAGTTTTGAGTATGGCTTTTTGTGACCGATTTTTATAAATTTACTGTATAATTATGAAACTATTTGCAACAATGAGGTTGTTTTTCTGGATCAAAAAGGGGCTTAGGTGGTGGCCATGGCAGGGGGCGAGGCAATGGGTGCAGTTGGTCGAATACGTGGCTGAATTCTGTCCAGGCCCTGGGAAAGACATTTTGAGACCCTCATCTTGTCATCAAAGAGAAAATGTTGCAGCTTTGAAGCTCTTCCCTATAATTCTACACATTTTGTCATGGATCATGGAGCTAGCGCTGTTTGGAATATGTTTCGAGACTATGCCGATAACATTAGAAAATGCGTCGGTGACGTTGTCCCCAAAGTGAGGGTTCGCTGCTTCCCCAATCAAAAGCCTTGGATTAACACAGAGGTGGCGCTAAATTAAGCACAGGGCTACTGCACACAGAAGCAATCATGAGGCTACGGCCGAGGACAGGAATAAGTACAAGAAGTTCCTTTATGACCTCCGCAGAGTCATCTAAAGAGCAAAAGGACAATATAGGAATAAGGTAGAATTATATTACACAGGCTCCGCCTCCCACCGCATGTGGCAGGGGCTACAATCCGTTACGGATTACAAAGGAAGACCCAACTGTGATCTGCCCAACGATGCCTCTCTACCAGACCAACGCCATGCATTTTATGAACACTTTGACAACAACAACATCTTGCCCGGTGTGAGGTCCGTCACCGACCCAGAGGATTGGGTGATCTCACTCTCCGAGTTCGACGTGAGAAAGGTCTACCGCCCTGTAGCACTCACTTCTGTAATAATGAAGTGCTTTGAGAGGCTGGTTACGACACACATTAACTCCACCATCCTAGACACTCTAGACCCACTCCAATTTGCATACCGCCCCAGTAGATCCATAGATGATGCAATCTCAATTGCTCTCCACACTGCTGTCACCCACCTAGATAAGAAGCATACCTATGTGAGAATGCTGTTCATTGACTACAGCTAAGCGTTCAATGCCATTGTCCCCTCCAAGCTCGTCACCAAGCATAGGACTCTGGGTCTGAACATCTCCCCTTTGCAACTGGATCCTGGACTTCCTGACGGGCCGAAGCCAGGTGGTGAGGGTAGGCAGCATCACCACCGTCACTCTGACCCACAACACAAGGGTGTATGCTTAGTCCCTTCCTCTACTCCCTGTTCACCCACGACTGTGTGGCCAAGCATGACTCCAACACCATCATCAAGTCACACTCCCATCCACATTGACGGGGCTGAAGTGGAGCAGGTCGAGAGCTTCAAGTTCCTTCGATGTCCCAATCACTAAATACTTAAAATGGTCCAAACAGAAACGCACAGTCGTGAAGGAGTGGCATTTCTTCACGACTGTGCATTTGTGTTTGGACCATGGAGGTTGAAAATATTTCTCCCTCAAATCCTCAAAAAGTTCTACAGCTGTACCATTGAGAGCATATTGACTGACTGCATCACAGCCTGGTATGGCAATAGCACCGCCTTCTATCACATTGTGCTACAGAGGGTGGTGCAGATAGACCAGTACATCACTGGGGCCGAGGTCCTTGCCATTCAGGACATCTATATCAGACAGTGTGGAATGAAAGCCTGGAAAATCGTTGAAGACACCAGCCACCAAGCCATAGACTATTCTCTCTGCTTCTGCATGGCAAGCGGTACCGGTGCATCAAGTCTGGGATCAAGAGGCTCTTGAACAGCTTCTATCCCCAAGCAATAAGACTGATAAATTGCAAACAAAATATCTACATGGACTATCTGAGTTAATCTTGTATCTTTATTGACCTTTTTTAGTTTTGCACTGTCTCTATGCACATTCACAGGGCCCTACACACTCACACACCCACTCCATCATCTGGTCACTCACACATAGTATACACATACATTTATACAGACTCTACACACACACACAACCACTCACATGCTGTACAAGCTGCTGCTACTGTTTATCTTCTATCCTGTTGCCTAGTCACCTTACCCCTATACATATCTACCTCCATCACTCCAGTATCCCTGCACATTGTAAATATGGTATTGGAACCAGTGGAGGCTGCTTAGGGAGGACGGCTCATAATAATGGCTGGAACGAAGCAAATGAAATGGCATCAAACACATGGTACTTGTGCATGTAACAATAAAACGTGAAACTTGAAAATACAATTTTTCCGTTTTAAAGCCAATTTCCTGCTATTCTATACATTTGCCATTGAGCTAAGAGAGAATTTTGCACGTACAGTACCAGTCAAAAGTTTGGACACCTACTCATTCAAGGGTTTTTCTTTATTTTTACTATTTTCTACATTGTAGAACAGTGAAGACATCAAAACTATGACATAACACATGGAATCATTTAGTAAGCAAAAAAGTGTTAAACAAATAAAAATAAATTCTTCAAAGTAGCCACCCTTTGCCTTGATGACAGCTTTGCACACTCTTGGCATTCTCTCATCCAGCTTCATAATGTAGTCACCTGGAAAGCATTTCAATTAACAGGTGTGCCTTGTTAAAAGTTAATTTGTGGAATTTCTTTCCTTAATGCGTTTGAGCCAATCAGTTGTGTTGTGACAAGGTAGGGGTGGTATACAGAAGAAGGTTACTACATGATTCGATGTGATATTTCATAGTTTTGATGTCATAACTATTAATCTACAATGCAGAAAATAGTAAAACTAATGAAAAACCCTTGAATAACTTGGTGTGTCCAATCTTTTGACTAGTACTGTGCATTTCTATGCATTTTGACATGACTAATACTGTGTTCTTATGCTCAAACATAACAAAATCAATGTGGGTATGATTTTCTAGCTTTTCTTTTGTTGATTGTAAGTTCTCAAGTTATTATAGGCTGTTATAAAAAACCTATTTAGATCCCATTTTATTTTCAACATACTTTATATATCGTTTTAGTAATTTAAGTTACACTGAAAGACTACACCATTGGCCGCGACCTACAAGGGAGTCCCGACCCACAGTTTGGGAACCACAGGGCTAGTACATGAAAGAATCGAGAATTTGAACCGAAATTGTGATACAATCATTGGATAAAACTAGAAAGTAAAAACAGTTCCAAGGATCTCCTCCGACTTAATATTATTGGTCCTGGATGGCATGATATTTGCATAGACTTGCCCCCACGGATGAATCCACGCCCCCAATCCTCACCCACTCAGGCAGCTCCTCAACATCAAACACAGAGCAGCTGCGGTTCTATGGCAGTTGGAATGGAAATAGGACCGCGGAATAAGGACTGTCAACCGAAACATCTTCTGATAAACTATCTAGCCATACGTTAACTTCTTGGTGACAGGGGGCAGTATTCAGAAATTCAGATGAATACGTGCCCAAATTAAACTGCCTGCTTCTCAGGCAAAAACCTGAGAAAGAATCCAACCAGGAAGTGAATTGTAGTTTTTCTATCTAATCCCTATTCAAACTACAGTGTCTGTGGGGTCATTTTGCACTTCCCAAGGCTTCCATTGGCTGTCAACAGTCTTTAGAAACTTGTTTCATGCTTCTACTGTTACTGGGCAGAGAATAGGAGCTCAGTCAATCAGTGGACTGCCTGGGACAAGTGAGTTGTTTACTGCGCACTCACACTGGCGCGCCGCTCCTTCTTTTTCCTCTGTAATGAATACGCTATTGTCCGGTTGGAATATTATCGAAGATTTATGTTAAAAAGACCCTAAGGATTGATTGTAAACATCGTTTGACATGTTTCTACGAACGGCAATGGAACTATTTGACTTTGTCTCTGGTTTTGTGCTCGCGCGTTATGCCTTTGGATTAGTGATCTGAACGTGCAAACAAACGGAGGTATATGTACATAAATATGGAGTTTTTCAAACGAAAACAACATTTCTTGTGGAAGTGGGAGTCCTGGGAGTGCATTCTGATGAAGATCAGCAAAGGTAAGGGAAGATTTATAATACTAAGTCTGAGTTTAGTTGACTCCAGATCTTGGCGGGTAACTGTATAGCTTGCTTTGATGGCTGAGCTCTGTACTCAGAATATTGAAAAATGTGCTTTCGCCGTAAAGCTATTTTAAAATCTGACACAGCGGTTGCATTAAGGAGAAGTGTATCTATAATTCTTTCAATAACTGTTGTAAATTTTATCAACGTTTATGATGAGTATTTTTGTAAATTGATGTGCTCATTCACCGGAAGTTTTGGTGGGAATACATTTTCTGAACATCACGCGCCAATGTAAAATGGGGTTTATGGATATAAATATGAATTTTATCGTACAAAACATACATGTATTTTGTAACATTGAGTCCTGGGAGTGTCATCTGATGAAGATCATCAAAGGTTAGTGATTCATTTTAGCTGTATTTCTGGTTTTTGTGACGCCTCTCCTTGCTTGGAAAATGGCTGTGTGGTTTTTCTTGTTTAGGTGCTGTCCTAACATAATCTAATGTTATGCTTTCGCCGTAAAGCCTTTTTGAAATCGGACACTGTGGTTGGGTTAACGGTTACCGGTTTATGTGTCAAATGAGGAGAAAAGCTTAGCTTGTCACAACACAAAGTAAGGCTTCAAGAATCTTTTTTTTCGTGGATCCTGTTGATTTTCATTTAAGGTGAGTAATGTAGAAAGAAGATGGTCGATAAGTTATTTGTGTGTTCCAGAAAGCTGTGAAACTTATTTGATTTACGCCTGCCAACGGCCTTGTTGTTTGGTACTAGCTATTTATGTAACTTAGCTAAATAAATCTGTTAGGTTGGATGTCTCTCTTCAGTAAGACAATTGTAAATGTAATCAGTTTCCACCTTGTCAGTTCATTGACTTGTTTGAGCCACTGCCATCCATGACGTAAACTAACAGTGCAGTTAGATGGCTAATAGTGACAGTGCCAACTACTGGTGGTTTCTTTCTGTCTTCATCGTTCTCACTATAGGTAAGCTAATGTATCCAACAACCTGGATGTTTTTCTACCCATCATTTTCTGTTTTTAGTATATCTCGTTTATTTTCAGTTTGGAGGATGAAGTGCTGATAGTGTTTTATTATTTGGTCTAGGGAAAGTCTGAGGCCGATCTGACATCCTCTGGTGTGACAGAGAAGAGTGAATGGCCCCAGCCCTGACCAAGCTCTCCAAAGACGCCCACGGAATCCACTTGGCGACCACTCTCGCCCTCAGCAACATGGATGCAGATGGGGCAATGCTCAACATGGAGTGTGATCCTCAGTTGAAACTGAAGGATGGCAGCTATGCTCAGAGGGTGTGGCTCAACCTCTCCTCTCTGCCCTGTCTGGACACCTTTTGCTCTGGCACGAGTCCCCTTGAGGTTTCAGAGTCGCTCCTGTCCCCTCTGCTACATGCCTCGGCTGGACAGTACAACACAGTGCTTCTCTCCAGCCCTGGTTCCCTGTTCAACCTCCTGTTCCTCAACAAAAACCTGAAGAATTCCCTGGGGGCCTGTCCAGGTGCACAAGACATGTATTTTGTTCCAGTCACTGAACACAATAGCCAAGGTGTGGTTCAGCAGCAGTGTCAGCACAGTGGCCAAGGACCAGATGGCTATGATATCCCCCAGTCACCTACAAAACACTGCCAGGGGGATCTCATGTCCCAGTACAACCCTGCTGTCCCCACACCTGGCATAGCGAGGCAGGTGGAGGGGGCACCATCAGCACAGACACAGCTCTAGCCCAGCCATGGACCAAAAGGACTAGGAGCCAAGGCCAGGAGCAGCCTGTGACTGCAATGGTGGAGGAGGCAGTGAGAGAGCAGACCCGGTGGCGTCTCTCCCAACAAGCAGCCCTGTTAGGACAGGCTGGGCAGATCCAGAGGCTCCAGGCTCTGCTAGGGGACCACCTTTCTAGCCACTGCAGCCTCCAGCTGGAGGGTCTAAAGAAGAGGCAGGGCAGGGAGACCCCGGGTACCCCTTCACCCCCAGCTGACACCAAACCCTTTGATCCAGCCATGGGGCAGAGACCGACACGTACACAGAGCCACAGGACCCAGGAGCTACTGCAAACCGTCTCAGTCCCATCCTCTTCTAAAGACATCCATGAGTTTGCCAGCTATGCCCAGGCTGTGCTGCGCTAGGTGCAGGAGGCTGTAGACTCTGATGTCACAGAGAGCAGCTCAGATGAAGAATTGGAGCCTGAGCAGAAATGGGGGCCCGGTTATCGACCAGTGTGAGTAGAGGGAGCAAGAGAGATATTCTGGTAATCTGCTGTAGTTATAGTGTTGTTAATTACTCATGAGAAATACAATCTGTTGTTCAGTTAAGTAAGAATGATAGTGTTGTATTTCAGGCTTTACTGGGATGCAAAAACATTGCCATAGGCTAAACTTAGGGCCCTATAAAAGTTTATATTTTTTGCCTGATTTTGTTTTCTCCGTTTGTTTCTTCCAGGTTTCAGTTTTTCGCTCTCAAAATATATATATATATATTTTTATAGAAAGTCAACAGAATTTGCTGTTCTAAGTCAGGGATGGGCAACTTTGATGGGTGGTGGGGCCACAATTTTTTTTCTGAATTTGTCATGAGTCGGCGTACCCACGTCCATACACATACATGCAGTCAATCTATTTGTGCAGTTAAACTGGCTTAACTAAATGCATTTTACCAGTAGCCATGGCCGACTCTGGCCTTTTGGGGGCCCTAAGCGGGATTTGGTAGGTGGGCCCCCCCCTCACGGCCAAAACATTTTACTGGCCCTGTCTTTAAATGTTAGTTTAAAGTTAATTTCCTATAATTCTACACATTTTGCCATGAACACAGAGAAAAGTTTGCAATTTTATACCAAATTTCATATATTGTTAACATACGCTACATGATCAAAAGTATGTGGACAGATGCTCGTGGATCATCTCATTCCAAAATCATGGGCATTATCCTCCACTCTTCTGGGAAGACTTTCCGCTAGGTGTTGGAACATTGCTGCGGGGACTTGCTTCCATTCAGCAACAAGAGCATTAGTGAGGTCAGACACTGATGTTGGGCGATTAGGCTTGCAGTCGGCATTCCAATTCATCCCAACGGTGTTTGATTGGGTTAAGGTTAGGGCTCTGCAGGCCAGTCAAGTTCTTCCACACTGATCTCGATAAACCATTTCTGTATGGACTTCTCTTTGTGCACTGGGGCATTGTCATGCTGAAACAGGAAAGAGCCTTCCCATGACTTTTGCCACAAAGTTGGAAGCACAGAATTGTCTAGAATGTCATTGTATTCTGTAGCGTTGATTGCCCTTCACTGGAACTAAGGGGCCTAGCCAGAACCATTAAAAACAGCCCCAGACCATTATTCCTCCTTCACCAAACTTTACAGTTGGCACTACGCATTGGGGCAGGTAGCGTTCTCTTTGTATCCGGCAAACAGAGATTTGTCTTTTGGACTGCCAGATGGTGAAGCGTGATTCATCACTCGAGAGAACGCATTTCCACTGCTCCAGAGTTCAATGGCGACGAGCTTTACACCACTCCAGCCAATGCTTGGCATTGCGTATGGTGATCTTACATTTACATTACATTTAAGTCATTTAGCAGACGCTCTTATCCAGAGCGACTTACAAATGGGTGCATTCACCTTATGATATCCAGTGGAACAACCACTTTACAATAGTGCATCTAAATCTTTTAGGGGGGGGGGCTTGTGTGCGGCTGCTCGTCCATGGAAACCCATTTCATGAAGCTACCGACGAACAGTTCTTGTGCTGACATTGTTTCCAGAGGCAGTTTGGAACTCGGTAGTGAGTGTTGCAATGGAGGACAAACTATTTTTGCTCGCTACGTGCTTCTGCACTCGACGGTCCTGCTCTGTGAGCTTGTATGGCCTACTACTTCACGGCTGAGCTGTTGTCCTAGATGTTTCTACTTCACAATAACAGCACTTACAGTTGACCGGGGCAGCTCTAGCGGAGCAGAAATGTGACGAACTGACTTGTTGGAAAGGTGGCATTTTATGAAGGTGCCACGTTGAAAGTCACAGCTCTTCAGTAAGGCCCTTCTCCTGTCAATGTTTGACTGTGGAGAGCAAATGGCTGTGTCTTCGATTTTATACACCTGTCCCCAACGGGCAATCCACTAATTTGAAGGGGTGTCAACATACTTTTGTTTATATAGTGTACTTCTGTCGGTCAATTTCTTAAGCTAAGACAGACGGGAGGAGGGGGTGCTCCAGTACAGTAGGTACCATAACGTTGGATGCCAACTGGCGATAAACCCCACAAGAAGAGGTGATGGTGAAAATGGTAGACAGTGGCTTTCGCCCTCCACTGTCGGGCACTGTTTTCCCACTGTTCAGCTAACGACGGCGAGGGCAGGTGTTCGGCAGGCGGGAGCGAAGGACACTGTGCTAGCTAGCTAGTCCTACAGAGGACTCCGGTACAGAGCAGGCAGAGGTGACACCTGTTTATGTGTGTGCGACAGTGTCCTAGCTAACTTGCTAGTTAGATAACTGGCACACGGTGTCGCTAACTAGCAAGTTAGCTAGGACACAGTGTCGTGCACATTTAAACAGGGAAGTTATTTACTGCTGCTCTTTAATTATTTGTTATTCTTACTTTTTTTAGGTATTTTCTTAAAACGACATTGTAGGTAAGGGCTTGTAAGTAAGCATTTCACTGTAAGGTCTACACCTGTTGTATTCGGCGCATGTGACACATATAATTTGATTTGAATATCAAGTCGCACTCGCCAAATCAACCAAAAGTCGCTGGGGCAGCCTCAAAAAGTAGCTACATTTGTCGCTATACTCGTTTACCAATAAAAGTTGCTGGCGGAGTCTGAAAACTCTAAACCTCTAAATCTATTGACAAAGTTGATAAGTTGGCAGCACTGAAACTGACTCTGTGGGAATAGGGCTCCAACGGGCCTCCCCCTTTTTGCTTCCTGAATGATGTCGGTGTTGGTTGAAGTAAGCTACTTCTATGCAAATGTTGTTGATCAGTACAATAAAATAAGTCCCAAATCGAAGGGAAACAGATTGCCATCTGTAGTCTCTTGAAATCAGCCAAAACCAACTCAATAACTCAATGCATGTGCACACGCCTATTGAATAGGTTATGCATTCACCTGTATTGTGAATAGCCCTATGCTACATCTTGATTTGCCCAGTTTATCAAGAGATTTACCATTCAAATAAATGATTACTGTTTAGTTAGATTTGTAATAACAAGGTCTAATTGATTGTATGATTGTATAATTGATTATTTAATGCATACATTGCCGTCTCTGAAAATGTTTGCCGTAGAACGTTATAATATAATGATATTGAACTCAAAAGATGCTCAACGATTGAACATCGTAGTAGCTGAGATTATTCCCGTGGATCAAGTGCCATTCTGTTACTTTGTCTTATACTGTGCGCCTTCTTTTTTTCCAGTGGAATTGGTTTGGTATCGTTTTGTAATCGAGTATCGTGATACTAAACCTGTAATCGGTATAAAAGTAAATATTCTGGTATCGCGACAATACTAGTCAGTGACTGACATAACGAGAAACAACACTGATGCACAACCAAATTTTGAAATTCTACCTCTCAACAGTAAGTTAAGACCCTGACTTTTAAATTTTTTATTTTATTGATCTTCGGGCCTACAAAATGGGCTGCCAGTTGCCCATCCCTGTTCTAAGTCCACAACAATGCGTAAACCACATCAGTAGACCACTTCAGAGGTCTGGGAAAGATCTAAGAATTGTTGATTTTGGGATGTAGCTTGTTTGGTTAGCAATGTTTCGCTAGCATTCATGCACCATCGGAATCGCAGGAAGTCTAAGTCATCTTCATGGACCCGTACTTGATGGAACATTCTTTCGATGTCTGCCATCATGGCAATGTGCTCTTGCCTATATCTTAGCAAGACTCCTATAAGCGTGTTTGCCAGGTCCGAGCCTTGAAGTAGTTCACTGTTGAGAGATGTGCCTATATAGGATGATGAACAGTCAAACACCACTCGTATTGTTCATTTGTGCTAATGGTGAACGCCATGGTGTGGTATGTACCATACCTTGCCTTTCTCTCTGAGGAGCTGTTCTTGTGGTACCTTCTCGGCGTAACCTTTTGTTAACACCTTTTCCATGAAGCCTTTGTACTCTGCAGCGTAACCTTTGTCCTTCTTGAACTTCCTGATAATATTTAGAGCCCGCTGCTCTGCCATGTCACGATTGTTGGGCAGGATTACATCTTTGTTGCGAAAGGGCAATGGTAAGTAGTAGTGACGGTCTTTGAGGGTTATGGAGCTTGATACTATCTCCATAAACTTACAATCCTCAGCTGACATCTCACTTTTCTCTTCATACTCTCTCCCGGAGAAGTCGTGGTTGTACTGATTTACAAGAAGAACCCCCAGGTCGGCCATTGAGATATGACTGGCCATCACCGTAGGACGCCCAGATTCTTCTGCCATGGTACAATTGTTAAGAGGACCGTTCATCACCCATCCAAAGAGGGTTTTCACTGCATACAGTCCGTTGCCTTGGCTATTTATGATTTGCCAGGGTTCCATTGCCTTTGGAGCATTTACGCCAATCAGGAGTTCGACGTCGGCATCAATCTCCTTCAAATGAACCTCTTTCAAGTATGGCCACCTTTTGAGATCTTTCTGAGTGGGAATGTTCTCTCTTATCACTGGGATCTTATTCTGGGTGTAGACCTTTGGTAATGCAAGAAATGTGTCGCCTTCCACATTGCCAATCTCTAATCCAGATATCTCAAAGCTCTTTTTAGGACTCTCCTGCACCATTGTGCGTAGCAGAATTTCAGTCTCCCTGCCTTTAGCTCTCAGCTGCCTCATGAGTCTCTCCATACAAAATGTTGCTGAGCTACCAGAATCGAGAAACGCATAGGTTAACAGACTTGCTTCCATTTGCCATCTTTACTTGAACTGGCACAATTGCAAGTGCACAATTTGTACCGGCCCCGGTATCTTCACCAGCTTCCAGTGAAATGAGCACTGCTGACAGTGTTCTCCTGCTTTACTGCTACACCACTCATATCTTCCTTTTGAGATCTAAATCTCTCTCTTCCTTCAATGTGCAGGATAGTGGGGTGCTTTCTTTGACAGCTCTGACAGGTCATCCTTCTTTTACATTCTTTGCTTAAGTGTCCTCTCATCAAACAGCCAAAACAAAGGCCTTTTGATCTCAGAAACTCAACCTTGGATTCGTGTGGCTGTGCCTTCACTTGTTGGCAGTCAACCAATAAATGCTCACCAGCACAAAATACACATGAGATACTGGGAGCATCAGAAGGGTAGGTGCCTGGTCTCTTTACTTTGAATGTTTGTTCTTTTAGAGGTTTTTCAGAGCCGCAATCTGCAGTGGCAAAGCTGCTTCCCCTACTCTTAGACTTGAACTGCTGTTTAAAGTCAGCTGCTGTTTTGGTTTTTAAAAACTTTTTGTTGGACAGGGGATCTTGAATATCTCCATACAACGGATCCTGCAATATTTTAGCCTGTTTTTCCATGAACGTCACAAGGTCACTGAACTGGGCCCTCAGGTGGTTTCTCTCTAAAATATCACATGCTGTAGACCTCCATTTTCCCCTTAGTTTGTAGGGAAGTTTTGACATTATCAACTTTATGTTGGAGGGAAGATTAAGCTCTTCCATGTTCTGTAGGTCTTGCATAGCATTACAGACACCTCTTAGAGTGCATAGCCACCCAGTCCCTTTCCATCATCCGGTTTGATGTTTGTCCAGTTCCAGACTTTTTCCATGTAAGCAGTGGTGACTTTGATTTCATTGCCCAAGTGTTCATTTAACAACCTCTTAGCCTCTGCATAGCCTCTTCTGGCTTCCATATGCAGACAACTGCGGTCCAGATCCTTGGGCTGACCAGAGGTGTACTGTTCCAGGTAATAGAGCCTATCCTGGTGACTGCTTGACTTATCTTATATACCATGCTCAAATGCACGCATGAATAGCCTAAAGTTTAGAGGATCACCATCAAACATAGGTATCTCCCTAACAGGGAGTGTGGCCTGTTTCTGCTGTAGTACAAGGAGGTCAGCAATTTCATTCTGCCTTTGCATGACAGTAGAGAGGTTATCATGGCTGGTATTATGGCTGATACCCGCAGTGTTGATTCTGTGTTGATTGCTAGACCTTGCTGTTGGCTGCTGAAGGGTGTGGTTTATGACTGTTTTCTGAATAGAATTTGATGGCATTGTTGTCGGTTGTTGTAAAACCCTTTTGTAATGGGGTCTTTGGAACTGCACCTAATGCAGCAAACTCAACAGGTGATGGTTCAGGTTCCTCATAGACCTCAGGTTCCTGGTTCTCAAAATAAAAGTGAATTCCATCTTCTAGTAAGTGGGCTGCCACAGCATGGGATTGAGAAGTTGACTCAACACTTTCCAGGACCTTCAGTCTGGCATTATATGCTGCTATGTCTGTTTCCAATGCCATTTTTTCCATCCTAACATTCAGTCGAGCTTTCTGTTGTTCCAGTTGAGCTTTCTCCAGTTCCAATGCATGCGTGTCCTGTAATGATGCTTGGCGAGCTAGTAGAGCTGCTCGTTCTGCCTCAGCTTTTAGGCGTGCAGAGGACACTGAGGAAGCAGTCTTAGAATACTTTGTTTTACTTGATGTTTTTGACACATTGGAAATGCTGTCGTGTGGTTCAATGAGCGTTTGTGGCTCAACTTCAGCTTTTTTCCATATTTCCACCTCTTTCAGGAAATGTTCATAAGTCCTCGTTCTTGGGTGATAATAGTTACTGGTCTCATTTTCCTGTTCCTCTTCTGTGACTAGCTCTAGCACAGATCCATGAGCATTCTTACTCATTGAGAACAGCATCAAATGCTTCAAGACCCTCATTCACAGTTTCAATGTTTCCTCCATCAACAAGAAGGACTTTGATTTCATTCATGTTGCGTGTACACACTCCAAGTTTGCCTCTCCGGGCTGCATAGAGTGAATTGAAATGCTCCTCTGCCCTCTCCAGTGGCGTCTTATTTGGGATTTCATCCGCCATCATTCACTTTTAGTTCACTCAATTTACAATGACACAGTTGTTGGTTTGATTGTTAAACGCAATGCCCCTTTAGACCTTCTTTAATGCTTTAAAACACAGTCATCCATTTCAACATATTGACCCATTTTGAATTGAACATGTGCAAGTTCTGCATTTTAGATGCGTTTTAAACATTTCATCCCATTATAAGTGTTGTCCCCTTTAATGAAGTTTAAACACACAGTATTTTTAGATCCTTTAGTTGCGTTCTGTTGATGCATTGCATTTCCACGTTAGGCCAAATATTAGACATGATTAGGCTACATTGTGCATAGGATCTCAGTGTTTCCCAAACTTAAACTTCTTAATTGTTTTCACAGCACTGTGTTTTGAATTCCATTCCCAAGTTTATCAAACGTTCCAATTATAAGGACATTTGCACTTCCATAATATGCATGGTGAAACGGACGCATTGAACAGGGCAGCTCATTCATTCGCAGTGGTTACTCACAGCTGGCGAATTCTAGGAGTTTAAGTCCTTCCAAGCGGGCTGTCCTTATGGTCCGCATGCAATGACAAATAGAACAATATCCAGCGTGTGTCCGAACCGGAGCTTTCCTTCCGATAGTAATCCTTCACGGAATCTTTTGACTTGATTGTAGTGGCTTCCTTTCCTCTTGTCCATAGCCACTGCCCTAGCCTGAAAGTGGGGTTGTTTCGTACGCATACAGTCCACATTCAAGGTTTCCAAACGGCCAAAACATTCAATGAGATCCAGGGATACGGTGCAACAAAAAGGTTTATTCATATATCTAACAAATTATTCTCCAATCAACTTAAAGCATAGATTCATTGACATGGAAAATATATATGACCTGTCTGTATGGTCAAAAGACAATACCGCTCCCGCGTCTAGCTAGGACTCGTCCCCCAAGGCATAACTTCCTGCCTTTATCCTAACACACTTACCACAGTACAATGAATGGGCAAGGGGGGGACGAGTCCTAGCTAGACGCGGGAGCGGTATTGTCTTTTGACCATACAGACAGGTCATATATATTTTCCAAAAACGAACCACAAATGAATACATCTCAATCGGGTAAATATAAATCATAAAGGTACGTACCTAATATTTCATCATATACATTCATATTCAACATATTTACACAAACGTACATGGAGCTCTGTATGTTCTGTCTTTTATACAGATATGTCCAAATCAGCTCTAACACAGTGGCTTGGAAATACAATGCAATTCAAAAGGAGGCAAATAATTACTATCAAAACCTTTTGCCATCATTTTGATGTTGCCAGATTGACTTTAGATGCGGTATAATGTTAGCTAAGATTGAGGGGAGGTCACCGGATTTTAGCTAGCTATCGTTTTTGACTGACTTCGCTAGCTAATGACAACATTGCCATCTGTCTAAAGTTCATTTGATGTCATGATAATGCTGGCAAAGTTATTTCCTACTAAAAATTAAACTACTTTAGCAATGTCATCGTATTTCCAGGCATTATAGTGTCATTTAGACTAAACAGTTCAGTCCCACTGAAGTAGGTTACGATGCTGAACTGCAGTCAGGTCAAGACCCTGGTGAGGACGACGAGCATGCAGATACGCTTCCCTGAGACGGTTTCTGATAGTTGGTGCAGAAATTCTTTGGTTGTGCAAACCCACAGTTTCATCAGCTGTCCGGGTGGCTGGTCTCAAATGATCCTCAGGTGAAGAAGCCGGATGTGGAGGACCTGGGCTGGCACGGTTACAAGTGTTCTGCGGTTGAGAGGCCAGTTGGACGTACTGCCAAATTCTCTAAAACGACGTCAATTCTCTGGCAACTGCTCTGATGGCCATTCCTGCAGTCAGCATGCCATTTGCATGCTCCCTCAAAACTTGAGATATCTGTGGCATCGTGTTGTGACAAAACTATACATTTTAGAGTGGCCTTTTATTGTCCCTAGCACAAGGTGCACCTGTGTAATGATCATGCTGTTTAATCAGCTTTTTGATATGCTACACCTGTCAGGTGGATGGATTACCTTGGCAAAGTAGAAATACTCACTAACAGGGTTGTAAACAAATTTGTGCACACAATTTGAGAGAAATAAGCTTTTGTGTGTATGGAACATTTCTGGGATCATTTATTTCAGCTCATGAAACATGGGACCAACACTTTACATGTTACGTTTATATTTTTGTTCAGTATATGTCACAGCAGGTCTAAATATGTCATGACAGTGTTATAACCATATGACAGGTTATGACAAGTTCAGATGTTATGACATGACATGGTTATGAATGTGTCATAATGTGTTATGACGCTAGGTGTCAAGTAAAGTGTTACCATATGACTAGGATTGTGCTTTAAGCTTGTGGACAGCTAAATCAAGTTGATATGGAAACCTGTAGAACAGGAGAGAAATGCTGATTTTAAAATAGTATCAATAGAAAGCTAGGATCCTCCTCTGTTCAATAGACTAGCCAACTCTGTTTTCACTGGAATTGTAATAAGAATTTTTGCACAATGGCTGAGCTTATATTAGCCTACAGGTTTCACTTCAAGCATCAACCAACTTCGCTGCCTGACAGGTGATATTCCACTCAAACTAAGCTCAGTATGCAGTACGTGTGTGATAAACGAGATGCATGGCGGACTAACAAAAATACACACCCGCCAATTTAATTCCCCTAAATTATGCTAATTGACCTTTTTATAAACCGATAAGCATGATCGGTCAAAATAATTTTTGGCGGCTTGATCAACGGTTAACCATTAACATCCCTAACAGGCACATTTACATCTCTTTACTTTTACCATTCAAAACCCACACAGAAGATGCTGAATTTAACCAAATGACTTTGTTTCAGATCTTAGTATTGGCAGATAAATGATGTGAATATTGTTCCTACATGACTCCTACAGAGAGAGAGACAGACTGTAATGTTTAACTGGTTCTATGGTGGCAGAACAGGGATATTTATTTTACCTCAGTGGTGCTTTACAGCTTCATGAAGTCAAGAGTCTGGTTATGATAGACTGGGAGTGGTGTCTGTCATCTTGGTGCTTGTCAGGAGGTACGAAGAGTGCCCACTTTCAGTCGCACATTCAGTGTACAGGCTGCACGCTCCCTGGGGTGCAGGGTGTGGGTGTGAAAGTCACAGGGACCACCCTCACTTCACTGGAATCCTGTTAATGGCGCATTCTGTACTTGTCATACGACCTTCAGCTTGTGAATTATGATTTTAAAATACAGTTTTATACCATCTCAATGTCATTTTTGCTGAAAGTGATACATGTAATATCCTCATCTAATGTAACCCTCATTACCCTTCTTTGGACACTGTGTTAACTAACCTCCAAACGAGCTTCAATGCCATACAACACTCTTTCCGTGGCTTCCAACTGCTCTTAAACGCTAGTAAAACCAAATGCATGCTTTTCACCCGTTCGCTGCCCGCACCCGCCCGCCCGACCAGCATCACTACTCTGGATGGTTCTGACTTAGAATATGTGGACAACTACAAATACCTAGGTGTCTGGCTAGACTGTAAACTCTCCTTCCAGACTCAAATTAAACATCTCCAATCCAAAATGAAATCTAGAATCAGCTTCCTATTTCGCAACAAAGCCTCCTTCACTCCCGCCTCCAAACATACCCTCGTAAAACTGACTATTCTACCGATCCTCGACTTCGGCGATGTCATTTACAAAATAGCTTCCAATACTCAGTAAACTGGATGTTATCTATCACAGTACCATCCGTTTTGTCAGCAAAGCCCCTTATACCACCCACCACTGCGACCTGTATGCTCTAGTCGGCTGGCCCTCGCTACATATTCGTCGCCAGACCCACTGGCTCCAGGTCATCTATAAGTCTATGCTAGGTAAAGCTCCGCCTTATCTCAGCTCACTGGTCACAATAACAACACCCACCCGGAGCACGCGCTCCAGCAGGTATATCTCACTGGTCATCCTCAAAACCAACACCTCCTTTGGCCGCCTTTCCTTCCAGTTCTCTGCTGCCAATGACTGGAACGAATTGCAAAATTGCTGAAGCTGGAGACTTATATTTCCCTCACTAACTTTAAACATCAGCTATCTGAGCAGCTAACCGATCGCTGCAGCTGTACATAGCCCATCTGTAAATAGCCCACCCAATCTACCTACCTCATCCCCATATTGTTTTATTTACTTTTCTGCTCTTTTGCACACCAGTATTGCTATTTGTGTATCACCATCTGCTCATCTATCACCCCAGTGTTAATTTGATAAATTGTTGTTTTGCACACACTGTATATAGACTTTTTTTTCTATTGTGTTATTGACTGTACGCTTGTTTATTCCATGTGTAACTCTGTTGTTATTTGTGTCGCACTGCTCTGCTTTGCTTGTTCTCAACTAGCTTACGTGGTGAAATAATACAAAATAAATCTCCCTCCTACCTCCCTTGGTCTGCAGCCTCGACTCCCATGGGAGAGTCATGTGTTCCCGCTGTGTGAGCATGAGGCTCTAATGTGTCATGAAGAGGAGCAGCAGGAGCCTCGCTGGGAGGAGAGAGAGAAGGAAGATTCCACCAGCAGCACAGATGACAGCTGCAGCTCTGTCCAGTCACCCCCATTCTCAGCCCTGTCTTCAGCCCTGTCCAGTACATCACCACCACCAGCTGGAGACGATGAGAACAACACACTTACTGCAGTCACCTGAAACGACTTGGCTCTACCATGGCACAGGTACATCACAGCCACTGACAGACAGTTCATAATGTTTCACTTTTTATTGTTAATATATGTAGATTTGCAATATTTCATGTACAGTGCTTTATACAAGTGTATAGGTTTAAGGAAAAAACAGTATACTTGTACTGTACTTCTCCCGATTGGCACAGCAGCCTAAGGTGCTGCATCTCAGTGCTAGAGGCGTCACTACAGACCTTGGTTTGATTCCAGGCTGTATCACAACCAGCTGTGATTGGGAGTCCCAATTGGCCCAGCGTCGTCCGGTTTTGGCCGGGGTAGGCCATCATTGTAAATAAGAATTTGTTCTTAACTGACTTGCCTAGTTAAATAAATAAAACATATATAGCTCAGCTGGATTTGTTATGAAACAATAGAAGTTTGAGACCAACTACATGTAACTGCACCCACTCATCCATTGGTTAATGGTAAATTAATGGTTATATATGGCAAGAGTGTTCCACACTGTTCCACACACCATTCCTTCAAATCTGACCAGTTTCCCAGTCCCTGCCCATGAAAAACATCCCCACAGCATGATGCTGCCACCACCATGCTTCACTATGCGGATGGTGTTCTCGGGGTGATGTGAGGTGTTGGGTTTGGGTTTGCACCAGACATAGCGTTTTCCTTGATGGCCAAAAAGCTCAATTTTAGTCTCATTTGACCAGAGTACCTTCTTCCATATGTTTGGGGAATTCCCCACATGCCTTTTGGCATACACCAAATGTGTTTGCTTATTTTTTTCTTTAAGCAATGGCTTTTTTTCTGGCCACTCTTCCGTAAAGCCCAGCTATGTGGAGTGTATGTCTTAAAGTGGTCCTATGGACAGATACTCCAATCTCCGCTGTGGAGCTTTGCAGCTCCGTCAGGGTCTCTTTGTTGCCTCTGATTTAATGCCCTCCTTGCCTGGTCCGTGAGTTTTGGTGGGCGCCCCTCTCTTGGCAGGTTTGTTGTGGTGCCATATTCTTTCCGTTTTTTAATAATGGATTTAATGGTGCTCTGTCAGATTTTCAAAGTTTTCAGATATTTTTTATAACCCAACCCTGATCTGTACTTCTCCACAACTTTGTCCCTGACCTGTTTGGAGAGCTCCTTGGTCTTCATGGTGCCGCTTGCTTGGTGGTACCCCTTGCTTAGTGGCATTGCAGACTCTGGGGCCTTTCAGAACATGTGATCATGTGACAGATCATGTGACACTTAGATTGCACACAGATTGCACACAGATGGACTTTATTTAATTAATTATGTGACTTCGTAAGGTAATTGGTTGCACCAGATCTTATTTAGGGTCTTCAAAGCAAAGGGGGTGAATACATATGCACACAGCACTTTTTTCCATAATTTTTTTTTTTTAATATGAAACAAGTCATTTTTTTCCATTACATGAAATACCCCCTAAAAAATCAATTTAAATTACAGGTTGTAATGCAACAAAATAGGAAAAACGCCAAGGGGGATGAATACTCATGCAAGGAGTTTTTCCTAGCCACCGTGCCTCTTTCACATGCATTGCTTGCTGTTTGGGGTTTTAGGCTGGGTTTCTGTACAGCACTTTGAGATTTCAGCTGATATACGAAGGGCTATATAAATAAATTTGATTTGATTTGATTTTGATTTGATTTGAAGGCACTGTATGTATATAGTAGATCTTTTTACCCCAAAAATATATGGGATATTGGAAATGATGCAGACAATTACATTGATTTAAGCAACAATCTATCCGCAATATTAAAGCTGATCTACCCCCCCCCCAATTTTTTAAATTTTTTTAACTGCATTGTTGGTTAAGGGCTTGTAAGTAAGCATTTCACTGTAAGGTCTACAGATGTTGTGTTCGGCGCATGTGACAAACACAATTTGATTTATCTACTTTCATCTTCCATGTGGATGATTTCTTCATACTACACATTGAATATTCCTGTCCACAGCTCTATATCATAAAGACACATCTGTACCACAATAAATGCAAATTAGCTATTTTCTAACCATTGAGGAAGCTTATACAGTGCTACATTCATATATTCCTTTTTGTTTTCTGTTGCTGACCCATCATTTACATATTTACCATGTAAATATGTTGTATTTGAATTAGTTTTCATCGTCGGTGCCTCATACCCTCAGATATTGACAGGGTTTCTTTTCCATCACTTGAGCACCCAGAATAACTCCCTGTAAACATACAATAAACATCTTGATTTTCAGAAATGTCGTCAACCTATATCGAGATGGATGAATTGTCTTATACCGTAGTCAACGGGCTTCTGGCTGTTCTCAACATATTGGCAAACTTGTTTTTTGCTTTCTGCCTCTTCTCTCCACCGCGAGGCAGAGACGGACTCAAACAGCCTGTGAAGTTACTCCTGGGATTCTTGGTTTTCTGCACCACAATTTTCCTGGTCTCTCTTATCACGTCGGAATGCTTGTGGCTGCTCTCTGAAAACAAAGAGTCCACGTATGTTGATGCTTTTGTAGCGTTTGCTGCATTTACCAGCATGTCAACCTCTGTTTGGCTGAATTTCTTCTACTACACCCAGATCGTCCCAGCCCAGCGAGCTCTCTTCATCTGGGTGAAGAGGAACATCAAAATCATCATTTACTGTGGCCTGTTTGTCGACAGAGCTTTATTTCTGTTTGACTTGGCATCAGACGTTTATTATGTCACCATTACCAAAGGAAACGATAACATCACTTACACATCAACAAACGACACTGTTGCTGACTCTACAGATGGACTGTTTTACACTGTCCTGGTGTGTTTCTATTCCAAAATTATCTACATGTTTTTTTGTCTGTGTGTGATGGTGGGGTCGAGCTGGGTCACAGTGTGCTACCTGCATAGACACATGAAGAGCATGGAAGAGACCGGCAGCACCTTCTCCTCTCTCCGCCTGCACAGTCAGATGAGGGTCACCATCACTGGAATCCTGCAGGGAATTCTCTACTTCCTTTGTGCACTGTGGATCTTGACGGATATCTTCATCAACATTTACCCCTCCTCTATAGAATTCGACTATAATACTTACTACACTGTCATCTCTCTCTACATGTTTGGCACCACTGTTAACCTTGGTATCGGTCAGTCTGTTTTCAGACAGAGGGCAGCTGATATTTGGCTCAAAGCCCAACAAGCTGTAAGGTCATTGAAGTTGTGTGAATGATACTGTCACTGTGGTACTGTAATCTCTCTTGGACATATACAAGTAACATAAATGGTAGTAGCATCTGTCGACAGACAAGGAACGACTAACAAGGAACTTTGTTCAGGTATGCAGATTTTTCGTCACTGATGATTTGAACAAATCATGATTTTACAGGTGCTTGCGTCTTTCTAATTTCTAAAGGGAAAGGGACATTTGGCTGCAGACTTGCCTGAAACTGGTTGAGAGTTTTGGTTTAGAGAGCTGGAGACTTTGCTAGTCTCGTTAGTACATTTTCTAACATGTCTCCCCCATAATTTAATTGAGCATCTGACGCAAATACGCAAGATTTTAGTTCTGGGTGTCTGAGATTAATGGTACTGAGACTACAACAGCAAATATGAAATAGAGTTGATTGACATTAAAGTAATATCAGAAACCCCATAACTAAAACCATGTAAAATTGCATCAGCTACTCGTTGCTGTCCGTTAGAGATGAAGATTTTAAAGTGGTAGTTAGTCCACTTTATTTAATCTGGCCCATAATGTAGCTATAATGTGATAACCTATTTTCAATTTTACAAATGAGTAATATAGTGTGTAAATAAATTTTTCATTTCATTTCGGTTTACTTGTTGACATGGCCCTGTGTTTTCCATCTTTATCTGAGTTGCAAACCAGGTTATGGTACATTTTAAGGTGTTTTCCATACCCCAGCATGTGCTACACAGTACTTAATTTGTGTTTTTCCATCATAAACTCCTTCAGTTGGGCATCTACCAGTTTTGCAGATAAACATTAAAAAGGTGGATAACTCATTCCAGGTGATTCAGTAATGATATTATATTTTTAAGCCATTATCGTCTGATAACGATATGAAGGACGATACACCGTGCCTCCATAATAGATATACCTCAAACAGTGAATCTGTGAGTTGGACAAGATCCCTTCAGAATTGTTGTTATAGTCCAGCAGGCCCCAATAAAAAGTTACAATGTAAATAGTTTATGCTACATTTACTTTGTTCTTTTGTTGCCCGAGTGAGACACCCCTGAAATCCCTGGCACTGGTGATGTGTTCAGCATTTGAGCACCTAGAAGCTGAGAGAGAAGATATCACTGTGAACATATTCCATGCAGCATGCCTAAACCAAGATGGATATCTTGGCCTTTGCCATAGTCAATAGGCCTCTCGCTATTCTCAACATATTGGCCAACTTGTTTTTTGCTTTCTGTCTGTTCTGTCCACCGTGAGGCAGAGAGAGACTGAAACATCCTATAAAGATACTCCTGGGATTCTTGGTTTGCTGCACCACTGTTTACGTGGTCTCTCTTATTGCAGTGAAATGTTTGTGTTGATTCCTCTTCACTGAACAGTTGGAGCTCTGCTTTGCTGCTTCTCTGATAGTGGGGTACACTTTATCCACCAGCATTTCAACCTCTGTTTGGCAGGTTTGTTCTACTACACCCAGATTGTCCCAGCCCAGCTACCGCGCTTCATCTGGGTGAAGAGGAACATCAAAATCATAATCTACTGGGGCCATCATCATCTACCTCCAAGCCATATGACTGCTAAATAGTTATATGTTTAACTTTTCTATTATTTCTCAGTTTTCTTTCTCTTTGCATTGTTGGGAAGGACCCATAAGTACACCTCTTGTTTAGGAATCGTGATGAATACATTTTGGTTTTATTTTATTTTATTACACAAAGGAGGCATGTCTTTGTCATGAAAGGGAGCGGCAGCACCTTCTCCTCTCTCCGCCTGCACAGTCAGATGAGGGTCACCATCACTGGAATCCTGCAGGGAATTCTCTACTTCCTTTGTGCTCTGTAGATCGTCGCTGATTTCATCAGCTCCGAAATGTCAAATTGAACAGACTTTGACAATAATTTGAATATTTTCCACACGGTCGTCTCTCTCTACATGCTTGTCACCACTGTAAACCTGGGTATCGGTCAGTCTGTTTTCAGACAGAGGGCAGCTGATATTTGGCTCAAAGCCCAATAAGCTGTAAGGTCATTGAAGTTGTGTGGATAAAGGATGAAACAATCGTAGTTGTAAGACATAGGCTAAGGGTTAAATCTGTGATTTTGTATGTCTGTGAAATTAAATGTTTAGTTCTTGGTTTTTCTGCCAATTCTCACATAGAAACTTAATTGGGAGGAAGGATATTTTATATGTATTTGTATGGCTAACCATTTTTGAGAAAATCATTATGAAAGTGGCCATTTCATGCCTTTTTTGGACCAATACATGTCTCCTGTGAGACCCTATGATTACTGAACCGTACAGGACACAGACACCATCTTGATGTCATTATACAGCTTATAATGTGCTCTAAAATATGGAGCATCACTAGGTTCTGAAATACAGTTTTTCACATACATGTATTTATTTTGTTCATTTTAAGACATTGTTTGTAACAGTATACTCTACTAGTACATCCAATTTACAAAGTGGGTGCTATAATACTTTTTAAGTTATGATCTATTTTATGAGCACCACCAATACAGTGAATGGGATAATGGAATCAGAGGGAACTCCCTCTGCTGGTGATTTGCAGAATGTGATTGTTTAATAACCTATAATGTACATTTCTATCTATAAAATGGCTCATAATGTCAAAGGTAGCAGAGCACCCACTCTGGAAATGTCACATGTTTGACCAGTATATTGTTCCAAACAATATGTCAAAAATTAAGCTAAATCAAAATGACTGTATCATATGTGGTTCATGGATGATAGCTTCTCACAAGAGGCATGTATCGGTCTAAAAAGGACCTAATATAGCCACTTTCATCATGATAAAAAAAAAAAAGGTTTCTGATACAAATTTTGAAAAGCATATCAAACACCCTTCCCCCGAATTAGATTTCTATGTGAGAAATGCCTGAACAATCTGAGATACCCAAAACATTTTTGGGCATTCCTGGCGTGGATTGGCCCATTTATTTAATCTGGGTCTGTGAAATTGGTCCATTAAGTAGGTTTTAATGTGATAACCATGCTTTCTCTTTTACAAATGAGTCATTCTATAAAATAAATAAATCTATCTATTTAAATAGTTCATAATAGCAAAAAGGCACCTCAGGGGTTTGTGGTAAATGGCCAATATACCATGGCTAAGGGTTGTATCCACGCACTCTACCGTTGCATCGTGCTTAAGAACAGCCCTTAGCCATGGTATATTGGCCATATACCACACCCCCTCGAGCTTTATTGCTTAATTATATAATGGCATTGTTGAATACTCAATTCTGATAGGCTATAGGCTAGAAGGGCATTCCAGAGCGTGCATTATTTCCCTTTAATGCATGGTATAATTCAGTGACTATGGAGTTCATTCTTACATTGTTCTATGTTTGAGCTGCTTTTGAAACCAAAAGTCAAATTGCAAACATTATTAATTTGAACTTAAAAAAGTGTGTGACTTTAAATGTGGGAAATTGTGCTTTTGGGTCATTTGTAACAAAAAAAGTATGACTTTGCTTTGTGTGCTCAATAAATACATAATATAGAACAGAGTAGGTTATGTTGCCTGTATTTTCCTTTTGGGCTGATGGAGACTTCAGACAACCAATGGATCTTAGTGACATTGTCACACCCTGATCTGTTTCAGCTGTTTTTGTGCTTGTCTCCACCCCCCTCCAGTTGTCGCCCATCTTCCTCATTATCAACTGTGTATTTATACCTGTGTTCTCTGTTTGTCTGTTGGCAGTTTGTCTTGTCTGGTCAGGTCTTACCAGCTTGCTTTCCCGGAGTCCTGTTGCTCAAGTCCTGTTGCTCAAGTCCTGTTGCTCAAGTCCTGTTGCTCAAGTCCTGTTGCTCAAGTCCTGTTTCCTAGTTTTCCCGGTTCTGACTACTCTGCCTGCCATCCTGTACCTGCCTGACTCTGACCTGATTATGAACCTCTGCCTGCCCTGACCCCGAGCCTGCCTGCCATCCTGTACCTGCCTGACTGGCCTGATCACGAACGCCTGCCTGTCCTCGACCTGCCCTTTGCCTGCCCCGTGTTAACCATAAATAATCTGAGAACTGTACTATCCGCCTCCTGTGTCTGCATCTGAGTCATATCCTGAGTTGTGGTAGACATGGAGAACTATACAGTTGGTCTATTTGCTTCTGAGTTAAACAGCACAAATCATTTACATCATTTTTAAAGTCTATGAACATGTAAGATAGTGGACCCTACAGTCTATGTCTGCAGGGTGGGAAGCATCAGCATGATTCAGGTGCAAAATGGTGGTATTTATTTAAGTGGTGCGTAGAAGGAATAAAGATGGATCCAAAATATATAGACCTACAAAACATTAACAAACAGACAGATTTATACTTGACTTTCAAAATAACAAATTACTTCCTCACACAGCTGAGTTAAAGAGAGCCCTGTACTGGGACAACATGTCACTTCTACCTCAAATGTGCAACCTGAAAAAGTTAAAAACCCAACCTCTAACACTGGGATAACCCAAAAGGCAACTGAACAGGTATATTTTTAATTAACGTCAGCAATTCCTTCAATCTCAAATGTCATATCACTGGCTAGGACAAAACTTCATACGATCATTCAACAAATACATCTTTATTATGACATGGCTATATGATATGATGATTTTAGCATACCACACCTCCTGCAGCCCCCGCAGGGCAGTGAGCTCTTGGGGACCACCTGGAGGTCGGGGCCCTCCCCAGATGGCATATGAACACGTCGTAAGCCATGGCAAAACATAGAATTACAGATCATTGTGAAATCATGAATGTTTTGGTAATACATGTAACTATTTATTTATGAATATCGTTTATGAAATGCTTTTGCAGACTCGAAACACTGATCAAAGCCAACTTTTTTGCTTCGTGACCCATCAATTGAGGTGTCTTTTAATCATGGCACACCATAAGGTTTGAGCAGTAAAAAAAACATATACTAGACCAAAGAATAAGTAAAAAATAATAATACTTCTTCAAAACATTCAACTGAATGTAGTTTTGAGTATGGCTTTTTGTGACCGATTTTTATAAATTTACTGTATAATTATGAAACTATTTGTAACAATGAGGTTGTTTTTCTGGATCAAAAAGGGGCTTAGGTGGTGGCCATGGCAGGGGGCGAGGCAATGGGTGCAGTTGGTCGAATACGTGGCTGAATTCTGTCCAGGCCCTGGGAAAGACATTTTGAGACCCTCATCTTGTCATCAAAGAGAAAATGTTGCAGCTTTGAGGCTCTTCCCTATAATTCTACACATTTTGTCATGGATCATGGAGCTAGCGCTGTCTGGAATATGTTTCGAGACTATGCCGATAACATTAGAAAATGCATCGGTGACGCTGCCCCCAAAGTGAGGGTTCGCTGCTTCCCCAATCAAAAGCCTTGGATTAACATAGAGGTTGGCGCTAAATTAAGCACAGGGCTACTGCACACAGAAGCAATCATGAGGCTACGGCCGAGGACAGGAATAAGTACAAGAAGTTCCTTTATGACCTCCGCAGAGTCATCTAAAGAGCAAAAGGACAATATAGGAATAAGGTAGAATTATATTACACAGGCTCCGCCTCCCACCGCATGTGGCAGGGGCTACAATCCGTTACGGATTACAAAGGAAGACCCAACTGTGATCTGCCCAACGATGCCTCTCTACCAGACCAACGCCATGCATTTTATGAACACTTTGACAACAACAACATCTTGCCCGGTGTGAGGCCCGTCACCGACCCAGAGGATTGGGTGATCTCACTCTCCGAGTTCGACGTGAGAAAGGTCTACCGCCCTGTAGCACTCACTTCTGTAATAATGAAGTGCTTTGAGAGGCTGGTTACGACACACATTAACTCCACCATCCTAGACACTCTAGACCCACTCCAATTTGCATACCGCCCCAGTAGATCCATAGATGATGCAATCTCAATTGCTCTCCACACTGCTGTCACCCACCTAGATAAGAAGCATACCTATGTGAGAATGCTGTTCATTGACTACAGCTAAGCGTTCAATGCCATTCTCCCCTCCAAGCTCGTCACCAAGCATAGGACTCTGGGTCTGAACATCTCCCCTTTGCAACTGGATCCTGGACTTCCTGACGGGCCGAAGCCAGGTGGTGAGGGTAGGCAACATCACCACCGTCACTCTGACCCTCAACACAGGGGTGTATGCTTAGTCCCTTCCTCTACTCCCTGTTCACCCACGACTGCGTGGCCAAGCATGACTCCAACACCATCATCAAGTCACGCTCCCATCCGCATTGACGGGGCTGAAGTGGAGCAGGTCGAGAGCTTCAAGTTCCTTCGGTGTCCCAATCACTAAATACTTAAAATGGTCCAAACAGAAACGCACAGTCGTGAAGAAGGCGTGGCATTTCTTCACGACTGTGCATTTTTGTTTGGACCATGGAGGTTGAAAATATTTCTCCCTCAAATCCTCAAAAAGTTCTACAGCTGTACCATTGAGAGCATATTGACTGACTGCATCACAGCCTGGTATGGCAATAGCACCACCTTCTATCACATTGTGCTACAGAGGGTGGTGCAGATAGACCAGTACATCACTGGGGCCGAGGTCCTTGCCATTCAGGACATCTATATCAGACAGTGTGGAACGAAAGCCTGGAAAATCGTTAAAGACACCAGCCACCAAGCCATAGACTATTCTCTCTGCTTCTGCATGGCAAGCGGTACCGGTGCATCAAGTCTGAGACCAAGAGGCTCTTGAACAGCTTCTATCCCCAAGCAAAAAGACTGATAAATTGCAAACAAAATATCTACACCGACTATCTGAGTTAATCTTGCATCTTTATTGACCTTTTTAGTTTTGCACTGTCTCCTTGCACATTCACAGGGCCCTACACACTCACACACCCACCCCATCATCTGGTCACTCACACATAATATACCCATACATTTATACAGACTCTACACACACACACACAACCACTCACATGCTGTACAAGCTGCTGCTACTGTTTATCTTCTATCCTGTTGCCTAGTCACCTTACCCCTATACATATCTACCTCCATCACTCCAGTATCCCTGCACATTGTAAATATGGTATTGGAACCAGTGGAGGCTGCTTAGGGAGGACGGCTCATAATAATGGCTGGAACGGAGCAAATGAAATGGCATCAAACACATGGTACTTGTGCATGTGACAATAAAACGTGAAACTTGAAAATACAATTTTTCCGTTTTAAAGCCAATTTCCTGCTATTCTATACATTTGCCATTGAGCTAAGAGAGAATTTTGCACGTACAGTACCAGTCAAAAGTTTGGACACCTACTCATTCAAGGGTTTTTCTTTATTTTTACTATTTTCTACATTGTAGAACAGTGAAGACATCAAAACTATGACATAACACATGGAATCATTTAGTAAGCAAAAAAGTGTTAAACAAATAAAAATAAATTCTTCAAAGTAGCCACCCTTTGCCTTGATGACAGCTTTGCACACTCTTGGCATTCTCTCATCCAGCTTCATAATGTAGTCACCTGGAAAGCATTTCAATTAACAGGTGTGCCTTGTTAAAAGTTAATTTGTGGAATTTCTTTCCTTAATGCGTTTGAGCCAATCAGTTGTGTTGTGACAAGGTAGGGGTGGTATACAGAAGAAGGTTACTACATGATTCGATGTGTTATTTCATAGTTTTGATGTCATAACTATTAATCTACAATGCAGAAAATAGTAAAACTAATGAAAAACCCTTGAATAACTTGGTGTGTCCAATCTTTTGACTAGTACTGTGCATTTCTATGCATTTTGACATGACTAATACTGTGTTCTTATGCTCAAACATAACAAAATCAATGTGGGTATGATTTTCTAGCTTTTCTTTTGTTGATTGTAAGTTCTCAAGTTATTATAGGCTGTTATAAAAAACCTATTTAGATCCCATTTTATTTTCAACATACTTTATATATCGTTTTAGTAATTTAAGTTACACTGAAAGACTACACCATTGGCCGCGACCTACAAGGGAGTCCCGACCCACAGTTTGGGAACCACAGGGCTAGTACATGAAAGAATCGAGAATTTGAACCGAAATTGTGATACAATCATTGGATAAAACTAGAAAGTAAAAACAGTTCCAAGGATCTCCTCCGACTTAATATTATTGGTCCTGGATGGCATGATATTTGCATAGACTTGCCCCCACGGATGAATCCACGCCCCCAATCCTCACCCACTCAGGCAGCTCCTCAACATCAAACACAGAGCAGCTGCGGTTCTATGGCAGGTGGAATGGAAATAGGACCTTGGAGAAAGGACTGTCAACTGAAACATCTTCTGATAAACTATCTAGCCATACGTTAACGGTTACCGGTTTATGTGTCAAATGAGGAGAAAAGCTTAGCTTGTCACAGCACAAAGTAAGACTTCAAGAATCTTTTTTTTTCATGGATCTTGTCGATTTTCATTTAAGGTGAGTAACGTAGAAAGAAGATGGTCGATAAGTTATTTGTGTGTTCCAGAAAGCTGTGAAACTTATTTGATTTACGCCTGCCAACGGCCTTGTTGTTTGGAACTAGCTATTTATGTAACTTAGCTAAATAAATCGATTAGGTTGGATGTCTCTCTTCAGTAAGACAATTGTAAATGTAATCAGTTTCCACCTTGTCAGTTAATTGACTTGTTTGAGCCACTGCCATCCATGACGTAAACTAACAGTGCAGTTAGATGGCTAATAGTGACAGTGCCAACTACTGGTGGTTTCTTTCTGTCTTCATCGTTCTCTCTATAGGTAAGCTAATGTATCCAACTACCTGGATGGTTTTCTACCCATCATTTGCCGTTTTTAGTATATCTCGTTTATTTTCAGTTTGGAGGATGAAATGCTGATAGTGTTTTATTATTTGGTCTGGGGAAAGTCTGAGGCCGATCTGACATCCTCTGGTGTGACAGAGAAGAGTGAATGGCCCCAGCCCTGACCAAGCTCTCCAAAGACGCCCACGGAATCCACTTGGCGACCACTCTCGCCCTCAGCAACATGGATGCAGATGGGGCAATGCTCAACATGGAGTGTGATCCTCAGTTGAAACTGAAGGAGGGCAGCTATGCTCAGAGGGTGTTGCTCAACCTCTCCTCTCTGCCCTGTCTGGACACCTTTTGCTCTGGCACGAGTCCCCTTGAGGTTTCAAGAGTCGCTCCTGTCCCCTCTGCTACATGCCTCGGCTGGACAGTACAACACAGTGCTTCTCTCCAGCCCTGGTTCCCTGTTCAACCTCCTGTTCCTCAACAAAAACCTGAAGAATTCCCTGGGGGCGTGTCCAGGTGCACAAGACATGTATTTTGTTCCCGTCACTGAACACAATAGCCAAGGTGTGGTTCAGCAGCAGTGTTAGCACAGTGGCAAAGGACCAGATGGCTATGATATCCCCCAGTCACCTACAAAACACTGCCAGGGGGATCTCATGTCCCAGTACAACCCTGCTGTCCCCACACCCGGCATAGCGAGGCAGGAGCAGGGAGCACCATCAGCACAGAGACAGCTCTAGCCCAGCCATGGACCAAAAGGACTAGGAGCCAAGGCCAGGAGCAGCCTGTGACTGCAATGGTGGAGGAGGCAGTGAGGGAGCAGACCCGGTGGCGTCTCTCCCAACAAGCAGCCCTGTTAGGACAGACTGGGCGGATCCAGAGGAGGCTCCAGGCTCTGCTAGGGGACCACCTTTCTAGCCACTGCAGCCTCCAGCTGGAGGGTCTAAAGAAGAGGCAGGGCAGGGAGACCCCGGGTCCCCCTTCACCCCCAGCTGACACCAAACCCTTTGATCCAGCCATGGGGCAGAGACCGACAGGTACACAGAGACACAGGACCCAGGAGCTACTGCAAACCGTCTCAGTCCCATCCTCTTCTAAAGACATCCAGGAGTTTGCCAGCTATGCCCAGGCTGTGCTGCGTACGGTGCAGGAGGCTGTAGACTCTGATATCACAGAGAGCAGCTCAGATGAAGAATTGGAGCCTGAGCAGAAATGGGGGACCAGGTCTCGACCAGTGTGAGTAGAGGGAGCAAGAGAGACATTTTGGTAATATACTGTAGTTATAGTGTTGTTAATTACTCATGAGAAATACAATCTGTTGTTCAGTTAAGTAAGAGTGATAGTGTTGTATTTCAGTCTTTACTGGGATGCAAAAACATTGCCATAGGCTAAACTTAGGGCCCTATAAAAGTTTATATTTTTTTCCTGATTTTGTTTTCTCCGTTAGTTTTTTCCAGGTTTTTAATATATTTATTGAGAGCGAATAGAAAGTCAACACGATCTGATGTTCTAAGTCAGAGATGGGCAATTTTGATGGGTGTGGGGGCCACTAAAAATCTAAACTCATGAGGGGCCGCAGTGGCTCACTGGTCTGCGTACCCACATCCATACCCACACATGCAGTCAACTGATTTGTGCAGTTAAACTACAAACTGGCTTAACTAAATGCATTTTACCAGTAGCCAGGGCCGACTCTGGCCTTTTGGGGGCCCTAAGCGAGATTTGGTTGGTGGGCCCCCACCTCACAGGCAAAACATTTTACTGGCCCCGTCTTTAAATGTTAGTTTAAAGTAAATTTCCTGCAATTCTACACATTTTTGCCATGGGGTGTCGAGGAATGTTTCAGTTTTAAAGCAAGTTTTCTGCAATTGTACACATTTTGCCATGAGCACAGAGAAAAGTTTGCAATGTTATACCAAATTTCATGAAATTCTACTCATTTTGTCATGACTTATATAGTGTTAACATGCGCTACATGACCAAAAGTATGTGGACACCTGCTCGTTGAACATCTCATTCCGAAATCATGGGTATTATCCTCCACTCTCCTGGGAATTCTGGGAAGTCTTTCCGCTGTCAGACATGGATGTTGGGCGATTAGGCTTGCAGTCTGCATTCCAATTCATCCCAAAGGTGTTCGATTGGGTTGAGGTTAGGGCCCTGCAGGCCAGTCAAGTTTACCACCTGTCCCCAACGGGCAATCCACTAATTTGAAGGGGTGTCAACATACTTTTGTTTATATAGTGTACTTCTGTCGGTCAATTTCTTAAGCTAAGACAGGCGGGAGGAGGGGGTGCTCCAGTACAGTAGGTACCATAACGTTGGATGCCAACTGGCGATAAACCCCACAAGAAGATGTCATGACGTTGGCCTGTGGGTAAGGTTTATGACCCCCCCCATAAATACCTTTCTCCCTTCCCCTCTCTGACCCTACTGAAGGACTTGAATAGCCTGTGTTAAATATAGAGAGTCTGGGAACATCAAACAAATGGGGAAAAGGAACCATATTTTGGTAATAAAACCAGTTGGAAATATGCTTGGGAACGTAATGAGTATGTATGTCAGTTCGGTTGTCATCTGAGACATTATGACTGATGACAGGACGACATAAACTGTACCTGGGAAAGTATACACCCTCTAGTTATCAGAGTCACATGGAATTGTTATGCAATTGAAATGTTTGATATTGAAATTGTTTGTTAGGAGATTAAATTTAATTTTAGCTTCCAAATGAGAGAATTGGGTTTTCATAAGGAAAGTGCCCTGCTTGATCAGTGGCCCACCCCTGTGAAGAGACAGGGGTTATAAACAATGGAACACATCCTTCCCCCTCTCCACTATATAAGCCTTTGACGAAAAGATAACCAGTATGTTCCAGTACGGGAGGTCTGCAGCCTCTGCGTCAGAAGGACACACATGTTAACACACATATCAAGGACAGAACTAAGCCAACCTCGGCGTGAGCTTTGGTGGCGAATGGTATGAACTTTGAGCTTATTCACTACAGAAGTGATACTTCCTAGCCGTTGAGTTAGCAGCGGCCGCTGTAGACGTGGGCCAGGAAAGGACGGACGACGGACCCAGTCTAACAACCAGACGAAGATACCACCACGTGTCCAATTTACCACCAGAGACATTCTTCCGAGGACAGGAAGATCTGTTGGCCAACCCGGCCAGCATCTACGACCAATCTACCGAAGCGCAGCTCAGAGTAAATATTTATTGCATTTTCCTTTTCCAAATGGGCGGTAATTTAGAATGCATAAGATAATGTATTTACGATAGCATAGCTGCTGTTTCTTTGTTCCTAAATCTTCCCGCTCTTTCATTCAAGCCCAACCCCCTTTCCTTTGTGTAACCAGCCATCATGTATGACATCATTTGTATTCGGTGTATTTGTAATTCTGTGTGATTAGTTATAAGGGTTAATATTGACTGCTGTTATAATAATAAGATAAGGGTTAATATTGACTGCTATCGATGTAAAATATTACTAAGTATTTTAAGAGTTTATTCGGAAGATAACAGCTCTATAAACGTTCTTCCGTGGTGCCCCGACTTTCTAGTTAATTACATTTACATGATTAGCTTAATCAGGTAATATTAATTACAGAGAAATAATTTTATAGGTTAGCATGTCATATCACTTAATCCGGCATAGCCAAAGACACGACAAAGAGGTGATGGTGAAAATGGTAGACAGTGGCTTTCGCCCTCCACTGTCGGGCACTGTTTTCATACTGTTCAGCTAACGACGGCGAGGGCAGGTGTTCGGCAGGCGGGAGCGAAGGACACTGTGCTAGCTAGCTAGTCCTACAGAGGACTCCGGTACAGAGCAGGCAGAGGTGGTGCACAGTGTCGCTAACTAGCAAGTTAGCTAGGACGCAGTGTTGCACACATTTAAACAGGGAAGTTATTTACTGCTGCTCTTTTAATTATGTTATTCTTATCTCTTACTTTTCTTAGGTATTTTCTTAACTACATTGTAGGTAAGGGCTTGTAAGTAAGCATTTCACTGTAAGGTCTACACCTGTTGTATTCGGCACATGTGACACATACAATTTGATTTGAATATCAAGTCGCACTCGCCAAATCAACTAAAAGTCGCTGGGGCAGCCTACATTTGTTGCTATACTCGTTTACCAATAAAAGTTGCTGGCGGGGTCTGAAACCTCTAAACCTCTAAATCTATCGACAAAGTTGATAAGTTGGCAGCACTGAAACTGACTCTGTGGGAATAGGGCTCCAACGGGCCACCCCCTTTTTGCTTCCTGAATGATGTCGGTGTTGGTTGAAGTAAGCTACTTCTTTGCAAATGTTGTTGATCAGTACAATAAAATAAGTCCCAAATCGAAGGGAAACAGATTGTCATCTGTAGTCCCTTGAAATCAGCCAAAACCAACTCAATGCATGTGCACACGCCTATTGAATAGGTTATGCATTCACCTGTATTGTGAATAGCCCTATGCTACATCTTGATTTGCCCAGTTTATCAAGAGATTTACCATTCAAATAAATGATTACTGTTTAGTTAGATTTGTAATAACAAGGTCTAATTGATTGTATGATTGTATAATTGATTATTTAATGCATACATTGCCGTCTCTGAAAATGTTTGCCGTAGGACGTTATAATATAATGATATTGAACTCAAAAGATGCTCAACGATTGAACAGCGTAGTAGCTGAGTTTATTCCTGTGGATCAAGTGCCATTCTGTTACTTTGTTTTATACTGTGCGCCTTCTTTTTTTGCCGTGGGATTGGTTTGGTATCGTGATACTAAACCTGTAATCGGTATTAAAGTAAATATTCTGGCATCGCGACAATACTAGTCAGTGACTGACATAATGAGAAAAAACTGATGCACAACCAAATTTTGTAATTCTACCTCTCAACAGTACTGACTTTTAATTTTTTTATTTTATTGATCTTCTGGCCTACAAAATGGGCTGCCAGTTGCCTATCCCTGTTCTTAGTCCACAACAATGCGTAAACCACATCAGTAGACCACTTTAGAGGTCTGGGAAAGATTTAAGACATTTTGGGGTGTAGCTTGTTTGGTTAGCAATGTTTTGCTAGCGTCCATGTGTTTTGCAATTTTCGAAAACAAATGGCTACTGAATTGTCGCAAATAATCATGATATCATTCTTCCAGGTAGGCTTTCGCTACATTGTAGTTAATATTTAATTGAGAAGGTTTTTGGTTAAGCCTTTCCAACTACCAGAAGACAGTTGTCACTATATTAGCCTCATCGCTAACCTCTACACAAAATGATAGACAAACACGCACAGACAGGGGCATGTGCTGTTGCCTCTTCAGAAATGAACAGTAGTGTATTTTCCTGGCTTATGATCTTTGGCAAATAAATGAATGTTCTACACTGACATTTTTTTATAAATGTAAAATGTTTGTCCCATGTTTTATGAGCTGAAATAAAAGATCACAGAAATGTCACATACGCACAAAAAGCAACTTTTTGCGCACAAATTTGTTTACATCCGTGTTAGTGAGCATTTCTTCTTTGCCAAGGTATTTCATCTACCTGACAGGTGTGGCATATCAAGAAGCTGATTAAACAGCATGATCATTACACATGTGCGCCTTGTGCTGGGGACAATAAAAGGCCACTCTAAAATGTGCAGTTTTGTCACACAACACAATGCCACAAATACAAATGTCTCATGTTTTGAGGGAGCGTGCAATTGGCATGCTGACTGCAGGAATGTCCACCAGAGCTGTGGCCAAAGAATTTAATGTTCATATCAAATCTTATTGGACACATACATTTGAGAATTTGGCAGTACGTCCAACTGGCCTCACAACCACGGACCACGTGTATGATGTCGTGTGGGTGAGTGGTTTGCTGACGTCAACGTTGTGAACAGAGTACCCCATGGTGGGGTTATGGTATGGGCAGGCATAAGCTACAGACAACAAACACAATTGCATTTTATCGATGGCGGTTTGAATGCACAGAGGTACCGTGACAAGATCCTGATCCCCATTGTCGTGCCATTAATTCGCCGCCATCACCTAATGTTTATGTACACATCTGGGAAGCTGATAATGCCCCAGTTCTTCCATCGCCTGCATACTCACCAGACATGTCACCTGTTGAGCATGTTTGGGATGCTCTGCATCGACATGTACGGCAGCGTGTTCCAGTTCCCGCCAATATCCAGCAACTTTGCACAGCCATTGAAGAGTGGGACAAAATTCCACAGGCCACAATTAACAGCCTGATCAGCTCAATGCGAAGGAGATGTGTTGCGCTGCATGAGGCAAATGGTGGTCACACCAGATAATGACTGGTTTTCTGATCCACGCCCCTACCTTTTTTTAAGGTGTCTGACCAGCAGATGCATATTTGTATTCCCAGTCTTGTCAAATCCATAGATTAGGCCTTCATTTATTTATTTAAATTGACTGATTTCCATATATGAACTGTAACTCAGTGAAATCTTAGAAATTGCTGCATGTTGTTGAATTGTTGCAAATGGTTAAATTCCGTTTTAAAGTCTTGATTCTGTCAGTGGTCTGTGCAAGGGAGATTTTATAGAGCCCTACTAGCTGTATGCAACAGGAACAGCATTTTCAGAGGTAACTGTGTCACTGGATGAGATTTTGTTAAAAGTTGTTAGCTGAACACCTGTAGCTTTGACCTTGGGTCTGTTTCTCGTTTAAAAAAGGCATATATTTTAAAGAGCTGTGGTGTTTTCCTGGATAGCATAGTGGGTTATTAGAGCTAAATAAACAAGGTTAGGCAGAGAGGTAGGTTATGAGAAACACATTCAATATGTTTTCTAGGTGTGACAGTGAGTGAATTGTAAATGGAAAACAGACGCTAAACAAGTTAAAATTTGAGTTTCATTTGACACACAGCTTTTACCATTTATATAGTCTACTTCCCTGTTCATCTAACCCAGCTAGGTTCTTATGAGAGTGCCTTTAGCTGATTGTTGTTGGGGGAAAGGAGCCCATAACAGCCGTTGGAGATTAACAGGGAGTTGATTGTAGATTTAATCCTGACCTGACTGCATAAAAATGCAGAATCGCAATTTGATCCCCGTTGCAGGAGAACTTTCCTGCAATGCATGGAATATAAAACGTGTGTAGTTGAGGTTTAAAAAGGGTTCTAAAGTTTGTAATTTCCACTTTTAAATTTGACTTGATTTCCCCTTCTGAAAAATGTGTCAACCACCAAAATGTCCATTTAATTATAATCCACATAATTCACATTTCCTATTGCTGCAGAATTATTTTCCTGCTGTAGCAAACTGCTTCAACTTAAGATCCTACACCTGTAGTTGGTCTCCGGCACCTTGCCAGAGACAGGGAGGGTACACTGCAGATTCCCTAAGAAAACAAGCCTTGAGAGGGGTTGAGAGAGGGAAAAGAAACAGGGCGAGACTAGGATGACAGCTGTAGAAAGCCCTCCCTCCCTATGGAAGTACTTTAGCGGTTCCACCCTTCCAGTGTTGGGCTCCTCTTCATAGCCTAATGTTTCATTTGGACCCAATAAGCCCTGGGTAAACTTGGTGCCCTTTCTCTTCATAAAGCTGTGGAGACTGGAGAGTGTGATGTTTCTTTGTTTGCTTTCGCCTGGCTGTGATTGCGAGGACCTATCTGGTTGGTCTTTAGTCTGCCGCAGATTCCTCCACAGCCCCTGGCCCTCTACTGCTCTCACTCCCAATATGCTGTGCTTTCTCGCTCCATTGACCCAGAAGAGAGAAGGGAAGTATTTAAATGAGGATGTTGGTCTGTCTGTTTGTCTCCCTGCCTGGTGTCTGTTACATCTTTGCCCTGGTAGGATGTTAGTAACACTTCTCTGATATAGAAACACTGTGCCAGGTTTCTTAGCATTAAGTCAAGTTTCATGTCTCTTGTTTGCCCTGAGTCCAACGCACGGATTATCAGTTTTCTCTTCTAGTCAGGTAACCTGCTCACCATGTCTGGAATGTAGTGATGTAGGAAGGCGACAGGGTTTGCATGGGGCGAAAGGGACAGGAGGGGGATGTAGAGGGGATGTCCTTGATTCTCTGTCTAATAAACAGGGGGGGGGGGGGCTGGCATCATTCTGGCGGTAACAGTCTTATCTTTGTTGGAGCCCCTATCTCTCCTGCTGGGTAGAACACAACTACAATCGTTCCAAGTCTGTTCTATTCATTCAATTTCTATGGGGTAGAATGGTCTGTCTCTGTGGCCTTCCTTCCATTAGCTCCTCCATGGGGGAGAGTTTATGGCATACACATCCTCCCCCGGGAATATGTCTCGGAGTGGATGGGCTATTTTGGGCCTCTCTCGACAATGTGAAAACAGTGTGGTTACAACTCTTCATTTTTGTATGTTCATCATTTGACGTGGGAGTGACCGTGGCAGACTAGGCTAATTCCTGGACAGTGAAACGAGGGGCCCACCCTGTAGGCTTTACTTTATGTCCCGACCTACAACTACAGCAATAACAGTGTTTTAAGAAAGCAGAGCTCAGCTTTTTGCTCAGTCGGGTTCAGGGCTGAAAACTTGTGTGTAACTGCAAGAGTAGGCTTTAGAATTGCCCCACCAGTATAGAATAGGTGGGTGGGGGGGGGGGGGGGGGGGGGGGGGGGGGGGGGGTTTCCATTGGCCAGCAGCAGTGTCTTTCTGGAGAATGGAGATGGTGCCCAGATACTGTGGGCTGTTTGTTTGTTACAACTTGGGAGGGGATGGCTGCTCCAGTCCTCAGCAGGAAAGTGCCTCTCCTCTCTCGCCTCCTCTCCACTGTGTCGGTGTGCTGCCTGCCTCGGCGCCAGCGCCTTCTATTGTGTCGGAGAGGAGAGACTGCTTGCCTGGGGATGGAGGTGACATCTCTCTTTTGCTTACACTTCTACAGAGTGTGGACAAGTTCCACCACCTATCCTACAACTCAAGGGATGTCAGATGTAATTTTCACTTTCCTTGTTGAGAAATGAAACCATATTTGGAGGTTTTAGTTTGAGAGGCTACAGCACTGGGCCTGTTTGTTAGTGTGGTGGTCTATGCCCCACCATTCAAGCCGACCCAGCCGGTCTGATAATAACCTTTCTCTTTAGTTGTCCACTCTGTTTGAAGTGGCTTGCTCTTGGCATTCCCAGGTCCGCTACACAGAGCCATGGTAACTAAAGCTAACTGGACTGTGGAGTGCCTGCCAGAGACAGCTAGCTAGCCTACACCAGAGGAATAGTGGAACGCAGTCAGGAGCTCCATAGAAACCTACACACAGGCACAGCTTGCTGGGGATTTATTTGTGACCTAGATAGACTTCCTACTAGTTTCACTAGCATAAGAATAATTTACCCTTATTAGCCTACAGTATCTGCCACCAATATGAAGAAGCTGATATTGAAAAGTAGCATTTTCATCTGATTCTTTAATAGGGTGAATAATGTAGGTCGTAGTGTATTTGTTGCTGTGTAAACATCAACAATATGTCCCCAGCCTCTGTACTGTTCTGCTGGGCTATCTATATTTTAAAGGTCAGTAAACATACACACACCCTCCAACCATTCAACCTGTTTCAAGGAAGAATTTGTTTTTCATCTGATAAAAAAATCATACAAAACCCAGAGAAATGCATATGCTTGTCTAGTCTTAGGCTAAACACAATGGCAGCATTAGCACGTCTGTTCTATTCACTATCTGTCTCTCCCTTTCTCTCTCTCGCTTCTCTGTCTCAGTAGGCATGGGTGTGAGTGGAGGTGGCAGAAGGAGAGGGCTGAGGCGGGCAGCAGGTGGACCTGGCTACAGCTGCGTGTGGCAGAGCTCGAGGGACGCATCCAACAGCTGGAGGACCTGCACAAACAGATCACCTTCACCAAGGTAAGGCCCAGGTCCCCAGTAGGCACACCCCAAGGTTTAATTAGTTCATTGAAATGGTGTGTTTGGAAAAGGATTACTGATTTTGTTAGTCAGTCTCACTCAGATTTTTTTTTTTTTTTTTACAATTGCAGGAAACTAGCTGTAAAATAACTAATTCTTCTCTCTGGGCCGTGGCAAAATGAGTAGAGTTGCATGAAATGAGTTGTAAAATAGCAAAATATTTTCTCTGCCTCATGGCAAAATGTGTAGAATGTCAGCAAACATTTTGTCTACACCCCATGGTAAAATGTGTAGAACTATTTAAAAAACATCTGTTGTCAAGAAGGGGGGACACTAATGTTTGCTCACGATGTTGTGTGGGGGTGTATGGATGTGGGTAAACAGACCCATGAGCAACTGTGGCCCCTCATGATGAGTTCGGATTTTTTTTGTCATGTCCTTCGAAGGCACTGTAAATACCGAATAGAGGACATGAGAGCCACCAGGAAACTCTAAACTCAAAGACCTCACTCAAGACCTTTGCTACGAATCAGTGCTGGCTGGTGGCACTTTACATGCTCATAGTAATGGCTGGAACAGAATGAATGGAATGGTATCAAACACATGGTTTCCTTGTGTTTTATTGCCATTCTGGTTACTCCATTCCAAGCAGCCATAATTATGAGCCGTCCTCCCCTCACCATCCACCGCTGGTGTGTGAATATGCCCTTGTGGAGTTGATGGCAGTGTGTGTGATTGTGTGTGGTCCCAGGGGGGTGTGGTCTTGGCAGAGTCGCAGCCGTTGACGGACAGGCAGATCCAGCAGACGTTACTAACGGAGACAGCAGGGCTGTCGTTCAGGGCGGGGGGGACCGCTAGAGACCCTCCCTCCAACATGGAGAACGAACCCAGCAGCCCCACACGCCTCCTCAGGAACATACAGAGACAGGTACATTTTTAAATGTCATTTAACCTATATTTCAACAGTAACATTGCAACCTAGGTCTCTTTTGCAAATGAGCCCTCTGTCAGATGATACTGTATATAGTGGATGAGATGTATTTTCTCCTCAGTTCAGTAGATAAAGATCTTCAACCAAAACCTAAAATTAGATAAAGGGAACCTGAGTGAACAAATAGAACAACAATTACATAATTATTTAATAAACAAAGTTATGCACCACCCAATGCTCCGGTGTGAAAAAGTAATTGCCCCCTTGCCGAAGCCGTACTCTACAGCCCAGAGAGGACCTCAGATCTCCTATCCACCACTATGATGTTCAACATGCTCCCTATCCTTAAAACAACCGGTGGAAAGGTTTTGTGTGTCCGGCTATGATTTGGATCATTAACCTGAAGTTCTTCCTTCCTCTTGCCTTTTTTACTCTCAATAATTAAGTCTATGGATTTGTTCCAAATTGCACCCTATTCCCTATATAGTGCACTATTTTGAACAGAGCCTTATGGACCCTGGTCCAAAGTAATGCACTATAAAGGGAATATGATGCTACCCTCAATTTCTAATTTTCTCTGACTCCCACGCTGCCTTGGATGTCATGGAAATATAGATCATATCTGGGAGCACGAGGCTAGATCTTGTTTGAGTCATTTCAGGGACTGCTGTGTGTGTTGACTAAAATGGTGGGAGTTTGGTGACTAAAGGTGTATCTCAAATGACACCCTATTCCCTACACAGGGCTCTGGTCAAACATAGTGCACTGCCATTTGGGACTATACAGAGTGTCGTCATCTGTTGTCCCCATGCAGTGGCCTGCTCCTGGGAGGATGTGACCCCTTCTCCCAGAAGGGATCCAAGAGGAGGAGAGAGAACCGCAGGAGGCCGCACTTCCTCCAAGTGGATGCCACCTGTGTCTCAGCCCGCACACGACCCCTGGTGACCTATCACAAACCTCGACTCTTCATTAACACCACCCACAGACAGCAGGTAGGGACGTTTTCTTTTTACCTCTGGGCCCATATTCATAAAACGTCTCACAGTAGGAGGGCTGATCTAGGATCAGTTTTGCCTTTAATATCATGATGAATATGATCATGTGGACGGGGGGACCTGATTGTAGATTAGCACTCCTACATACGGCCCCTGACCTTCACCTCTCATTCATGAGGCAAATCACTAACCACCACATCCTCAATGTGTGATGCTGATGCCTGGCTAAAGGCATCACACAAGACTGAAATACAGTGCATGTCTTTATTCCATGCATTTGGCCCAACCTGAGGTTAGAGGATAGTGTTTGCTGCCAATAATGAAATGTCAGAGGATTGAAGGGGAAAAAAGTATCCTATTTAAATTAGGATTCGAGAGCTGTATCTGCTGTGTCCCTAACGGTGTCATTTAGACACAAGCAGTCTCTGATACATAATAGTCTAATCCTGATGCTGTGAAGAGCTCTGTGTAGCAGTTGAACAAGACAGAGTGGAGCAGTGCATTTTTAATGTCAAACCCTGCATGACTGCTTTTCCTTGCCACTGGTTTGGTCTGGTCTAGCCTGGTTCCAGATCTGGTTTTGCCTCAGACCAGTTCTATAAGGAGTTGGCAAGAGAGCAGAAACAGCCTGGCATCATCCATCTAGTCTGTTCTGAGCTTTAAATATCAACCTGATTTCAACCTGCAACACACGCAGCCCATAGGCCTCTGGTCAAAAGTAGTGCACTGAATAGGGTGCCATTTGGGACATTCCCCCAGCGTTCCCCAATTGGCGGCCTGCGGGCCTAATTATTTGTAGAATTTTCATTGTGTGACATAAAAGACTGTAAAAACACCAGGAAATCAGCATCAAGTGATTTTTAATTTAAGAAATCTGTTCCCAAGTATTCCCACGTATAATAGAGAGACACGTGATCATAAACAAATGAAAGCAAGGTTTGAAATTATTGTTTTGGTGATATTATATCTGTTTGGGCTTCTTGCGGTCAATATGCAGTCTACAAATTATTAGTAATTATGTTCCGGCCCCCTGATCATCCGCTCAAGAAAATATCGTCCAGCGTCTGAATCTAGTTGATCCCTGCTCTAGTCTCTACCCCCAAAAAACAAAATGTGCCAGTTAGAGGTCGACCGATTAATCGGAATGGCCGATAAATTAGGGCCGATTTCAAGTTTTCATAACAATCGGTAATCGGCATTTTTGGACACCGATTATGGCCAATTACATTGCACTCCACGAGGAGAATGTGTGGCAGGCTGACTACATGTTATGCGAGTGCAGCAAGGAGCCAAGGTAAGGTGCTAGCTAGCATTAAACGTATCTTATAAAAAACTATCAATCTTAACATAATCACTAGTTAACTACACGTGGTTGATGATATTACTAGTTTATCTAGTGTGTCCTGTGTTGCATATAATCGATGTGGTGCCTGTTAATTTATCATTGAATCATAGCCTACTTCGCCAAACGGGTGATGAGTTAACAAACGCATTCGCAAAAAAAGCACTGTCGTTGCACCAATGTGTACCTAACCATAAATATCAATGCCTTAAAATCAATACACAAGTATATCTTTTTAAACCTACATGTTTAGTTAATATTGCCTGTTAACATGAATTTCTTTTAACTAGGGAAATTGTGTGACTTCTCTTGCGTTCTGTGCAAGCAGAGTCAGGGTATATGCAGCAGTTTGGACCGCCTGGCTCATTGCGAACTGTGTGAAGACCATTTCTTCCTAACAAAGACCGTAATTAATTTGCCAGAATTGTACATAATTATGACATAACATTGAAGCTTGTGCAATGTAACAGCAATATTTACACTTATGGATGCCACCCGTTAGATAAAATACAGAACGGTTCCGTATTTCACTGAAAGAATAAACGTTTTGTTTTTTTCGAAATGATAGTTTCCGTATTTGACGATATTAATGACATAAGGCTCGTATTTCTGTGGGTTATTATTACATTTACATTTTAGTCATTTAGCAGACGCTCTTATCCAGAGCGACTTACAGTAGTGAATGCATACATTTCATTTTCATTTCATACATTTGTTTTTCTTTGTACTTCTTTATAATTAAGTCTATGATTTGATATTTGATAGAGCAGTCTGACTCAGCAGTGGTAGGCAGCAGCAGGCTCGTAAGCATTCATTCAAACAGCACTTTCCTGCATTTGCCAGCAGCTCTTCGCTGTGCTTAAAGCATTGCGCTGTTTATAACTTCAAGCCTGAAAGTAAGGGAGAGCCGCACACTCTAGGAGCTCAGATGCAAAAATGTAATATCCAACGTTTCGACAGCCAAGCTGTCTTCATCAGGGTATAACTTCAAGTCTATCAACTCCCGAGATTAGGCTGGCAATACTATAGTGCCTATAAGAACATCCAGTAGTCAAAGGTATATGAAATACAAATGGTATAGAGAGAAATAGTCCTATAATAACTACAACCTAAAACTTCTTACCTGGGAATATTGAAGACTCATGTTAAAAGGAACCACCAGGAACCACGTTAGCTTTTTTACATGGCAAACATTGCACTTTTACTTTTCTCCAACGCTTTGTTTTTGCATTTGCATTATTTAAACCAAATTGAACATTTTTCATTATTTATTTGAGACGAAATAGATTTTATTGATGTATTATATTTAGTTAAAATAAGTGTTTATTCAGTATTGTTGCAATTGTCATTATTACAAAAAATAAATATATATATATATATATATATATATATATATAAATATAAACGGCCGATTTAACCGGTATCAGCATTTTTTGGTCCTCCAATAATCGTTGTCGGTATCGGTGTTGAAAAATCATAATCGGTCGACCTCTAGTGCCAGGCAGGGGCGCCTCTCTCTGACTGGTGTTATTACAGAGTAAGACAATGTGCGAAGCCTACTGAGATATTAGCTGTTAGATTTAATTAGTTTAATTAGCGTGATTTAGCTGAGGTCATCCTCCAGGTCATAGTGACTCACACAGCAACAACACAGTAAGGCTTCATGTTAGCAGAACTGAGAAACCAGCTGAGGTTGGTCACAACACTATGTTTAACCCTTCTGTACACAAATCCCTTTATAAATGAGTTTCATATGGTGGTCATTGTCTCTGAAAGTGTTGCTATCTTCAAGAGCCACAGGTGGTTTGCGTTTATAGTTTCCTTCATTAAATCAGTGGTATCCACAGGTCCTGGAGGTGTAGAGAGTAAGTTATTCTAGAATCTGTGAATGACTGTTTTTATTCATCCCTCCTCTCTCCTGCAGGACTCAGCCTCCCTTTCCTCCTCCCTCTGTCCCACCTTTGTGTCCTGTGACCCCCTGGCCCTGTGTTCTGACCCAGCCTGTTCCTCCGGCAGCACCCTGATCTCCAGGACCAGTGGCTTTAGGACACTCCCGGTTCTCTCTCTCTCCTCAGGTAGGTACTCCCCTCCCTGTGCTGGACAGACAATATGATACTCTGTGTTCTTGTGTAAGGCTAACTGGACTGTACATAGGTCTTTTGCGGTGACTGTATTAATATTCCATATGACAGTTGAGTCACGGTAATCTCCTCTTATGTGCTCTGGACATGCTCATACAGCTGTCAGATTGCTAACAGTCTGGTACTCAGGGCTGTATTGTCCCTCCATCAGGTCCTAACAGCCTGGTACTCAGGGCTGTATTGTCCCTCCATCAGGTCCTAACAATCTGGTACTCAGGGCTGTATTGTCCCTCCATCAGTCCTAACAGCCTGGTACTCAGGGCTGTATTGTCCCTCCATCAGGTCCTAACAATCTGGTATTCAGGGCTGTATTGTCCCTCCATCAGTCCTAACAGCCTGGTACTCAGGGCTGTATTGTCCCTCCATCAGGTCCTAACAGTCTGGTACTCAGGGCTGTATTGTCCCTCCATCAGCCCTAACAGCCTGGTACTCAGGGCTGTATTGTCCCTCCATCAGTCCTAACAGCCTGGTACTCAGGGCTCTATTGTCCCTCTAACCACTCTGATGTCAATGCAAATGAAATCAAAAATCACATCCAACACTAATCATCAAAACTCACCTCACTGTGATGATCAATTTGAAGAAAGAAGAAGTTCAACAACAGGTTGAAACTGAGTGGAAAACATGGTTGATGTGGATGTTGTTTTAAAGCCTTAACACAATGAAATGGACAGAGCTTTCTAAGGTGATGATTCATTTAAAGCTGCATTATGCAGAAACCTCTCTGCCGGTTCCTGGTCACTAACATTCTAATAGTTTGCCTAATTTCAGTATATGTGACAAAACAAGCACGTATTGTGAAGAGAATCATTGTAACATATAAACCAGTGTTTCCCAACCCTGGTCCTCCAGTACCCCCAACAGTACACATTTTTATTGTAACGCTGGACATACATACCTGATTCAACTTGTCAACTAATCATCAAGGTCTCAATGAGTTGGATGAGGTGTGTTTGTCCAGCGCTATAACTAAAATATGTACTGTTGTGTACTGAGGACCAGGGTTGGGAAACACTGATTTGAACCGCTCTGAAATATATTTTCCATAAGCAAAAATATTGTATTTTCAGATGTTTGAAGCTAGTGTACAAAACTGAAAGTAAAAGACGCAAAAAGGAAACTGGAGAACGGGAACCATAGAAATAGAGCACTTAGAACAGATCTACTGCTTCTTAGACTTGCTTTCAATTAAGAACGACAGATCTGTAACTCAACTTTCTAAGTGAATTTGGTGGGGTATCCCAAAAAGTTACATATTGCAGCTTTTAAGAAGTTGCATGTAGAACACCAATACACATATTATTGTCCATTTACAGATGTGAAAAAAAGAATACAACACAGTGTATTCTGCAAAACATGTATTCTGTTACCCTGTCCTTCTCAAGCCCTTTAAATCACCTTCCCTGGTCTGTGTTTTCCTGTAACTCTATGTATTGTGCTGTGGAGGTTACATCCTACATACCCTCACTCTCGAAACAGCTCTCTCTCTGTATGTGGAATGTAGACTGTAGAGTTATTAAGACCGGACAGGGGTGTCAAATCAACAATGCAGCTGTCAGCTGTACTCCACACAGCTGTACTGTGATGAGGTTATTACTGGGAACTGGCTAGGGGTTGGTGTATTGGCTCTTATAAACTGGGTGGTTCGAGCCCTGAATGCTGATTGGCTGACAGCCGTGGTATATCAGACCGTATACTACGGGTATGACAAAACATTTATTTTTACTGCCCTAATTACGTTGGTAACCAGTTAATAATAGCAATAAGGCACCTCAGGGGTTTGTGGTAAATGGCCAATATACCACGGCTAAGGGCTGTATCCAGGCACTCTGCATTGCGCAATAAAACAGCCCATCGCCATGGTATATTGGCCATATACCACACCCCCATGTGCCGTATTGCTTAATTGTACAGGCGTGGGCAAACTGTTTGGCTCAAGGGCCACATCGGGATTTCAATTATTATTTTTACAAAATTCATTGTGGGCCGTATCTGCTCTAGTATGTAGTGAGGTAGATGGAGAGATTCAGAGAGTAATGCTCCTTGTTCAATTCATAATATTCTAGAATATTCTTCTTCTTCTTCTTCTAGTCTTCTCTTCAAACCTAATACAGTCAGTCAGCAGGTTTGGTCTGGATCTCCTCTCCACAGATAGCCTTCTGTCCCACCACCTCCAGAATGCTGCCCTGCTCAGAGAGGACTGGGTCCAGTGACCTCTACTACCCGTCAAGACAGAGTCCAGTCATGTCTACTACCACCACATCTATATGGACAGGGGACACACTTGTCCATCAGGGTTCAGTGAGTGGCATCTAATAGACTATTACTAATGGTTTCAGAAAAGAGTATGACCCGTCTTAAAACCAACAGTGTTCCCTGAAACCTGGCAGGGATTTTTCTTTGTTCTTCCTCATTTAAAGTAATAGATTGACAGTGATTTCAGCTATGCTGCTATCTTGTGTAAAGACTCCTACTGAGCTACCAGTGTAGATGCATTGGCTGTAATTCTCTTTTGGCATCTCACCAGGGGACTTTCACAGCAGTAAGCTCTGAGTCAGCCGGTCTAATCATTACTCTCCTGTTGCTTCTCGCTGCTTGCTCTGTTGGCTATTGACTGCAGGGGGGTTAACGATCCTAAAGATTCCTAATGATCCTCACTGGGCTGAAGGGAGCAGTTCTGAGGCAGTGCGCTGTGGCTGGAGAGAAGGGCTGGCTTGAGGGGCTGGGGCACTGGCACATGGCTAATGAGAATGCTGGGTTAGTCTTAGAGACCTAACTCACTCTGCTCCACTCAATTTCCTGTCAGCCTGAATCACCCCACATGGACAATGATTGATCTAAAAACAAACACCACAAGGAATATTCTACTGACATTTGCTATTATGTGGAAGATCACCCTTTCTCGTTCGCTTGAGGGGGCGATGTGTTGGGAGTGGAGAGGGAGGGGGCAATGTGTTGGGAGGGGGCGATGTGTTGGGAGGGGGAGATGTGGTGGGAGAGGAGAGGGAGGGGGCGATGTGGTGGAAGGGGGGCGATGTGGTGGGAGGGGAGAGGGAGGGGGCGATGTGTTGGGAGGGGGAGATTTGGTGGGAGAGGAGAGGGAGGGGGCAATGTGGTGGGAGGGGGCGATGTGTTGTGAGGGGGAGATGTGGTGGGAGAGGAGAGGGAGGGGGCAATGTGGTGGGAGGGGGCGATGTGGTGGGAGGGGGAGATGTGGTGGGAGAGGAGAGGGAGGGGGCGATGTGGTGGAAGGGGGCGATGTGGTGGGAGAGGAGAGGGAGGGGGCGATGTGGTGGAAGGGGGCGATGTGGTGGGAGAGGAGAGGGAGGGGGCGATGTGTTGGGAGGGGGAGATGTGGTGGGAGAGGAGAGGGAGGGGGCGATGTGGTGGGAGGGGGAGATGTGGTGGGAGGGGAGAGGGAGGGGGCGATGTGTTGGGAGGGGGAGATGTGGTGGGAGAGGAGAGGGAGGGGGCAATGTGGTGGGAGGGGGCGATGTGGTGGGAGGGGGAGATGTGGTGGGAGAGGAGAGGGAGGGGGCGATGTGGTGGAAGGGGGCGATGTGGTGGGAGATGAGAGGGAGGGGGCGATGTGGTGGGAGAGGAGAGGGAGGGGGGCGATGTGGTGGGAGGGGGCGATGTGGTGGAAGGGGGCGATGTGGTGGGAGGGGAGAGGGAGGGGGCGATGTGTTGGGAGGGGGAGATGTGGTGGGAGAGGAGAGGGAGGGGGCGATGTGGTGGGAGGGGGCGATGTGGTGGAAGGGGGCGATGTGGTGGGAGGAGAGAGGGAGGGGGCGATGTGTTGGGAGGGGGAGATGTGGTGGGAGAGGAGAGGGAGGGGGCAATGTGGTGGGAGGGGGCGATGTGGTGGGAGGGGGAGATGTGGTGGGAGAGGAGAGGAGAGGGAGGGGGCGATGTGGTGGAAGGGGGCGATGTGGTGGGAGAGGAGAGGGAGGGGGCGATGTGTTGGGAGGGGGAGATGTGGTGGGAGAGGAGAGGGAGGGGGCGATGTGGTGGGAGGGGGAGATGTGGTGGGAGAGGAGAGGGAGGGGGCGATGTGGTGGGAGAGGAGAGGGCGGGGTCGAGGGGGCGACGTGGTGGGAGGGGGCGACGTGGTGGGAGGGGGCGACGTGGTGGGAGGGGGCGATGTGGTGGGAGAGGAGAGCGAGGGGGCGATGTGGTGGGAGAGGGAGGGGGCGACGTGGTGGGAGAGGAGAGGGAGGTCGAGGGGGCGATGTGGTGGGAGGGGGCGACGTGGTGGGAGGGGGCGACGTGGTGGGAGGGGGCGATGTGGTGGGGAGGGGGCGACGTGGTGGGAGAGGAGAGGGAGGGGTCGAGGGGACGACGTGGTGGGAGAGGAGAGGGAGGAGGCGATGTGGTGGGAGAGGAGAGGGAGGGGGCGATGTGGTGGGAGAGGAGAGGGTGATGTGGTGGGAAGGGGTGATGTGGAGGGAGGGGGTGATGTGGTGGGAGGGGCGATGGTGGGGAGATGTGGTGGGAGGGGCGATGTGGTGGGAGGGGCGATGTGGTGGGAGAGGAGAGGGCGGGGTCGAGGGGGCGACTTGGTGGGAGGGGGCGACGTGGTGGGAGGGGCGAGGGGGCGATGTGGTGGGAGGGGGTGACGTGGTGGGAGAGGAGAGGGAGGGGGTGATGTGGTGGGAAGGGGCGATGTGGTAGGAGAGGGAGGGGGTGATGTGGTGGGAGGGGCGATGGTGGGGGAGATGTGGTGGGCGGGGCGATGTGGTGGGAGAGGAGAGGGAGGGGGTGATGTGGTGGGAAGGGGCGATGTGGTAGGAGAGGGAGGGGGTGATGTGGTGGGAGGGGCGATGGTGGGGGAGATGTGGTGGGAGGGGCGATGTGGTGGGAGAGGAGAGGGCGGGGTCGAGGGGGCGACGTGGTGGGAGGGGGCGACGTGGTGGGAGGGGCGAGGGGGCGATGTGGTGGGAGGGGGCGACGTGGTGGGAGAGGAGAGGGAGGGGGCGACGTGGTGGAGGGGGCGACGTGGTGGGAGAGGGAGGGGGCGATGTGGTGGGAGGGGGCGACGTGGTGGGAGAGGAGAGGGAGGGGTTGATGTGGTGGGAGGGGTTGATGTGGTGGGAGAGGAGAGGGAGGGGGCGATGTGGTGGGAGGGGGTGATGTGGTGGGAGAGGAGGGGGCGATGTGGTGGGAGGGGGTGACGTGGTGGGAGGGGCGATGTGGTGGGAGGGGCGTTGTGGTGGGAGAGGAGAGGGAGGGGGCGATGTGGTGGGAGGGGCGACGTGGTGGGAGAGGGCGACGTGGTGGGAGGGGGCGATGTGGTGGGAGAGGAGAGGGAGGGGGTGATGTGGTGGGAGGGGAGATGTGGTGGGAGAGGAGAGGGAGGGGGTGATGTGGTGGGAGGGGGTGGTGGGAGGGGAGTTGTGGTGGGAGAGGAGAGGGAGGGGGCGATGTGGTGGGAGGGGCGATGTGGTGGGAGAGGGCGACGTGGTGGGAGAGGAGAGGGAGGGGGCAATGTGGTGGGAGGGGCGACGTGGTGGGAGAGGGCGACGTGGTGGGAGGGGGCGATGTGGTGGGAGAGGAGAGGGAGGGGAGATGTGGTAGGAGAGGAGAGGGAGGGGGAGATGTGGTGGGAGAGGAGAGGGAGGGGGAGATGTGGTGGGAGGGGCGATGTGGTGAGAGGGGCGATGGTGGGGGAGATGTGGTGGGAGGGGCGATGTGGTGGGAGAGGAGAGGGAGGGGGAGATGTGGTGGGAGAGGAGAGGGAGGGGAGATGTGGTGGGAGAGGAGAGGGAGGGGGAGATGTGGTGGGAGGGGTGATGAGGGGGAGGCTGAGGGGGAGATGTTGTGAGGGGGAGAGCGGGGGGAGAGCGGGAGATGGGAGATGTTGTGAGAGGGAGGGACAGGGGAGATGTTGTGAAGGGGAGATGTCAGAGAGGAGGGGGAGATGATGAGAGCTGCAGTTATTGTCCTGCTGATCTGGCCCTGACAGGCAAGCAGCACAACGGTGGCAGTTTGAGGCATTATTTAGGATTCAGTACCACTTGTCCTGTTCAGTCCTGCAACCTTACAGCTCACACTGTAGATGACCATATCATCTATGTAATTATCAGCCGCCCAACCCCGAACAACATATCTGTTATCCTAACAATGAAACAGGCCCAAGACAAAGACCTTGATTGTTTGTAGAACTGAAGCGGGAAAGTGTTGAGAAGGAATATGTTTAACCTAATGGGATTAATAGTTAAACATTAGACTGATATGTTATTATAGGCTACTCTCTAACCAAGCCTTGTAATCCTATGGGGGTTTGGAGGGTGGTTTCAGACAAGGGGAATTCCAGTCTGTTGCGTTAACATGGCTGCTGTGTCATTCCAGATTGCAGCCACAAGCAGCATGGGAGGAGCCGGAGGGGAGTGGCCAGGGGTGTGTCACCTGTCAGATGGGCGGGCTCTGCTCAGACCCCACACTGGAAGGCTTATTGTGGAGGGAGGAAGAGGAGACACACCCACAAGACCAAAGAAGGTATACTACATGACAAAAGTATGTGGACACCTGCTCGTTGAACATCTCATTCCAAATTCATGGGCAGTAATATTGAATTAGTCCCGTTTGCTTTTATAACAACCTACGCTCTTCTGGGAAGGCTTTCCACTAGATGTTGTAACATTGCTGCAGGGACTTGCTTCCATTCAGCCACAAGTACATTAGTGAGGTTGGCCCTGATGTTGGGCGATTAGGCCTGGCTTGCAGTCGGCATTCTAACTCATCCCAAAGGTGTTCGATGGGGTTGAGGTCAGGGCTCTGTGCAGGCCAGTCAAATTCTGCCACAGAACACGCCATTTCTGTATGAACCACGCTTTGTGCACGGGGGCATTGTCATGCTGAAACAGGAAAGGGCCTTCCCTAAACTGTTGCCACAAAGTTGGAAGCACAGAATCGTCTAGATTGTCATTGTATGCTGTAGCGTTAAGACTGCCCTTCACTGGAACTAAGAGGCCTAGCCCGAACCATGGAAAACAGCCCCAGACCGTTATCCCTCCTCCACCAATGCATTGGGACAGGTAGCCTTCTCCTGGTATCCGCCAAACCCAGATTTGTCCATCTGACTGCCAGATTGTGAAGCGTGATTCATCACTCCAGAGAACGCATATCCAGAGTCCAATGGCGGCGAGTTTACACCACTCCAGCCGATGCTTGGCATTGCACATGGGGATCTTAGGCTTGTGTGCGGCTACTCAGCCATGGAAACCCATTTCATGAAGCTCCCAACGAAAACGTATTGTGCTGATGTTGCTTCAGAGGCAGTTCTGTGACCTTGTGTGGCCTACCACTTCTTTGAAGAGCCATTGTTGCTCCAAGACGTTTTCACTTCACAATAACAGCACTTTCAGTTGACCGGGGCAGCTCTAGCAGGGCAGACATTTCACAAACTGACTTGTTGGAAAGGTGTAATCCTATGATGGTGCCACGTTGAAAGTCACTGAGCTCTTCTGTAAGACCAATTTACTGCCAATGTTTGTCTATGGAGACTGCATGGCTGGGTCCCCATTTTTATACACCTGTCAGCAACGGGTGTGGCTGAAATAGCCGAATCCACTAAATTGAAGGGGTGATCCCTGGGATGGGTTTTTCCTTGATTAATCAGGAATTTCTGCTTTTCTGGCATTTATCCTCCATTAATTTCTAATAGAAACGGACCTATCCCGTAGCTAAGTCATGATTTCCCTGATTTTCTATGTTGTCCTGATCATATCCAACTGGTTATTACATGTTAGGCTCCCTACTGGCGTAGCGGTCTAAGGCACTGCATCTCAGTGCAAGAGGCTTCACTACAGTCCCTGGTTCGAATCCAGGCTATATCACATCCGGCCGTGATTGGGGGTCTCATAGTGCGGCACACAATTGGTCCAGCGTTATCCGGGGTAGGCCGTCATTGTAAATAAGGATTTGTTCTTAACTGACTTCCCTAGTTAAATAAAGGTAACATTTCAAAAAAGAAATATACATGCATGTAGCCTGCTAGTGTAGTTATGTATTCATTACACATATGCTTTGTAGCCTGTTACAGAGTGACCCATGGTGTTCACAGTAATGTGTTGTTGGCCTATAGATGAGGAGGTCCTCTTGTCTCAGCTGTCAGACCCTGAGGACAGTCTAGATGAGAGCCTGGAGGATGCCGTTTCACCCCAGACCTCACACACACGCAAACAGGTACCACACACACACACACATTATAGCTCCAATACTACCTGGCTACTTGTGTGCATTATAGCTCCAATACTGCCTTCCTACCTGGATTTATAGCTTGAAAAGTAAGCAACTTGTGAATTGACTTGTAATACATTGCATTCTGACATCTAGTTGAGAAGTTTATAACGAACGGTGTGCTTGTTGATGTATTAGTGAGCTTTGTGATAGTTTTGTCTATGCTATTTTGTTCTCAGGATCCAATCCGCAGACGTCAGGGAGAGAGTGTTTACAACATTGACAACATCATCATCCCCATGTCCCTGGTTGCCACTACCAAGGTGGAGAAACTTCACTACAAAGACATTATTACAACCAGGTATGACTTCTGGTGCTTGTTCTTTGGCTTGAGTTACTTCTTAACAAAAGCTACAGCCACCTGTTTTTGCTTAACACTATTTTGAGTTTGAATGATCAAACCTTCCTATTTTGGGCCCTCACCTTTTTGCATCCCTGAAAATGGTCTGTTCTTCGATGTCCTTTGATCTGTGTGTTATTTCTTCACCTCACACGTTGCTCTGCTCCTCCCTCCTTCCCTACAGCTGGAGAGTGGTTGATATCCCACCCCTGGAAGAGAGAGAGAGAGCTGCTGTGTGACGAGACCTTTTCACAGAGGCATCTGGGGTGTGAGAAGAGAGAGAAACTCCGCTGGACCTCCTGGGATAAGAGCAGATGCTACAGACGCACCACCAGGTGGGCACAGGGCACACCACATTTCAACTTGCTGCTCCTAATTGAACCTGCAGTAAAGCTTCTCATCTCAATGGATATCAATACACAGTGTCTGTTTTTTCCATAGAGAATGAGGTGTGGCATACTCTTGTTCCGATGCAGTAGTTTGTATTTAAAATCACCTGTCTCTGTAGATCTGGCAGTAGGAACGATGGACCAGGTGTTTCTGTATGGGACTCTGCTGTCAGGGATGACATCAGAGGTGACATGAGCACTCACGTGGACTGGAGCTGCAGTCTGGACACGGACGCAGACAGAGCCTTAGAGGAGTGGGTGGTAAGAAAGGACATTCACTGTCTAGCCCTTACCAGCCTAAAGTCTGGATCCTGGTTGAGCTCTTTGTTACATTCTGAGTATGATGTCTTGGTACTAGCATTTATTAACCCTGCTGCAGGGTTTTCATTTTGAAAATGTGGCACTGGAAATTTCACCAGCAACATATATTAATTTACCAGACATTTGAGAAATTTACTGGATCGATATGCATTGGGTGCATAACCTGATTAGGGCGTTCACCCACAGCGCTCAGAATGACAGAAATCACATTTAGGTTATGGTAATTCATCTTAACAGAACATGCAATGAAGTGCATCCTTCTCTAATTCTGATATGCACTTTGAAGATGTTAGAATAACTATCCACATTTACTTTTCCTCAGCCAACAATTTACGAACAACAAAATCACTAGCCTATGTCAATCTACTATCCCCCATAGTAGAAAAGTTTACCTATTCTATTGGTCAGCTTGTCAAGAAAGAAATAGCATATTCCAAATAGACTCTGGGACCATTGTGGGATGATGGATCTCAAATTCATACAACCAGTAGGCCTAGGCTACATGAAACAAGTAAAAAAGCAATGAGTCTGATGCAACAGATCAGAATGTTTAGCTTAAAATGTTGCTAAACTAATAGGCCTATTTCTTCACATTATAAGCGCAGCACTACGCACAAGGCCGTAGTCTACGCGCAAATGTTCGTTTCATTTGCACTACAATTAGTGGGAAAACACCGTTGTCAAAGTGACAGATTAAACATTTAGAAAGAGGAGACATTTAAAGATGCAACAACTATCAGTTGCTAATATGACTAGGATTGTGCCTTATGCTAAAAAGCATATTGGATGGAGCGAGACATGATGTCCCAGATGTGCTCAATTGGATTCAGGTCTGGGGAACGGGCGGGCCAGTCCATAGCATCAATGCCTTCCTCTTGCAGGAACTACTGACACACTCCAGCCACATGAAGTCTAGCATTGTCTTGCATTAGGAGGAACCCAGGGCCAACCGCACCAGCATGAGGATCTCATCTCGGTACCTAATGGCAGTCAGGCTACCTCTGGCGAGCACATGGAGGGCTGTGCGGCCCCCCAAAGAAATGCCACCCCACACCATGACTGACCCACCGCCAAACCGGTCATGCTGGAGGATGTTGCAGGCAGCAGAACGTTCTCCACTGCGTCTCCAGACTCTGTCACGTCTGTCACATGTGCTCAGTGTGAACCTGCTTTCATCTGTGAAGAGCACAGGGCGCCAGTGGCGAATTTGCCAATCTTGGTGTTCTCTGGCAAATGCCAAACGTCCTGCACGGTGTTGGGCTGTAAGCACAACCACCACCTGTGGACGTCGGGCCCTCATACCACCCTCATGGAGTCTGTTTCTGACCATTTGAGCAGACACATGCACATTTGTGGCCTGCTGGAGGTCATTTTGCAGGGCTCTGGCAGTGCTCCTCCTGCTCCTCCTTGCACAAAAGGCGGAGGTAGCGGTCCTGCTGCTGGGTTGTTGCCCTCCTACGGCCTCCTCCACGTCTCCTGATGTACTGGCCTGTCTCCTGGTAGCGCCTCCATGCTCTGGACACTACGCTGACAGACACAGCAAACCTTCTTGCCACAGCTCGCATTGATGTGCCATTCTGGATGAGCTGCACTACCTGAGCCACTTGTGTGGGTTGTAGACGCCGTCTCATGCTACCACTAGAGTGAAAGCACCGCCAGCATTCAAAAGTGACCAAAACATCAGCGAGGAAGCATAGGAACTGAGAAGTGGTCTGTGGTCACCACCTGCAGAACCACTTCTGGGATTTCACAGAAGTGTGATTGACTTGGACTTACATTGGGTTGTTTAAGTGTTCCCTTTATTTTTTTGAGCAGTATATTTACACAAACGTACATGGAGCTCTGTATGTTCTGTCTTTTATACAGATATGTCCAAATCAGCTCTAACACAGTGGCCTGGAAATACAATGCAATTCAAAAGGAGGCAAATAATTACTATCAAAACCTTTTTGCCATCATTTTGATGTTGCCAGATTGACTTTAGATGCAGTATAATGTTAGCTAAGGTTGAGGGGAGGTCACCGGATTTTAGCTAGCTAACGTTTTTGACTGACTTCGCTAGCTAATGACAACATTGCCATCTGTCTAAAATTCATTTGACTTCATGATAATGCTGGCAAAGTTATTTCCTACTAAAAATTAAACTACTTTAGCAATGTCATCGTATTTCCAGCCATTATTGTGTCATTTAGACTAAACAGTCGTTAGCCTCTGTCCAGGAATTATGTACAGATCCTAAACATGCTCAATGTCTGGTGAGTATTCAGACCATGGAAGAACTGGGACATTTTCAGATTCCAGAAATTGTGTAAAGATCCTTGCATTATCATTCTGAAACATGAGGTGATGGCGGTGGATGAATGGCACAACAATACCTTAGGATCTTGTCACGGTACCTCTGTGCATTCAAATTGCCATTGATATAATGTAATTGTGTTCGTTGTCTGTAGCTTATGCCTGCCCATACCATAACCCCACCGCCACCATTGGGAACTCTGTTCACAATGTTGACATCAGCAAACTGCTCGCCCAGACGATGCCATACACGCTGTCTGCCATCTATGCCTGGTACAGTTGAAACCGGGATTCATCCGTGAAGAGCACACTTCAAAGGTGAGCATTTTCCCACTGAAGTAGGTTACGATGCTGAACTGCAGTCAGGTCAAGACCCTGGTGAGGACGATGAGCATGCAGATACGCTTCCCTGAGACGGTTTCTGATAGTTGGTGCAGAAATTCTTTGGTTGTGCAAACCCACAGTTTCATCAGCTGTCCGGGTGGCTGGTCTCAAATGATCCTCAGGTGAAGAAACCGGATGTGGAGGACCTGGGCTGGCACGGTTACTGCGGTTGAGAGGCCAATTGGACGTACTGCCAAATTCTCTAAAACGACGTCAATTCTCTGGCAACTGCTCTGAAGGCCATTCCTGCAGTCAGCATGCCATTTGCATGCTCCCTCAAAACTTGAGATATCTGTGGCATCGTGTTGTGACAAAACTATACATTTTAGAGTGGCCTTTTATTGTCCCTAGCACAAGGTGCACCTGTGTAAGGATCATGCTGTTTAATCAGCTTTTTGATATGCTACACCTGTCAGGTGGATAGATTACCATGGCAAAGGAGAAATATTCAGTAACAGGGTTGTAAACAAATTTGTGCACACATTTTGAGAGAAATAAGATTTTTGTGTGTTTGGAACATTTCTGGGATCATTTATTTCAGCTCATGAAACATGGGACCAACACTTTACATGTTACGTTTATATTTTTGTTCAGTATATGTCACAACAGGTCTAAATATGTCATGACAGTGTTATAACCATATGACAGGTTATGACAAGTTCAGATGTTATGACATGACATGGTTATGAATGTGTCATAATGTGTTATGACGCTAGGTGTCAAGTGAAGTGTTACCATATGACTAGGATTGTGCTTTAAGCTTGTGGACAGCTAAATCAAGTTGATATGGAAACCTGTAGAACAGGAGAGAAATGCTGATTTTAAAATAGTATCAATAGAAAGCTAGGATCCTCCTCTGTTCAATAGACTAGCCAACTCTGTTTTCACTGGAATTGTAATCAGAATTTTTGTGCAATGGCTGGGCTTATATTAGCCTACAGGTTTCACTTCAAGCATCAACCAACCTCGCTGCTTGACAGGTGATATTCCACTCAAACTAAGCTCAGTATGCAGTATGTGTGCGATAAACGAGATGCATGGCGGACTAACGAAAATACACACCCGCCAATTTAATTCCCCTAAATTATGCTAATTGACCTTTTATAAACCGATAAGCATGATCGGTCAAAATAATTTTTGGCGGCTTATTGATCAACGGTTAACCATTAACATCCCTAACAGGCACATATACATCTCTTTTACCATTCAAAACCCACATAGAAGATGCTGAATTTAACCAAATGACTTTGTTTCAGATCTTAGTATTGGCAGATAAATGATGTGAATATTGTTCCTACATGACTCCTACAGAGAGAGAGACAGACTGTAATGTTTAACTGGTTCTATGGTGGCAGAACAGGGATATTTATTTTACCTCAGTGGTGCTTTACAGCTTCATGAAGTCAAGAGTCAGGTTATGATAGACTGGGAGTGGTGTCTGTCATCTTGGTGCTTGTCAGGAGGTACGGAGAGTGCCCACTTTCAGTCGCACATTCAGTGTACAGGCTGCACGCTCCCTGGGGTGCAGGGTGTGGGTGTGAAAGTCACAGGGACCACCCTCACTTCACTGGAATCCTGTTAATGGCTCATTCTGTACTTGTCATATGACCTTCAGCTTGTGAATTATTTTGAATTATGGTTTTAAATAAAATCCTTTATCGTAGAAGAAAATAAAGTATTATACCATCTCAATGTCATTTTTGCTGAAAGTGATTCATGTTATATACTCATCTAATGTAACCCTCATTACCCATCTTTGGACACTGTGTTAACTAACCTCCAAACGAGCTTCAATGCCATACAACACTCCTTCCGTGGCTTCCAACTGCTCTTAAACGCTAGTAAAACCAAATGCATGCTTTTCACCCGTTCGCTACCCGCCCGCCCGACTAGCATCACTACTCTGGACGGTTCTGACTTTGAATATGTGGACAACTACAAATACCTAGGTGTCTGGCTAGACTGTAAACTCTCCTTCCAGACTCATATTAAACATCTCCAAACCAAAATGAAATCTAGAATCGGCTTCCTATTTCGCAACAAAGCCTCCTTCACTCACGCCGCCAAACATACCCTCGTAAAACTGACTATGCTACCAATCCTCGACTTCGGCGATGTCATTTACAAAATAGCTTCCAATACTCAGTAAACTGGATGTTATCTATCACAGAAGCATCCGTTTTGTCACCAAAGCCCCTTATACCACCCACCACTGCGACCTGTATGCTCTAGTCGGCTGGCCCTCGCTACATATTCGTCGCCAGACCCACTGGCTCCAGGTCATCTATAAGTCTATGCTAGGTAAAGCTCCGCCTTATCTCAGCTCACTGGTCACGATAACAACACCCACCCGTAGCAAGCAGGTATATCTCACTGGTCATCCCTAAAGCCAACACCTGCTTTGGCCGCCTTTCCTTCCAGTTCTCTGCTGCCAATGACTGGAACGAATTGCAAAATCGCTAAAGCTGGAGACTTATATTTCCCTCACTAACTTTAAACATCAGCTATCTGAACAGCTAACTGATCGCTGCAGCTGTACATAGCCCATCTTTAAATAGCCCACCCAATCTACCTACCTCATCTCCATATTGTATTTACTTTTCTGCTCTTTTGCACACCGGTATTTCTACTTGCGCATCACCATCTGCTCATCTATCACCCCAGTGTTAATTTGCTAAATTGTTGATTTGCACACACTGTGTATATAGACTTTTTTTTCTATTGTGTTATTGACTGTACGCTTGTTTATTCCATGTGTAACTCTGTGTTGTTGTTTGTATCACACTGCTTTGCTTTATCTTGGCCTGGTCGCAGTTATAAATGAGAACTTGTTCTCAACTAGCTTACGTGGTTAAATAAAGGTGAAATAATAAAAAATAAATCTCCCTCCTCCTACCTCCCTTGGTCTGCAGCCTCGACTCCCATGGGAGAGTCATGTGTTCCCGCTGTGTGAGGATGAGGCTCTAAGGTGTCATGAAGAGGAGCAGCAGGAGCCTCGCTGGGAGGAGAGAGAGAAGGCAGATTCCACCAGCAGCACAGATGACAGCTGCAGCTCTGTCCAGTCACCCCCATTCTCAGCCCTGTCTTCAGCCCTGTCCAGTACATCACCACCACCTGCTGGAGACGATGTGAACAACACACTTACTGCAGTCACCTGAAAGGGCTTGGCTCTACCATGGCACAGGTACATCACAGCCACTGACAGACAGTTCATAATGTTTCACTTTTTATTGTTAATATATGTAGATTTGAAATATTTCATGTACAGTGCTTTATACAAATGTATAGGTTTAAAGAAAAGAAAAAAACTGTATAGTTGTACTGTATTGCTCCCGATTGGCACAGCGGTCTAAGGTGCTGCATCTCAGTGCTAGAGGCGTCACTACAGACCCTGGTTCGATTCAGGGCTGTATTACAACCGGCTGTGATTGGGAGTCCCAATTGGCCCAGCGTCGTCCGGGTTTGGCCGGGGTAGGCCATCATTGTAAATAAGAATGTGTTCTTAACTGACTTGCCTAGTTATATAAAGGTTAAATAAATAAAACAAATATAGCTCGGCTGGATTTGTTATGAAACAATAGAAGTTTGAGACCAACTACATGTAACTGCACCCTTCTCATCCATTGGTTAATGGTAAATGAATGGTTATATATGGCAAGACTGTTCCACGCTGTTTTAACTACCTGTGTTGTCTCTCCTCTCCAGATCCCTTCAGGAGTTTAGGAGACCCACAGGGACAGAGATACAAGAGGAGGCCTGAACTCCCTGGAGTTTAGGAGACCCACAGGGACAGAGATACAAGAGGAGGCCTGAACTCCCTGGAGTTTAGGAGACCCACAGGGACAGAGATACAAGAGGAGGCCTGAACTCCCTGGAGTTTAGGAGACCCACAGGGACAGAGATACAAGAGGAGGCCTGAACTCCCTGGAGTTTAGGAGACCCACAGGGACAGAGATACAAGAGGAGGCCTGAACTCCCTGGAGTAGATGTCACACGTTATGTGTACCTCATTTTAATGTATACTTGCTACATTTCCTAAACACACTGATATTTTATTTGGGTTCAAACGTTTTGGAGGAGGGTTTTTGATTTCTTTAAAACATTGATTTGTTTTATTCCTTTCAGTTCCTCTGCTGTATTTTAAGGTTTTGGATGGGATTGTGTTGGATATTCAACATGTACACATTTAACGTTTTTACATTTACCCTGACCTGCATTCATATAAGATCTGTGTACTAGTGTACAATCGATCGTAACCTTGGCTGACAATGTACCATAGAATGTAAATAGTTGTTGCCTGTTATTTATTTTACGTTTCAAGACGTCTGATAATGCAGTCTTAACATATACTTTTATATACACTACCATTCAAAAGTTTGTGGTCACTTAGAAATGTCCTTGTTTTTGAAAGAAAAGCAAATTTTTTGTCCATTTAAAATAACATCAAGTTGATCAGAAATACAGTGTAGACATTGTTAATGTTGTAAATGACTATTGTAGCTGGAAACAGCTGATTTTTAATAGAATATCTACATATGCCCATTATGAGCAACTATCACTCCTTTGTTCCAATGGCACGTTGTGTTAGCTAATCCAAGGCTAATTGATCATTAGAAAATCCTTTTACGATTTATGTTAGCACAGCTGAAAAACTTTTGTTCAGATTAAAGAAGCAATAAAATTGGCCTTCTTTAGACTAATTGAGTATCTGGAGCATCAGCATTTGTGGGTTTGATTACAGGCTCAAAATGGCCAGAAACAAAGAACTTTCTTCTGAAACTTGTAAGTCTGTCTTTTCTTGGCTAGAAGGCCAGCATCCCGGAGTCGCCTCTTCACTGTTGACGTTGAGACTGGTGTTTTGCGGGTACTATTTAATGAAGCTGCCAGTTGAGGACTTGTGAGGCGTCTGTTTCTCAAACTAGACGCTAATGTACTTGTCCTCTTGCTCAGTTGTGCACCGGGGTCTCCCACTCCTCTTTCTATTCTGGTTAGGGCCGGTTTGCGCTGTTCTGTTAAGGGAGTAGTACACAGCATTGTATGAGATCTTCAGTTTCTTGGCAATTTTTCACATGGAATAGCCTTCATTTCTCAGAACAAGAATAGACTGACAAGTTTCAGAAGAAAGTTCTTTGTTTCTGGCCATTTTGAGCCTGTAATCGAACCCACAAATGCTGATGCTCCAGATTCTCAACTAGTCTAAAGAAGGCCAGTTTTATTGCTTCTTTAATCAGAACAATAGTTTTCAGCTGTGCTAACATTATTGCAAAAGGGTTTTCTAATGATCAATTAGCCTTTTAAAATGATAAACTTGGGGTCACTTAGAAATTTCCTTGTTTTTGAAAGAAAAGCACATTTTCTGTCCATTAAAATAACATCAAGTTGTTCAGAAATACAGTGTAGACAGTGATGGTTGCTGATAATGGGCCTCTGTATGCCTATGTAGATATTCCATAAAAAATCAGCCCTTTCCAGCTACAATAGTCATTTACAACATTAACAATGTCTACATTTTATTTCTGATCAATTTGGTGTTATTTTAATGGACAAAACATGTGATGTCTTTCAAAAACAAGTACATTTCTAAGTGACCCCAAACTTTTGAACGGTGGTGTGTGTGCGCGAGCGTGAGTATTTAAACAATTTTTTAAAAATCACGAGTTTATTTCTTGGTAAGCAGATTGGTCTGTATAAACATATGAAGAAAGAAAAACAGGAAGGTTTTTAGTTGGTGTACTGCTTGTCTGAGTTTGACAGCGGTGTCATCTCTGTGACATGATTTTAAAATCATTCAGGCCACTGTTGTCTGACTATTGTTGTCACATTAAGGACAAAACAGACTGCCGACAAACGGTTAAAAGCAGCGGGGAAGTTGTCTTATCGCAACCGACCACAGAACATCGGATGCCAGTTTCTGTTCATGTCCCGATGATTCTACAGGTGAACTTCTGTGCTGGCAGAGGTTCATTAAGGTGTCTTTCTGTGTTACTGTATTGAGCAGTCAAAACAGTTACTGTGTAATGACTGTTTTACCCATGCTCAACAAAGTGTGGTGCTGTTGTCTTTTATAAGAATGTAGTGGGACACAAACTTGTTAAGTTAAAGGCCTTAAAAGTAATTTGTAAATATATCATTTTAACCTTCAGTAGCATCAGCAGGGGGTGTGTCCCAAATGTCAACCTATTCTCTAGAGCTCTACTTTTGACCAGGACCCATATGGCTCAGGTCAAAAGTAGTACACTATGTAGGAAATAGGGTGCCGTTTGGAAGGCTAATTGCAGGCAAGTAGCGCTCAATGTTATCAGCTCCAACCGAGGCAGGCTTGGAGAACAAGGGTGGAGGAGGGGGTTGTATCTAATGAGATTCATTTTCCTCTCCTTCATTATCTCCGACCTGTAAACTAGAGGAGCCATTGCCCTTATACCATCTGTGAAGTGTGCTTAAAGGGGCAGTGAAGTAAAAAATGTGATTGTTGCATTATAATATATATTTTGTACATAAGTTTGAAATAACACTGCGTTTGTGAAAATGATGAAAATGCCAATTTGTTTAAGAGCCGTTTCAAAAAATGCCTGGAATTTCGGCCTGTTCAGGTGAACAGTTGGCCCATATGATTTCAATGTGATCTGATTTATAATAGGCCAATGACTGTTCATCTGGGTAAGGGGGTGGGCTATAGACCAGCCAATCAGGGCTGTATATGTACAGTGGCTTGCAAAAGTATTCACCCCCTTGGCATTTTTCCTATTTTGTTACCTTACAACCTGGAATTGAAATAGATGTTTGGGGTGTTTGTATCATTTGATTTACACAACATGCCTACCACTTTGAAGATGCAAAATATTTTTTGTGAACCAAACAAGAAATAAGACAAAACAGAACTTGAGCATGCATAACTATTCACCCCCCTAAAGTCAATACTTTGTAGAGCCACCTTTTGCAGCAATTACAGCTGCAAGTCTCTTGGGGTATGTCTCTATAAGCTTGGCACATCTAGCCACTGGGATTTTTGCCCGTTGTTCAAAGCAAAAGTTCTCCAGCTCCTTGAAGTTGGATGGGTTCCACTGGTGTACAGCAATCTTTAAGTCATACCACAGATTCTCAATTGGATTGAGGTCTGGGCTTTGACTAGGCCATTCCAAGACATTTAAATGTTTCTGCTTAAACCACTCGAGTGTTGCTTTAGCAGTATGCTTAGGGTCATTGCACTGCTGGAAGGTGCACCTCCATCCCAGTCTCAAGTCTGTGGAAACAAACAGTTTTCCCTCAAGAATTTCCCTGTATTTAGCGCCATCCATCATTCCTTCAATTCTGACCAGTTTCCCAGTCCCTGCCGATGAAAAACATCCCCACAGCATGATGCTGCCAACATGCTTCACTGTGGGGATGGTGTTCGCGGGGTGATGAGAGGTGTTGGGTTTGCGCCAGCGTTTTCCTTGAAGGCCAAAAAGCTCAATTTTTGTCTCATTTGACCAGAGTACCTTCTTCCATATGTTTGGTGAGTTTCCCACATGCCTTTTGGCAAACACCAAATGTGTTTGCTTATTTTTTTCTTTAAGCAATGGCTTTTTTTCTGGCCACTCTTCCGTAAAGCCCAACTCTGTGGAGTGTATTTCTTAAAGTGATCCTATGGACAGATACTCCAATCTCCACTGTGGAGCTTTGCAGCTCATTCAGGGGTCTCTTTGTTGCTTCTGATTTAATGTCCTCCTTGCCTGGTCTGTGAGTTTTGGTGGGCAGCCCTTTCTTGGCAGGTTTGTTGTGGTGCCATATTCTTTCCGTTTTTTAATAATGGATTTAATGGTGCTCTGTGGGATGTTCAAAGTTTCAGATATTTTTTATAACCCAACCCTGATCTGTACTTCTCCACAACTTTGTCCCTGACCTGTTTGGAGAGCTCCTTGGTCTTCATGGTGCCACTTGCTTGGTGGTACCCCTTGCTTAGTGGTGTTGCAGACTCTGGTGCCTTTCAGAACAGGTGTGTATATATACTGAGATCATGTGACACTTAGCGCACAGGTGGACTTTATTTAACTAATTATGTGACTTTGAAGATAATTGGTTGTACCAGATCTTATTTAGGGGCTTCATAGCAAAGGGGGTGAATACATATGCATGCGGCACTTTTCTGTTTTTTTATTCCTTGTAATTATTTTAAATATTATTATTTATTTTTTTTTACTTCACAAATTATTTTGTGTATGTCCATTACATGAAATCCAAATAAAAATCAATTTAAATGACAGGTTGTAATGCAACAAAATAGGAAAAACGCCAAGGGGGATGAATACTTTTGCAAGGCACTGTAAATATTTTCACATAAGTTTCCTAATGCCCACACGATCACGCTGAGCTTTTTAAGGGCCAAAGGAGGCTCAGGGAAATAAATGTTGGAGTTTTCATTAAATAAACACAGTGATTTACTAGACAAACAGTGCTGAAAATAAAATGACAGACTGCATGGGGGCTTTAAACCTTCAACCTGAATACATCCATAGCTGCAGGAAGATGGGTGGGGGTGCTGTGACTTATTTTCAGGGGGGGGGGGGGGGGGGCTAAGAAAAAAAATATTTACCTGCGCTACAGATGGCTGTATTGGTCCGCTAATCCATGACTAGTAAAGGCCCAGTGCAATACGTTTGTGGAATGTTTTTTCTCCAATATGTTTTTTAAAATAGTTTTCATTATTGTTCAGATTTTTCAGGGGGTGCTGCAGCACCCTTAGCATCCCTAGTTCCCTCGGCTATGCACCCATCACATAACAGCAAAAGGCAAGGCCAAGGAAAAGTCTGTTTTGCAGTTTATTATAATATGTAAAAAGGTTTAAAGTGTTTCCACAATAGGCCTACTGGGTATGACCAGGAAAAAACATCAATAACATGACCTAACCAGCCTGGTGGACTAGGCCTACATCCCAAGTGGCACCCTATTTGCAGTATAGGGGTCTGGCCAAAAGTAGCACACCTATATAGGAAATGGGGTGCCATTTGGGACAAAGTCCAGGTTACTAACTACTGTGTGTACTAGTAGGTGACCCTAACTACCCTTTCACTGTGTGGCTATGTTGCTGTTTATGAGGGTTGACCTGAAACAAGGTTAGGGTATTGATCTTTCATGATGAGAAAAGCCTGTCGGCTCCAATGCGTTTCAGTGAGTCATAATAACACACCATACTTGCATTCCAAATGGCATTCTATTCCCTATACAGCCTTGAGCAGTTATTGTCTATTGATACTCTGTATTATGTCATGTTTTGTGTGGACACCAGGAAAAGTAGCTGCTGCTTCAGCAACCGTGAATGGGGATCCTAATAAAATACTTAATACTAGTCCGATGGCCATTAGGGGGAAGACATTATTTTGAGGGAACATTTGCGTATTGGTCCTGGTCAAGTAGTGCACTATAAAGGAAATAGGGTGCCAGCAGTCATCATGCTCACTGTCCTTCACATAAGTCTGCCTGCCCTCAATTCATTGTATGCTGTGTGCAAAATGGTAGCCTACCTAAAGAACTGATAGGCTGGTGTTGAGTGCTATTTTGAATGTCAAAATAGCACTCCATTAATAATATCATCCTAACCAAGTGTCATAGTCATTTGCTTTTATTAGAAATTGAAATGTTATATTACGATTTTAATCCATGGTTCGCTGTAACATATTTTGCTACATTCTCTATAGTCTATGAGTTATACTAGGCAGACATGTGCAGTGTATATAATAGACCGGTATAGACTGTATTGAATTCGTTAGCGCCCCTCTTGAAATACTTACGGTAGTCACGGAGTAGCGGGAGGGGTGAAGTGGGCCCAGGATTCCGTTGCCAGTCACTGTGCTCTGAGAACGAGTTCTATTGCAAAGCCACTGCAACGAACAGGTATGATTATATATATATAGATGAAAACCATAATGTAAGTGGAAAATGGTCATGAGTTTTTGCCTGTATCTTCTATTTTATTCATTCATATCACCATGTTGGTTTTATTAAGTTTTCTCATTGTGTGCATCAGTGCATGAATTAATATAAATAATTTGAGGTACTCAATTGAATTGATTCAGAGAAAGGACGCATTGTTCATTGCGACTGTGTCTGACTGCCGAAGAGTGCCGGACATATTTTGTGGACACTTCAAATGCGACCTACCTCTGCATTTTTTATTTATTTAAAAATGTGAAATTTGAAGAATGGAATTTGCCCATGATGGATCACCTAGAATGAATGGTAAATTTGTAGTTTGTTGGCGGCCGTAGCCTATTGAACCAATCAATCATCTTATCTTGGTAGCCCACATAAAATAAAAGCATTAATGATATAATTCGTATGCTGTTAAACCTATTTATGTTAATTACTGAACGCAGAGTCGGCGCCGCAGGGAGAACGTTCATCGTTGTCTTCCTCAGACAGTCTGTAGTACGCGGGTGAATTTGACGCGCTGCTTTGGTTAGGTCCAGCACGTATGGTGCTGAAACATCGGCAGTCCCGCTTTACTGACGACCAATTGTGTAAGCTACCAAAACCTTCTCTCCCTGTTCCGTTTTTTTAAAAAGCCCACCACAGATGTTTCTGATGATAGGCTATGCTATTGTCTTACTTGTTGCAATTGTTCAGTGATGATTTAAGACAAAGCAACCTCTTGTTTGATTTAGACAGATATCATCTTCATTATCTACGATTAGGCTACAGTTGTTGGATCGTTTTAGACTAGGAGAGCTTGGCAGGTAGGCTGTAGATCAGGGATGGGCAACTTTAATTAATAGGGGTGGGGGCCACAGTTGCTCACGGGTCTGCATATCCACATCATTAGAACCAGCCAGCAGACCCAGATTGTTTTTGTTTTAGAGTTAATTTCTTGCAATTCTACAAATTGTGCCATCGGGTGTAGAACAAATGTTGCAGTTTTAAAGCAAGTTTGCTGCCATTCTACACATTTTGCCATGGGACGGAGAGAATGTTAGCAGTTTTTAATATGATATCTGAGTGAGACTGTTGGGGCCCCACACACCGGTAATTCACCCATGATAACACGTTTAGATAGATGGCTGCTAAACTAATTTAGCAATCCCAAAAATATTAGGTGACATAAAAATGAAGAAAAAAAAGATCAGAGGGCCTTCAGAAGGGGGTACACAGGCCAAATGCGGCCACCGGTTGCCCATCCCTGCTATAGATGATCTATAATTGTTGACGGTGCGAACCCAGTGCAGCCTAATGGAATGACTGTGGAAGCAATAGAAGGGATGGTTCTCGAGGCTTAGGCGAAATTGGTGCCCCACTGCCCCCTTCCTCTCTGTCTGTATTTCTGTCGTCCTGCCTGTATTTCTCTCTCTCACACACACACACACAAGATGCTGAGTCATAAGATTGTCTTGGTTAATTATCATGGCAATTCAACAATAACCTACCCTACTGTATATGTAGGATCTTTGTGTTTGATATACATGTTGTTTTTCTCGATGGCGGTGTTCACTATGGATCAGTCTAATCTCAAAGACACCTTTTAATTCATGTATGTTATTATCATTATGTTACAATAGGATTGCACACAATAACTTGTAGAAAACATTGTTCGGATGATTCCCCCTTGACAACAGAGAGGATGAATACCAAATACCAGTATGGAAGAAAAAAAAGAAATGTATGCATTCACTACTGTGAGTCGCTCTGGATAAGAGCGTCTGCTAAATGACTAAAATGTAAAATGTAAATGAATATCATGACTTATGATGATGAATTGTATTTTTCCCCTAGCCTTTACATTACACTAGTTATGAGCAGACGTCTAATGAGTAAGCCTGGATACCAGTCTGTTTATGCTCTCTTGCCAACTCCTCATGGAATTGAGGCGAGACAAGGAGTTGGCAAGAGATCCCAAACAGACTGGCATCTAGGCTAGTAATGAGTGTGCTTCCACTGCCTCTGTGCAGCACAGTTACTGGGAGTAGAGTGTCCTTTGTATTCAGCTGACTAATACTGAGGGGCTCTTTAGATGCTGAAGCGGCCATTGTCCATTTTAGAGGCCTGTTCTGCAGTGTTTCCCCTATATGCATTTTGCAGCCGCACACCGCCACTGATAGAACTTTTATTTTACTCTGCGACCGCTGCTGAAAAAATTCCCAGGGGAAACTCTGTACTGTAAATGACAACAAGGCATCAGGGTGAAGGTAAAACCTTGAGAGACTTCAGTCCAATACTAAACAGATATTGAGTGGAACATACACTCTTAGAAAAAAAACATGCTATCTAGAACCTTGAAGGGTTCTTCGGCTGTCCGCAAAGGAGAACCATTTAAATAATTATTTTGGGTTCCATGTAGAACATTTCTACTGAGGGTTCTACATGGAACCAAAAAGGGTTCTACCTGGAACCAAAAAGGGTTCTCCTATGGAGACAGAAGATCCCCTTTGGAACCCTTTTTGGAACCCTTTAGATGCTCACCAGTGTAATCAGATATACATGATATTAAAGCTATATTGATTTCTTTCCATCGCTGCTGGTTGTGGTCGTGTCCACTGGTTCAGGTATTAAAGGCCTGATGCATTCAGGATGAGAATAGAGTCTCTCAAGGGCGTTCTCCCTCCCTCTCCCTCTCTCTGTCATCTGTCTCTCCATCTCTGTCTTTCTGTCTCTGTCTCGTCTCGGGGGAGTGATGGTTGATGGTCAGTCAGGCTTTCTTCTTGTGAGTTCCTATCACTGGCATGAGAACTCTTGAAGACTCCAGATATTATAGTTTTCCTGCTGGTTTCCTCCCTACTGACTGATAGACATCTGTTATCTGGGATCTGAGCCTGTCTGCCCCTGGTCTGTGTCGACATCTCTCTACTGGCCATGGCAATACATCAAAGTATTTATTCTTCCTTTGATACATGAGGAGAAATGTAACTGACTGAAGCAGAAAGTTGCATACTTCTGGATCATATAAATTGTGTGTGTGTGAACATGTTTTCCTACCTTATCAGGACCACACTGTCCTGACAAGTGTGTGTGCATGCGGGCCTACCTGTGCGTACCTGTGCATACCTATGCGTGTGTGTTCTTCCCCTAAGGACTGTGTACTTAGTGAACCAGATCACCAGACACCTGGTTTGGATATATTATTGTAATGTCTGTTATTTGGTTTACATGGTCAAATAAGGATGATATGCAAAGGCTGTGTGCAACGTGGTTGCAATGTAAGTCCACTGTTGAATGCCAGTTCCAGCTCTTTCAAATGCCATGCAAATGATATGGAAAGGAATTGTGTAGACGAGCATTTCTATGCAAGTCATTCTCCATAAGAAACAGTTTGGCTGTAACACCAGCTCTAAAAACGCTATCATTGAAAGCATGCACATTTACATTTACCATGGGAAAGGCACATATATGGTAGCAGTTTGTATAAATCAATCCATTAGAAATATAAAAGTTGACCTATCAAGACAAATAAATAAAGAGTGAATAGTTTTCTTTAACTGTGCAATGTGTTTGGCTGATATATATACTTGAGTCAATGAATCAGTCAGTGTGTAAGTAATCACTATAGAAAGGCTGTGCATTAACAAGTAGCCAGTCACGCACACACACAAAGTAGGCCCCTGAGAGAGCTTCAATGGACCACAGTAAGACTTCTATTTCATTAACATTGAAGAGGTCTTTCTATTTCAATACTGATCACCCTTTCACCTGCTGTGTTCCTGAGATAAAATGTTCAGTACCACTTCAGCACTGAGTTGCCTGGAAAAGACGAGGGAGTTGGTTTTTATGAATGAAAGCCGTTGTGTCCGTTGTTTATAGAAAACAGACACGCCAGTATTGAGTTGAGGGGATAAAGCCGGTCTGGTGTCAGGTTATTTAATGCCTAATCTCTAGTGATAGATCGAGGACATTAACATAAATGCTAACGAGCTAGCAATCTAGCGCACGCAAGTTTTTGTCGTGTGCCAAATGCCTATTTCCTATATAGTGCATTACTTTTGACCAGGGGTTTGTCCCAAATTACCTTTTATTCCTTATTGGCCCTGGTCATATGTAGTGCACTAAATACTGAATAGGGTGCCATTTGAGATGTAGCTAGGGTTGTGGGTTTGAAGTTGAGGTAATGTCAGCAGGTTATGAGGTAATGCTAGCAGGTTATGAGGTAATGCCAGCAGGTTATGAGGTAATGTCAGCAGGTTATGAGGTAATGCCAGCAGGTTATGAGGTAATGTCAGCAGGTTATGAGGTAATGCTAGCAGGTTATGAGGTAATGCTAGCAGGTTATGAGGTAATGTCAGCAGGTTATGAGGTCATGCTAGCAGGTTATGAGGTCATGCTAGCAGGTTATGAGGTAATGTCAGCAGGTTATGAGGTAATGCCAGCAGGTTATGAGGTAATGCCAGCAAGTTATGAGGTAATGTCAGCAGGTTATGAGGTAATGCTAGCAGGTTATGAGGTAATGTCAGCAGGTTATGAGGTAATGCTAGCAGGTTATGAGGTAATGTCAGCAGGTTATGAGGTAATGCTAGCAGGTTATGAGGTAATGTCAGCAGGTTATGTCAGAGTGGTGCAGCAGCAGTTTTACATAACCTGGTCTGTCTGTCTGTCCCAGTGCTACTGCAGCCAGCCATAATCCAAACTCATGCTTTGTGTGTGTGTGTGTGTGTGTGTGTGTGTGAGCAGCAGCCAAAGGCTTGTACTCCCCACTTACTCTGGCCAAATTCTGACGTAACTTGATGTGTGTGACGGCCCGTGCGTGTGCCTTCTAGGCTGTATTCTATAGTTCCTCTTTGTTCCAAGGTTCTGGTTTACTCACAGCTCTAGTAGTGCTCTGCTTGGTCCGAAGAGATGGGTACTGTCTTCCCTGGGTGTAGGAGTGGTGTGTGTGTGTGTCTAGTGTGACCAGTCTGGCCCACCACCACCACCACCCTAAGTCACAGCCCTTCTCAGCTGACACTCATTAGGCTAAGCTGCCCAGACAGCTCCCTCCCTGTCCTGCCCTGTGGGCCGAGTTGCCAGTCTGGCACTATCCACCCATCGCCAACTAACTCAGTGGGCCTGTCCCGAATGGCACCCGATTCCCTATATAGTGCACTACTTTTGACCAGGGCCCATAGGTAACTCATTATATAAGGAATAGGATGCCATTTGGTACACTATCTAACTCTGTGACTGCAGGCAGGCAGCAGTTGTTTTGGTCACCCCAAGAGGATCTCTGCATCAATTATTGGAACAGGACTCATCTGCTGAGAGCTAAAGTCTCTGGGACCTTCAGTTTTCCTTGATATTGAGATCCAAGTTGTCCTTGTTTTCCTCAGCTGTTGACGCAAGCAGACTTCAGATGGTTGTTGTGTTTTAGAGAGACTCACAACAACAATTTAGAATGCATCCCAAATGGCACCCTATTTGCTAATTAGTGCATTACTTTGGAACAGGGCCCTGGTCAAAAGTAGTTTACTATGCACTCTTATAAAAAAAGGGTTCCAAAAGGGTTCTTCGGCTGTCTCATAGTCCCAGTCGGTATTAGAATGTCGCGTCCCCGCCCGCCTGTGGGGAAAACAACCTGTGGTTACCTAGATTACCCCATTGGCTCAGCAAAAACTTGACCTTTTTCAAACACAATTTTCTTGTGGTCGGCTTGTTTTAGTGAATTACAAAACTATATTCAAGAAAAGTGCAACATGTCTAAAGATTACTTTTCAACATAGCCTGCTCCCGAGCGTTCTCACTACATATAAAAACATAATATTGTAGGGCTTCCCTCATGCCCCTTTTCATGACTGTGCTAGCAGCCACGTGAATGAGTGAGTGAGTGCTAGCTACCGACCAGAACATTAATCTAGCCAAGATCAACAACACAAACAAACAGACTACACAGCTACAAATAGTGACATGCATTACAAACGGGTTCCATGTAGAATCATCTGTGGAAATGGTTTTACATGGAACCCAAAAGGGTTCTACCTGGAACCAAAAGTGTTCTACCTGGAATCAAAAAGGGTTCTTTGAAGGGTTCTCCTATGGGGAAAGCTGAAGAACTGCTTTAGGTTCTAGATAGAAAAAAATGTGCTAAGACTCTTTACTAGGGAATAGGGTGCCATGTGGGATGCTGGCTTGTCCTTATAAAACCTATCAACAACATCAGAGAGGTAGTTCTGCTGCCTAGTTAGAGGTGAGTTTGATAGCCAGGGGCAATGTGCCCAAAACGGCTGGACTGGCACAGCTTTAAATCACCTACAATCAGATAGTGATGTAATTTAATGCCCTGATTAATACATACTAGGTTTTACAAAGGAACCTGACCTTTAGTGTGGGAGGTAGAAGATACTTAATCTCAATTCTGACGTTCCCATGTTTGTTTGAGTCTGTTTCTCTTCCTTGAGACCGCACTGGCAGCAGAGAGACACTCATGGACACTCGTAGGCCAGGTTATATATTATTATTAGCTTAGTGCTGTAGATGGTAGAGGGCAACCTGTACATCAGGGTTAGGCAACTCAATTCAGCCACGGGCAGATTTTTGGTCGGTGTCACGTAGAGAGCCTTTATATTTCTCTATTTGGTTAGGTCGGGATGGGATTTGGGTGGGCATTCTAGATTATGTATTTCTATGTTGGCCTGTTATGGTTCCCAATCAGAGGAAACTGTCTTTCGTTGTCTCTGATTGGGGATCATGTTTAGGCAGCCTTTTCCCACTGGGTTTTTGTGGGATCTTGTTTTTGTATAGCTACTGTGAAGCCTGCAGAACTTTATGTTCATTTTGTATTTTTCTTTGTTTTGTTCGGTGTTAAAAGTAAGATGTACAGTGAGGGGAAAAAGTATTTGATCCCCTGCTGATTTTGTACGTTTGCCCACTGACAAAGAAATGATCAGTCTATAATTTTAATGGTAGGTTTATTTGAACAGTGAGAGACAGAATAACAACAAAAAAATCCAGAAAAACGCATGTCAAAAATTGTATAAATTGATTTGCATTTTAATGAGGGAAATAAGTATTTGACCCCGTCTCAATCAGAAAGATTTCTTGTTCCCAGGTGTCTTTTATACAGGTAACGAGCTGAGATTAGGAGCACACTCTTAAAGGGAGTGCTCCTAATCTCAGCTTGTTACCTGTATAAAAGACACCTGTCCACAGAAGCAATCAATCAATCAGATTCCAAACTCTCCACCATGGCCAAGACCAAAGAGCTCTCCAAAGATGTCAGGGACAAGATTGTAGACCTACACAAGGCTGGAATGGGCTACAAGACCATCGCCAAGCAGCTTGGTGAGAAGGTGACAACAGTTGGTGCGATTATTCGCAAATGGAAGAAACACAAAAGAACTGTCAATCTCCCTCGGCCTGGGGCTCCATGCAAGATCTCACCTCGTGGAGTTGCAATGATCATGAGAACAGTGAGGAATCAGCCCAGAACTACACGGGAGGATCTTGTCAATGATCTCAAGGCAGCTGGGACCATAGTCACCAAGAAAACAATTGGTAACACACTACGCCGTGAAGGACTGAAATCCTGCAGCGCCCGCAATGTCCCCCTGCTCAAGAAAGCACATATACATGCCCGTCTGAAGTTTGCCAATGAACATCTGAATGATTCAGAGGACAACTGGGTGAAAGTGTTGTGGTCAGATGAGACCAAAATGGAGCTCTTTGGCATCAACTCAACTCACCGTGTTTGGAGGAGGAGGAATGCTGCCTATGACCCCAAGAACACCATCCCCACCATCAAACATGGAGATGGAAACATTATGCTTTGGGGGTGTTTTTCTGCTAAGGGGACAGGACAACTTCACCGCATCAAAGGGACGATGGACGGGGCCATGTACCGTCAAATCTTGGGTGAGAACCTCCTTCCCTCAGCCAGGGCATTGAAAATGGGTCGTGGATGGGTATTCCAGCATGACAATGACCTAAAACACACGGCCAAGGCAACAAAGGAGTGGCTCAAGAAGAAGCATGTTAAGGACCTGGAGTGGCCTAGCCAGTCTCCAGACCTTAATCCCATAGGAAATCTGTGGAGGGAGTTTAAGGTTTGAGTTGCCAAACGTCCGCCTCGAAACCTTAATAACTTGGAGAAGATCTGCAAAGAGGAGTGGGACAAAATCCCTCCTGAGATGTGTGCAAACCTGGTGGCCAACTACAAGAAACATCTGACCTCTGTGATTGCCAACAAGGGTTTTGCCACCAAGTACTAAGTCATGTTTTGCAGAGGGGTCAAATACTTATTTCCCTCATTAAAATGCGAATCAATTTATAACATTTTTGACATGCGTTTTTCTGTATTTCTTTGTTGTTATTCTGTCTCTCACTGTTTAAATAAACCTACCATTAAAATTATAGACTGATAATTTCTTTGTCAGTGGGCAAACGTACAAAATCAGCAGGGGATCAAGTACTTTTTTCCCTCACTGTACGCCTACCATGCTGCACCTTGGTCTCCTCCTTATGACGAACATGACAGTCGGGGGTCCGGAACATAATTATAATCATTTGTACAATGCAAATTGACACAAACTAAGTCCAATAAGAGATTTGTTATTTTCAAATACAATCATTTCATAGCTTGATTACATTGAGACACGATCACCTACTTTTCTATTCCTGGAAATCTTTGAACAGACTTCCTAAATTAAACTCAATTTTAGCATAATTCTTGGTGAGTTTACTGTCTTTTTTTGACCAAGGTTGGTTTTTCTGTTTCTGTCCCCTGCTATGTATGTTGTTGTGGATGGGTGACCATGAAACACACACACAAACATACGCACACACACAAACAAGCACAGGGCCGGTGGTTGAAGGTTGAGATTGGATAGCTTAATTGGGTCTGAATAATGAAGAGAACTCAGAGACCCTTGATCTCTGCACTGTCAGTGGGGGTGTGTGCATGTGTGTGTGTTAGAGAGAGTCATTCTTTCATTTTTGTATGTATAATGTTGTTATACAATTCAAGCTATAGCTGTGGATTCTAGATATGCATCTATGAATGAGAGAATGAAACTGCATCAGCAGAGTGTGTGGGCTGAGCCTGGGGGTGCAGAGGGGACCCCAGTGGTGATTCATACTCTAGCATACTGGTATTATTACAAGCACTCTCTCTCTCTCTCACACACACACACACACACACACACACACACACACACACACACACACACACCTCTCTCTCACACACAAGCACCTCTCTCTCACACACAAGCACCTCTCTCTCTCTCACACACACATACACACACAAGCACCTCTCTCTCTCACACACACACATACACACACAAGCACCTCTCTCTCTCACACACACACACACACACACACACACACACCTCTCTCTCACACACAAGCACCTCTCTCTCACACACACATACACACACAAGCACCTCTCTCTCACACACACATACACACACAAGCACCTCTCTCTCACCCACACACACAAGCACCTCTCTCTCTCTCTCAACACACACACACACACACACACACACACACACACACACACACACACACACACACACACACACACACACACACACACACACACACACACACACACACACACACAAGCACCTCTATCTCTCTCTCACACACAAGCTCTGCTCTCTCTCTCTCTCTCTCTCTCTCACACACACACAAGCACCTCTATCTCTCTCAGGGTACGTCCCCCAGAGAACGAGTGGGGGAAGAGAGGAGAGGACAGTGTTACTGCAGAGACAGGGTTACGTCCCCCTGAGAGCGAGTGGGGGAAGAGAGGAGAGGACAGTGTTACTGCAGAGACAGGGTTACGTCCCCCTGAGAGCGAGTGGGGGAGGAGAGGAGAGGACAGTGTTACTGCAGAGACAGGGTTACGTCCCCCTGAGAGCGAGTGGGGGAAGAGAGGAGAGGACAGTGTTACTGCAGAGACAGGGTTACGTCCCCCTGAGAGTGAGTGGGGGAAGAGAGGAGAGGACAGTGTTACTGCAGAGACAGGGTTACGTCCCCCTGAGAGTGAGTGGGGGAGGAGAGGAGCTGGGGTGTTGTACCAATCGGTCTAATATCGGGGTCTTCTCTCTGTGGAACCATACAGTATGGCTTGTGTTGATAATTGTGTCCATATAGCAACACACTGAAACGCGAACTTCCAATGGCTTTCTTGTAGTCATCCTCATACATCCATTATCTGATTGCGTCCCAAATGGCATAAGGCTCTGGTCAGAATTAGGGCACTATATATGGAATCGGATGCTGTTTGGGATGCAGGCCTATTCCCTGACTGTCAATGCAGACACTGGTTGTTCTGTTGCTGTGTTCTGTGTTTTGTGGTGCCTGACCACAGCACGTGTGGTTTTCTCTTGTTTTCAGCTGAACACATGCACACACACACAGCACGTGTTCATGAGGTTTTCTCTTGTTTTCAGCTGAACACATGCACACACACACACACACACACACACACACACACACACACACACACACACACACACACACACACACACACACAGCACGTGTTTATCTCTTGTTTTCAGCTGAGGAACAGAGCAGTAGCAGAGGGAGGGAGGGAGGAAAGGTCCTTGAGAAAGAAATAAACTAAAAGTGTGTGTATTCTGACAGCTAGCTGTCTATATATAGTCAGTGGCAGTGCTGACAATGCATATTAGGGATATCCTTGGAAATGCAACTCAACCACAAGTGTGTGTGTGTGGTAGTTTTTCTGCTGGCTCACAACAAATATGTATATACTGTATTCTATACTATCTATTGCATCTTAGCCTATGCCGCTCTGACATTGCTCATCCATATATTCATATATTCTTATTCCATTACTTTACTTAGATTTGTGTGTATTAGGTATTTGTTGTGGAATTGTTAAATATTACTTGTTAGATTTTGCTGCACTGTCGGAACTAGAAGCACAAGCATTTCGCTGCACTCGCAATAACATCTGCTAACCAGTTGTATGTGACCAATAAAATGTGATTTGATTTGAGCAGCTGCTGTGACAAAGCAGAGGTAAAGTGAAGCTTAGTGCTGGAGGGGTGGGATGGGATAAGAGCCATGCCCTGTTGACGAGAAGAAAGCAGAGGAAAGCTTATTCAGATCTGGAGGGGTGGGATGGGAATCATGTTGACCTGGTGAAAAGAGACTCCCTTTAGAGGTGGTTTCCTGTCCCAGAAACCCTGTGTACTCGTTTCCTCTTCCTTGAAGAACAAGACGGCCCCCAGACCCAAAATCACCGTTTCCCCATGGGGACTCCTGTTAGAATGTTTAAAAGCCTTACTGCGGAGTTGATCAAAATGGACCCCTTATGACTATGTTCTCTCCTGGTAAAGACATTTTGTATTGTTCTGATGGATTGTCTGTGGTGCGTGTGTACTTGTTTTCCTACCTTATCAGGGCCCCAATGTCCTAACTATTCATGCACATGTTCTGACAAGGTAGCAAATAAGAACATTTTTGAAAAGTCTGGACTTTATTCATTTCTGGATTTATTTAAATGCTATTTTAAGTTTAAGGGTTAAATTCAGGTGTGAAGTTCTGTTTTGCTTTTCTTAGTCAACCTTATTTTTCATTGTGTTCTTGAACGTAGCCCTGTTTCTTTGTGTTCTTGGTTAGTTCAGTTCTTTCTGTTTGTATGGTTGTGAGGTATTGTTTGTTTTTGACTGCCTACCTGTGTTTGACCATTGTCTGCAACCAAGGCTTAATAAACCTCAGCCACACTCTGCGAGTGAATCTACACCTTGTTCTCCCTGAGTCTGCATTACAGAATATCTCACCTAAAAAACGGAATGGATTCAGCGGAGCAAATACATTGAGCACAACCCCACTAACTTCGACACCAACAACAACAGGGTGGATTTTGTTGTCTCTACTCATAGGCAAAGCCCTGGATTGGGCCACTGCCATATGGACTGCCAACAGCACAGAACTCGGATCCGAGACCCATTTCCACACCCTCTTCAAAGAGGTTTTCGATCACTCTCCCTCCGGTCGTCCTATAGGAGACCTCCTCATAGAACTTCAACAAGGACGCAATTCAGCTGTTGAGTATGCCCTCGAGTTCCGCACCATGACTGCAAGGAGTGGATGGAATGAGGCTGCTCTACTTACCGTCTACCAAAGAGGGCTCAACAGGGAACTTTAGGTGGAGCTGGCCTGTAGAGGTGACCTTCAGGATTTAAATCAATACATTCATATGTCCATCTCCATCGACCACCTCATCGTCGACCGCCGAAAAACTCTGCCACCCAGGAACCCGAAACCTTCTCTTTCCATGATTCCGTCATCCCGTCTGAGTCTTCCAGAGCCCATGCAGTTGGGCCATGCTCCTCTCCCGTGTATCGAATGTCAAAGGCGGATCCATGAAGGGCTCTGCCTATACTGTGGAGGGAAAGATCATCTACTCAGCCATTGCCTTGTTCGCCAACCCACGGAGAGATGAGAAGGGTCCCTCTGTTGCCATGCAGGTAGGCGTGTCCTTATTTCTAAATATCTTTGTCGTCACGACCCTGCCATCTCGTGGCAACAAGGAAGAACTACTGTCCTCGTTCTCTACCTGCTTCTCCAGTTGTCTCAGCCTACCCTGCAGAGCCACCACCATACCATCTGAATACGCCCAGTACATCAATGTCTTCAGCAAAATCAAGTCCTCCACTCTGCCACCACATCGCCCAGGGGACTGTGCTATTGACTTGCTCCCTGGAGTGTCCCCACCGAAGGGACGTGTTTACCCTCTATCTATCCCGGAAAATGAGGCACTGAATCACTCAAACGGTTTCATTCGTCTTTGTTCCCCGGCTGCGTCCAGCTTCTTCTTCGTTTGGAAAAAAGGACGGTGGTCTCCGTCCATGTATTGATTATCGTTCTCTGAATGGCGTCACGGTCAAGAACCATTTCCCTCTTCCTCTGATCCCCGTGACCCTTGAACAAGTGAGCCGTGCCAACATCTATACTGAACTTGACCTGCAAAGTGCATATAACCTTGTCCGTATACGTGAAGGCGACAAATGGAAGACGGCCTTTATCACCGCTCGAGGGCACTACGAATACCTGGTCGTGCCCTACGGCCTTACGAACGCCCCCGCCGTCTTCCAATCATTTATGAACAAGGTTTTCCAGGATATGATCAACCGCTTTCTCATCGTCTACATTGATGACATCCTGATTTACTCCCACTCCCTGAAGGAACACATACAGCATGTGCAAAAGGTTCTTCAACAGCTCCTTGACCATAACCTTTTATGTGAAGAAAGGAGCGCCTTCCATGTAAGCTTCGTACTGACACCTGGAGGGGTCAGCATGGATGAGAACAAAGTCACCGCCATCGGTAACTGGCCCAAACCCATCACCATTAAGGAACTCCAACGTTTCATTGGGTTCTCCAACTACTATCGCCATTTCATTCGGCCCTTCAGTTCTGCTGCTGCCCTTACCAAAAGACCCGGAACCTTCAATGGACCGATACCGCCCTGACTGCGTTCAACAACTTGAAACGCCTCTTCACGTCAGCTCCTGTCCTTCGCCAACCTGATCCGACCAACCTGATCCGACCCTTCCTTTCACCCTGGAGGTGGATGGTTCTGCTTTTCTTTTCTTAGTCAACCTTGTGTTTTTTATCTATGTTCTTGAGCGTAGCCCTGTTTCTTTGTTCTGGAACGTAGCCCTGTCCATTTTTGTTCATTGATTTCACCTGTGTTCATTTCTCATCAGCTCCCTATTTAGTTCAGTTCTTTCTGTTTGTATGGTTGTGAGGTATTGTATTTTTTATTTACTGCCAACCTGTGTTTGACCATTGCCTGCCTGTGACCACGATTCCTGCCTTCTGTGAAGGCTTAGTAAACATCTTGTGCGCTCTGCGCGTGAATCTACACCTTGTTCTCCCTGAGTCTGCATTACATCAGGGTTTACGGTTAGTGTTAGGTTAGGGGAAATCCTGACATTTCACAAAAACAAAGCAGTGTGGCTGATTGGGGATTGGCTGCTGGTTGAGGGTATTGACATGAGTCTCCCACAGGGTGAAGAGGAGAGCACTACTCTGGCTTCCAAATGGTTACAGACATAACTGTAGTTTTTCTTTCTCTGCCTTGCTCTCTCTGCCATTCTTTTCATTCTTCCTCTTGTCCCCTCTCTCACTCCATCCCTATCTTTGTCTTTGTTCATTCTGTGGGCTATGGTGGTTAAGTAAAGATCCCAGGTATAATGTTATCCTTTGTGTGGTCTCACATACCAGGCTTATATGGTTGGTAAATTAAACTATCCATTGTGTTCATTGTTTGTGGGTTAAGGTAAAGGAGACATGGCCAGGAGGGTCAGAATGACAGAATCTAGCTTGTCCTTTTGTATGGCTGGTGTCATTCAATCAAATCCTATTGATGGTTAGGAAGGAAGGACATTTCTGTCAGGGTCTTTGGCTGTGCCTCAAATGGTACCCTGTGGTCAGAAGAGCACTATAAAATACATAGGGTACCATTTGGGACACATCCCTAGTCTCTCTAGAAAGACCCTTTACTGCTACGACACTGGCTGTTATTGGTCGCCATGGAGACTGAGTTTTGGTGTTGTCGTGGAAACAGAGTTGTTAGCTGCAGCTTCTTGATTCGCCGCCCACGACCGTCCATAGCAGCTAGGCTTTTTACTGAGGTAGGCAAATAGTAGCATACAGTTTGACATGCTGAAGGTCCTGGACAGAACCACACACTGTAGAGAGAGAGGTCCAAACCGACACTGGAGTGGATTTGATAGTGTTGTCAGACATTCATTGATCACCACACAATCATGATCACAGTAGCGGTGCATGGATAAAATCACTGGGGAAGCCAAGCCAATAAAAAAAACATATTACAACCTGCATTGTGATATTTGCGTTGTTTGCTCTTTAACCCATTCATTCAGGCACCACCGTGATATGCAGCAAGGCCCAGAGCCTGTGACAACAAAGACGGTCCACAGTGGCGGAATAAATTCAACCACACGTTTGTTTCAAAACTGGAGAGCAACATCTGTCCGGTGAAGTCTACAAAGCAAATATTGCCCGTAACAAACAGTTATGACCTGCAGCATATTCAAGCAAGTTAATGTTTTCGACAGTTTACTAAACAACTGCTGATTTAGAACTACAGAGTTACCACAAGTCAGCACAAAGACAACAGGGGAAATGCCTCTGCTATTCCAGCACCATTTACACTTAAATACACTGAAAACAAACTTAAAGATACCAAAAACTATTTAGTCCAATCAATTTGCTAAACATCATATGGCTGCCCATGGTACTGATTTCTGTGCGTGTGTGTGCAAGAAAAAAAACAATTGCTCCCCTACTTGTAGACTAGTTGAACGCCAATGCCATCCTCTCTTTCATGTTGTCAAAACGGTCTGATGACTCTATCATGCAGTACGCTTTTATTTTTTGTTTTCATAGGCTACCTAGCTAAAATTCGTCCTCGCATGGGCAAAAATGAATCAGCTAAGTTAGTTAGCAAACTAATTAGACTACGTTGAACTTCACTCATCAGGCCTGTGGCACAGTATATTCATTTATGGTTAGATCAGAATCGCCGTCATAATCATTGGCCTGTACAGAGAATAAAGTCAAAACCACAAGTCCAAATCCACATCTCCATCCATGGCTTAGTAAAGGGATGATTTAGCAAGCTAGCTACTGCAGGACATCACCACAAGCAGACCAAAAACAATCATGTCAGTTTGAACAGCTCTTTTTTTCAGTGATCCTCAGTTATGTGAAAAAAATTACGAACAGCGATATAATAAGATAACCACCGGTATGTCTGACAATGATGACATTTTGCTTAGGATGTGATTTGATTGGTGTGAAGCCAAATCCAAACTGGCCTCCCTGCGCCAGGACAACCCTCAGCTCAGCTCAGCTCAACGCTGATTGGCTAATTATTTTATTTATTTATCAAGGGAGACCAAATGCTTGCTGGCATCAATCAACCAAATGCTTTGGCGCCAACATGTCATACTTTTTTGTTCCAGACAGTATCAGATACATGGGCTACACATACTAAGACAGAGGGGCGCTGTTTCCCTCGTGCGGAGTATTTCTCCGGTGCGATTCAGCCACTTGCGAATTGACAGAAAAGTATGAAAACAGAGAGACGAAAGATAAATTATTTTATGAAACCTGGCTTCTCTTGGCGTCCATGAATACACGCCACTGCATGATCAGATATAAGGGGTTAAAGTTGTCTGTTAGTTAGCACACAAGATTTGGTTCTGATTAGGGTTAAACTGGAATACATTTTGGTTTTACATTCCACACAAGGTTTTCTCCATCTCTCTCTCAACCCCCACAGATCTCCTAGCAGTTTATTCATTCATCAGGAGTGTATTGCTTTGTGCAGTTGTGCGGTACTTAATGGTTGTCATTCTGTATTTTTATTGCTCCCTTGGTAGGTGGAAATGGATATGTGACACTGATAGCTGCGCCACACACACACACACACACACACACACACACACACACACACACACACACACACACACACACACACACACACACACACACACACACAGGATACTGGTAGCTGGGGTTGTTGTACCAATAATGTATCTAACCACTCGGATGTGGACAGTCTGCAGACTGCAGACCTGAAAGAGGTGATTTATTAAAATTGGTGTATTGTATTGTGGTACTAACGTCAACACACACAGTACAACACCAACATTTGATCTTGTGAAAATGAACCACCTCGACAATTTCAGTTTATTCTTACCACGTGGGATTTACAGTTAAGAACAAATTCGTATTTACAATGACAGCCTACCCCGACCAAACCCTAACACGGATGACACTGGGCCAATTGTGCGCTGCCCTATGAGACTCCCAATCACGGCCAGTTGTGATACAGCCTGGAATCGAACCAGGGTCTGTAGTGACCCTTCTAACATTGAAATGCAGTGCCTTAGACCGCTGCGCCACTTAGGAGCCCAAATGGAGAGAGCCTCTGCTCTCAGGGCTGTTACAGCCTGACAGTGAATAGGCCAAGTTGCAAACGTGTGTGTGTGTGTGTGTGTGTGTGTGTGTGTGTGTGTGTGTGTGTGTGTGTGTGTGTGTGTGTGTGTGTGTAGAGGAGGGAGTAGTAAGTTCATTAACTCAACAGGGTGTAGTTGAGTTGTTGGTTGGACTCCCACGCAGACAGCATTGTAAAAAGCTGTGAAACATTCTGCGTCATTGTATAGAGCAGCAGAAAATACAGTTGAAGTCGAAGTTTACATACACCTTAGCCAAATACATTTCCACTCAGTTTTTCAATTCCTGCCATTTAATCCGAGTAAAAATTTCCTGTTTTAGGTCAGTTAGGATCACCACTTTATTTTAAGAATGTGAAATGTTAGAATAATAGTAGAGAATTGTTTTTTTCAGCTTTTATTTCTTTCATCACATTCCTAGTGGGCCAGAAGTTTACATACACTCAATTAGTATTTGGTAGCGTTGCCTTTAAATTGTTTAACTTGGGTCAAACGTTTCGGGTAGCCTTCTACAAGCTTCCCACAATAAGTTGGTGTAACGGCCGTCAAAGGGAGTAGACCAAGGCGCAGCGGGTTGAGTGCTCATTATTTACTTTTATTGAACACGTAAACAAAACAATAAACGAACGACAGCTTAACAGTTCCGTCAGGTACAAAACACTAGACTGAAAACAACCACCCACAAACACAAGCTGAAAAACCTCTACTAAATAGGACCTCCAATCACAGGCAACCAGAAACAGCTGCCTCCAATTGAAGGTCAAACAAAAACCCTAAACATAGAAATAGAAAAACTAGACACGGACATAGAAATAGGAATATACTAACATAGAACATATACCAAAACCCCCGAAACACATAAAACAAACACACCCTGCCACGCCCTGACCAAACTGCAATAACAAACAACCTCTTTTACTGGTCAGGACATGACAGTTGGGTGAATTTTGGCCCATTCCTCCTGACAGAGCTGGTGTAACTGAGTCAGGTTTGTAGGCCTCCTTGTTCGCACACGCTTTTTCAGTTCTGCCCACAAATTTTCTATGGGATTGAGGTCAGGGCTTTGTGATGGCCACTCCAATACCTTGACTTTATTGTCCTTAAGCCATTTTGCCACAACTTTGGAAGTATGCTTGGGGTCATTGTCCATTTGGAAGACCCATTTGTGACCAAGCTTTAACTTCCTGACTGATGTCTTGAGATGTTGCTTCAATATATCCACATAATTTTCCTTTCCTCATGATGCCATCTATTTTGTGAAGTGCACCAGGCCCTCCTGCAGCAAAGCACCCTCACAATATGATGCTGCCACCCCCGTGCTTCACAGTTGGGATGGTCAAACATAACGATGGTCATTATGGCCAAACAGTTCTATTTTTGTTTCATCAGACCAAAGGATATTTCTCCAAAAAGTACAATCTTTGTCCCCATGTGCAGTTGCAAAATGTAGTCTGGCTTTTTTATGGCGGTTTTGGAGCAGTGGCTTCTTCCTTGCTGGGTGGCCTTTCAAGTTATGTCGATATAGGACTTGTTTTACTGTGGATATAGATACTTTTGTACCTGTTTCCTCCAGCATCTTCACAAGGTCCTTTGCTGTTGTTCTGGTATTGATTTGCACTTTTCGCACCAAAGTACGTTCATCTCTAGGAGACAGAACGTGTCTCCTTCCTGAGTGGTATGACGGCTGAATGGTCCTATGGTGTTTATACTTGCATACTATTGTTTGTACAGATGAATGTGGTACCTTCAGGCGTTTGGAAATTGCTCCCAAGGATGAACCAGACTTGTGGAGGTCTACAATTTTTTTTCTGAGGTCTTGGCTGATTTCTTTTGATTTTCCCATGATGTCAAGCAAAGAGGCACTGAATTTGAAGGTAGACCTTGAAATACATCCACAGGTACACCTCCAATTGACTCAAATGATGTCAATCAGCCTATCAGAAGCTTCTAAAGCCATTACATCATTTTCTGGAATTTTCCAAGTTGTTTAAAGGCACAGTCAACTTAGTGTATGTAAACTTTTGACCCACTGGAATTGTGATACAGTGAATTATAAGTGAAATAATCTGTATGTAAATAATTGTTGGAAAAATTATTTGTGTCGTGCACAAAGTAGATGTCTTAACCGACTTGCTAAAACTATAGAAAAAGAAATTTGTGGAGTGGTTGAAAAACAAGGTTTAATGTTTCCAACCTAAGTGTATGTAAACTTCCGACTTCAACTGTATGTTTAACTTCCCCAGGCCCACAGGCCACTGTCCCAAATGGCACCCTATTCCTTATTTAGTGCACTACTTTGATAGAGAATAGGCTGCCATTTGGGACACAACCCAGGCGGTGGCTAGAGACCTTTCGATATTTTCCATGGAAAACTGTTGTGATGTTTTTTTATTAGGCACTATAACCTCCTCATATATATTTTCTATGCAAGCAAAGTGCCACACAATAAGCTACTCTGTAACCCTGCGGCGGTCAAGAACATGACCGAGAGGGAGAGAGAGACTGAACGTATCCTGAGAGGAGAGGGAGATGACTGTGTTCCTAATTTTCTTCTGTGACTGTCACTACAGATGCTTGCAGAGCCTCCGCTCCCGAGGAATGTTGTGAGAGGAGTGGCTGCCTGGAAGTGAAGTTAGAGGGCTTGTTTTGTTTTTGTGGTGTTGATTTAGATTGAGGGCTCGTGAGAGGGTGACGCATGAGAGAGGGCGAGAGAGAATATAGCAAGAGCAAAGACACACAGAGGGAGCAAAAGAGAGGGGGTGGGAGATTTTACCTTTGTTTTAACAAGGCAAGTCAGTTAAGAAAAAATTCTTATTTTCAATGATGGCCTAGGAACAGTGGGTTAACTGCCTTGTTCAGGGGCAGAATGACAGATTAGTACCTTGTCAGCTCGGGGATTCAATCTTGCAACCTTTCGGTTACTAGTTTGAAAGAGAGGACACATCGAATTGAGAGGGTAGGAGAGGGAAAGAGAAGAGACATGGAGAGAGGGTGGGAGAAGGAAAGAGAAGAGACATAGAGAGAAAGAAAGGGTGGAAGATGGAAAGAGATGACAGAGCGAGGGTAAGAGATGGAAAGAGCAGAGAGAGAGAAAGGGTAAGAGATGAGAAGAGACAGAGGGAGTGAGAGAAAGACGGAAAAACGAGAGGGAGAAAAGAGAGAGAGGAGAGAGGGCAAGCTCCACCCACACACCTCTATTGATGTATCAGCCCTGCTCTGGGGCCTATCCAAGCTCTGACTCACTCCATACAGCCAGCAATAACCATGTGTTGTTGAGCTTTTTACCTTCACACTGCAATACATTCAGTACCATTCAAAAGTTGGGACACACCTACTCATTCCCGGGTTTTTCATTATTTCTTACTATTTTCTACATGAAGTCATCAAAACTATGAAATAACACATATGGAATCATCTAGTAACCAGAAAAGTGTTAAACAAATCGAAACATATTTTATATGAAATATTCTTCAAAGTAGCCACCCTTTGCCTTGATGACAGCTTGGCATTTTCTCAACCAGCTTTATGAGGTAGTCACCTGGAATGCATTTTAGTTAATAGGTGTGCCTTGTTAAAAGTTAATTTGTGTAATCTATTTCCTTCTTAATGCGTCTGAGCCCTACCTTGTCACAACACAACTGATTGGCTATCCTCTGTGTACCACCCCTATTTGGTAAAAGACCAAGTCCATATTGTAGCAAGAACAACTCAAATAAGCAAAGAGAAATTACAGTCCATCATTACTTTAAGACATGAAGGTCAGTCAATCTGGAAAATTTCAAGAACTTTGAAAGTTTCTTCAAGTACAGTCGCAAAAACAATCAAGCGCTATGATGAAACTGGCTCTCATGAGGACCGCCACAGGAAAGGAAGACCCAGAGTTACCTCTGCTGCAGAGGATAAGTTCATTAGAGTTACCCGCCTCAGAAATTGCAGCCCAAATAAATGCTTTACAGAGTTCAAGTAACAGACACATCTCAACATCATCTGTACAGAGACTGAGTGAATCAGGCCTTCATGGTCAAATTGCTGCAAAGAAACCACTACTAAAGGACACCAATAAGACGAAGAGACTTGCTTGGGCCAAAAAACACGAGCAATGGACATTAGACCGGTGGAAATCTGTCCTTTGGTCTGATGAGTCCAATTTTAAGATTTTTGGTTCTAACCGCTGTGTCTTTGTGAGACACAGAGTAGGTGAACGGATGATCTTCGCATGTGTGGTTCCCACCGTGAAGGATGGAAGAGGAGGTGTGACGGTGCTATGCTTGTAACACTGTCAGTGATTTATTTAGAATTCAAGGCACACTTAACCAGCATGGCTACCACAGCATTCTGCAGCAATAAACCATCCCATCTGGTTTGCGCTTAGTGGGACTATCATTTGTTTTTCAACAGGACAATGACCCAACACACCTCCATGCTGTGTAAGGTGTAATGAATACGATGGGAGACAGAAAGCTGGTTTCAAGCACAGGGTGCAGAAGCTGTTCATTTGTAAAGGACCACAGGAGGAGGCAGGTAGCTGGGTCCAGGGGCATGCAGAAGGTCATACACAGGGGGTCCAAAATGGCAACTGTACAGGCAGGGAAAAGGCTAGTAACGTAGTCCAGGAGATCAGGCAATAGGTTGATGTCAGGATATCCAATAGGCAAAAGTACAGACGGGATGGGCAAAAAGGCGTCATTAGTGAGGGTGGCCAAAACTATGATACACAGGAGGACTAATACAGGAAAAAACAGAGCGCCAAATAGAAATGTGTATCAAAAGAAAAATACCTCACAATGATGGGGTGCAAAGAACTGAACTAAATAGTTTGTGTAAATGACATACAGGTGTGTGAACAGGTGATCAGAATTCAGGTGATTGGGATCTGGAGAGTGAGCTGCGTTCAGGGGATCTATGTGTTTGAGAGTGTGAGTTTGTTAGAATAATTTGTATGTGTTAGGAAAATGACTTAACTGTTCCACTCTGAAATTATAAAATAGGGTGATATGTTTGAGAATCATGGGAAGATAAAATCAGGATATGGGGAGATCGGTTAGGATTGTAAAACTTTGAGGTTATATCCTTTAGTAGGGATGTAAACAGAGTGAAGTTGTAGAGTAGGTAGTAGAAAATCATTGGAGGGTTTCAAACCAAGAGGGTCATAAAGGGGGAGGGGAGGTCAAAGCCTTGAAGAATGTGGCAACATTTATGGTTCTTTGTAGTGAGTGGAAAAGTACTGGTTGTTTGAGAAGGGAGTGGTCTAAAGATAGGAATGTATGTGTGTATTATAAAAGGACTGAGTCCTAATTTTTGACTTTAGAACGTTCTCTGAATAAACTGTACAGACCTTTTGCAGAAAGCTGAGTCCTTGCCTAATTATTATTAACCCAGTGTTTTACAAACCTTGGTGATTAGTCAAGGCTTATTGATTGTTAATTATTATCATTGGGATTCGAAAATTCCCATAACAGAGTTGGAAGCAGACGTTACATAAGGGCTATTTGACCAAGAAGGAGAGTCATGGAGTGCTGCATCAGATGACCTGGCCTGCACAATCACCCGACCTCAACCTGAGATGGTTTGGGATGAGTTGGACCGCAGAGTGAAGGAAAAGCAGCCAACAAGTGCTCAGCATATGTTTTTATTTTTAATTTACCAGTCAAGTTAGTTAAGAACAAATTCTTATTTTCAATGACGGCCATAAGAAGAGTGGGTTAACTGCCTTGTTCAGGGGCAGAACGACAGCTTTTTACCTTGTCAGTTCTGGGATTCAATCTTGCAACCTTTTGGTTACGAGTCCAACACTCTAACCACTAGGCTACCTGCCGCCCGATATGTGGGAACTCCTTCAAAACTGTTGGAAAAGCATTCCAAATGAAGCTGGTTGAGAGAATGCCAAGAGTGTATGAAGCTGTCATCAAGGCAAAGGGTGGCTATTTTGAAGAATCTCAAATATAAAATAGCCCTTCTTTCTTTTCTCTCCAAAACTCTTGAGCGTGCCGTCCTTGGCCAGCTCTCTTGCTATCTCTCTCAGAATGACCTTCTTGATCCAAATCAGTCAGGTTTCAAGACTGGTCATTCAACTGAGACTGCTCTTCTCTGTGTCACGGAGGCTCTCTGCACTGCTAAAGCTAACTCTCTCTCCTCTGCTCTCATCCTTCTAGACCTATCTGCTGCCTTTGATACTGTGAACCATCAGATCCTCCTCTCCACCCTCTCCGAGTTGGGCATCTCCGGCGCGGCTCACTCTTGGATTGCGTCCTACCTGACAGGTCGCTCCTACCAGGTGGCGTGGCGAGAATCCATCTCCGCACCACGTGCTCTCACCACTGGTGTCCCCCAGGGCTCAGTTCTAGGCCCTCTCCTATTCTCGCTATACACCAAGTCACTTGGCTCTGTCATATCCTCACATGGTCTCTCCTATCATTGCTACGCAGACGACACACAATTAATCTTCTCCTTTCCCCTTCTGATAACCAGGTGGCGAATCACATCTCTGCATGTCTGGCAGACATATCAGTGTGGATGGCGGATCACCACCTCAAGCTGAACCTCAGCAAGACGAAGCTGCTCTTCCTCCCGGGGAAGGACTGCCCGTTCCATGATCTCGCCATCACGGTTGATAACTCCATTGTGTCCTCCTCCCAGAGTGCTAAGAGCCTTGGCGTGACCCTGGACAACACCCTGTCGTTCTCCGCTAACATCAAGGCGGTGACCCGATCCTGTAGGTTCATGCTCTACAACATTCGCAGAGTACGACCCTGCCTTACACAGGAAGCGGCGCAGGTCCTAATCCAGGCACTTGTCATCTCCCGTCTGGATTACTGCAACTCGCTGTTGGCGGGGCTCCCTGCCTGTGCCAGTAAACCCCTACAACTTATCCAGAACGCCGCAGCCCGTCTGGTGTTCAACCTTCCCATGTTCTCTCACGTCACCCCGCTCCTCCGCACACTCCACTGGCTTCCAGTTGAAGCTCGCATCTGCTACAAGACCATGGTGCTTGCCTACGGAGCTGTGAGGGGAACGGCACCTCCGTACCTTCAGGCTCTGATCAGTCCCTACACCCAAAGAAGGGCACTGCGTTCATCCACCTCTGGCCTGCTCGCCTCCCTTCCTCTGTGGAAGCACAGTTCCCGCTCAGCCCAGTCAAAACTGTTCACTGCTCTGGCACCCCAATGGTGGAACAAGCTCCCTCACGACGCCAGGACAGCGGAGTCAATCACCACCTTCTGGAGACACCTGAAACCCCACCTCTTTAAGCAATACCTGGGATAGGATAAAGTAATCCTTCTAACCCCCCCTACCCCCCCCCACAAAAAAAGATATAGATGTACTATTGTAAAGTGGTTGTTCCACTGGATATCATAAGGTGAATGCACCAATTTGTAAGTTGCTCTCGATAAGAGTGTCTGCTAAATGACGTAAATGTAAATGCAAATTTTGATTTGTTTAACACATTTTTGGTTACTACATGATTCCATATGTGTTATTTCATAGTTTTGATGTCTTTATTAATCTACAATGTATAAAATAGTCAAAATAAAGAAAGGCCCTTGAATGAATAGGTGTGTGCAAGTTTTTGACTGTTACTGTATGAAAGCCATATATCTTAGCTGAGCACGTTGTTGAATGGTTTATAATAAGACATTTGTTATGTCATGTTTATGACTATGTAATGATCCTGTTATCGTACAGTTCAAATTGTTTTGTATACAGGATGAGGGATGAAGGAGTCACACATGGTTCAGTCTGAGCCATTGTGGAATTTCTAAAGGTAGATGTATATACTGTATGGCTCTGGGAAGTACACTACATCAGTCAGTCACATTGAGCAACAAAACAGTGTCTTTGATCAAACACCTGTTTAGTATTGTTTTCCTGAATTCTCCTTTCCCTCGGCAGCTCCAGTCTTCCCTGTACCATCATACTGGCTGACAGGACAATGTGGGTTTATCCGTCACATCATGACTGTCATGTAACACAGATTAACATCACACGCTAACATCCTCCGCTGAGCTAGAAGCAGCGGAGGTGAGATTAGCTAACTCAGGGGCAAAGGAGAGAGGGAGGGAGGGGAGTGGGATGGAGAGAGGGAAATAGATAAATGGTCTTCTTTTAAAAAAGGTTGAATGTGTCTGACTTTATTCAAAAGCAGTCGATAAGGTTGTTCTGGCTCTGAGTAGGGTTGGGCGGTATCCATATTTTCATACGTCATACAGTTTCTGTACCATACCGGGGTATACGGTATTACCGCTGTGGTGGAATTTTTGTAATCAAAAGGAGAGACTTTTAGATTTCTTCAAAACAATCAAACTTTATTATTTAATTAGTGCAGTAATGGAGCTGGTCGGTAATCACCCCTGGAGGTGATCACTGAGAACTCAACGAGTTGGTTTGAGCCACAGCATTTTATAGCAAAGTCCATCCTCCTTCAGTCTACATGATAAACAACAGATGTATGGAATGGGTCACAAGGTTAATATTTGTATGAAAGATACTTATAATTCCCAGCAGATAGTATCTGCTGTAAAAACAGTTCTCATTGTGTAGAGACCAGTGTCTGGCCCCCCAACTCCATACTGGAGCCATCTCCTCCTGGTACCCCAGCACAGAAACATTAACTCATGCTCTGGAATGCGGTATCACCCAAAGACATCGGAACTCTTCCAGAGGCAGTAGAACACACTCAGATGCGTATTCTAACAAACCCTTATTCTGTTGCATAAAACAACCATTTGATGCAATACCAGCATTATAACATAATCTTGTAATTTCCACCATACCGCATGTAAGTAATAGTAACAAGTAATAGTAACAAGGGGCGCTATATTTTTTTATAATACTATTTGACGCACAAAACTATTTAGGCATCAGGGATCTTGATCCAGGAGGAGATTGAATGTCTTTGTTGTAACCAAGAAGCTTGATTTTGACATCTAGCCACTTAGCTAACAAATTAGCAAAACAAATGCCTAGCTGGATATATTTTGACACATCTTAGATATCTTATAGTTATACTTAACTTATAAGCAGTGGGGTAGGTAGCACAGCACCCCCACATCACCCCAAGGCAGTGCGCAACTCCTTTCCAACCTGGCGTGGTATAATTTGATACAGAATGGCCATTAAGGCCAGATTGTTCTTCAAGATGTTCAAACGCTCATAGATTACTAGCAGGGTCATTCAGAGGTTGGTAGAGAGAGCGAGAAAGAGAAAGAGTCAAACAGCAGGTCCGGGACAAGGTAGCACGTCCGGTGAACAGGTCAGGGTTCCATATTCACAGGCAGAACAGTTGAAACTAGAGCAGCAGCACGACCAGGTGGACTGGGCACAGCCTGGAGTCATCAGGCCAGGTTTTCCTTATAGACTAATCAATGCTGATAAATAGGCTATGGAAATGTTGCATGTATTTGTTTCTATTTTAATGATTGTCAATTTCATCTTCATACTATCGCATAGCAGTCTCTCTCCCCTTCATACTTTCTTTGTCAATTCATTATCTAATAGCCTACTTTTGGAAAGCTTAAAGATGGCCTAGGTTATTTCATGCATTTTAAAAAAAGGAGAAATATTTACTCGTGTCTGACACACTGGTGGATTTGATTGACTGCTTCTTTTACGGGGGTGTGCGCGTGTGAGTTCGCTGATTCTCTCTATAGGCATATACTGTATGTCCATTCAGAAAGTTTCCTAAAGTAGCCTGTCTGGCCTCCATCTCTTTAATAAGAATCAAACACTCCTGTCATGATTTCATCTTGTAAAAGGCCTATTTCAGTAGAGACCCTTTCTCACCAAGTCCGTTACTTTCGTCCGAATAAATGGGAAGAAAAACATTAATACGAACACGTCTTGTTTATGACGCCGTTCACACCAATTGCGAAATATCATCCTGCCACAATCTGTCAATTATTTCTTCAGAACAGGTTTGATTTGTTTGTCTTTTCACATGCGAAAATAATAGGACAATGACCTTAAGTACACAGCCAAGACAACACAGGAGTGGCTTTGGGTCAAGTGTCTGAATGTCCTTGAGTGTCCCAGCCAGAGCCCAGAATTGAACCCGATCGATCATCTCTGGAGACACCTGAAAATAGCTGTGCAGCGACGTTCCCCATCCAACCTCACAGAGTTTGAGTGAATCTGCAAACAAGAATGGGAGAAACTCCCCAAATTCAGTTGTGCCAAGCTTCTAGCGTCATACCCAAAAAGACTTGAGGCTGTAATCGCTGCCACAGTTGCTTTAATAAAGTACTGAGTAAAGAGTCTGAATAGTTAGGTATGGAAATGTGATATTTCAGATATTTCTAAAACCTGTTTTTGCTTTGTCATTATTGGGTATTTTGTGTAGATTGATGAGGGGGAAAAAACGATTTAATCAATTTTAGAATAACGCTGTAACATAGAAAAATGTGGAAAAAGTCAAGGGGTCCGAATGCACTGTATATAGGCTACTCATTCAAGAGCTAGAGAGAGGGGAGATAGATACGTAGGCCAGTGTAGTTGCCAGAGGAGATGAGTGAACTGCACAAAAAGGGAACAGTGAAGAATACAGACAGATGTGTAAGTTAGTCAGAGAGATGTGTAAGTTAGAGAGATGTGTAAGTTAGAAGTTAATTAATTCATGAATGCATCATTTGTATAGCCTACAGTATATACAGTATTAGGCTATATATTATAGGCCTGCTATAGTGAATTTAGGCAACCACCTGTACTATAGCCAACCCTAAAAGACAGAAATAAAAATCTGCCGGAGTTTACCCTTATCAATAATTGGTTGCACAGATTTAGATAAAGCACTCAAATGAAAATGTAGTGTCAACATAGCCACCCATTGCGTCACTAAAATGGGCTATGGACAGGTTGATCATTAGGATATGGACAGGCTGATCATTAGGCTACGGACAGGCTGATCATTAGGCTATGGACAGGTTGATCATTAGGATATGGACAGGCTGATCATTAGGCTACGGACAGGCTGATCATTAGGCTATGGACAGGTTGATCATTAGGATATGGACAGGTTGATCATTAGGATATGGACAGGCTGATCATTAGGCTACGAACAGGCTGATCATTAGGCTATGGACAGGTTGATCATTAGGATATGGACAGGCTGATCATTAGGCTACGGACAGGCTGATCATTAGGCTATGGACAGGTTGATCATTAGGATATGGACAAGCTGATCATTAGGCTATGGACAGGCTGATCATTAGGCTACGGACAGGCTGAACATTAGGCTATGGACAGGCTGATCATTAGGCTATGGACAGGTTGATCATTAGGCTATGGACAGGCTGATCATTAGGATACGGACAGGCTGATCATTAGGATACGGACAGGCTGATCATTAGGCTATGGACAGGCTGATCATTAGGCTACGGACAGGCTGATCATTAGGCTATGGACAGGTTGATCATTCGGATACGGACAGGCTGATCATTAGGCTATGGACAGGCTGATCATTAGGATATGGACAGGCTGATCATTAGGCTACGGACAGGCTGATCATTAGGCTACGGACAGGCTGATCATTAGGCTATGGACAGGTTGATCATTAGGATATGGACAGGTTGATCATTAGGATATGGACAGGCTGATCATTAGGCTACGAACAGGCTGATCATTAGGCTATGGACAGGTTGATCATTAGGATATGGACAGGCTGATCATTAGGCTACGGACAGGCTGATCATTAGGCTATGGACAGGTTGATCATTAGGATATGGACAAGCTGATCCTTAGGCTATGGACAGGCTGATCATTAGGCTACGGACAGGCTGAACATCAGGCTATGGACAGGCTGATCATTAGGCTATGGACAGGTTGATCATTAGGCTATGGACAGGCTGATCATTAGGATACGGACAGGCTGATCATTAGGCTACGGACAGGCTGATCATTAGGCTACGGACAGGCTGATCATTAGGCTACGGACAGGCTGATCATTAGGCTACGGACAGGCTGATCATTAGGCTACGGACAGGCTGATCATTAGGCTACGGACAGCCTGATCATTAGGCTACGGACAGGCTGATCATTAGGCTACGGACAGGCTGATCATTAGGCTACGGACAGGCTGATCATTAGGCTACGGACAGGCTGATCATTAGGCTACGGACAGGCTGATCATTAGGCTACGGACAGCCTGATCATTAGGCTACGGACAGGCTGATCATTAGGCTACGGACAGGCTGATCATTAGGCTACGGACAGGCTGATCATTAGGCTACGGACAGGCTGATCATTAGGCTATGGACAGGTTGCGTGGATGTGTTTGTATTTTCTAATGGTTGTCAATTTCATCTTCATGCCTATCACGTCTGTCTCTATATAGAGTATCCACCGTAACTTTCCTCTTAAATGTATATGATAGGCTACATTGAACTAGTATTATCCTATGATGTAGACTATGTTTTGATGTCCTACAGAAAGGATTTGAAGCTACGGCGAGGTTTTGAATAGGTTTTTGGGAAAGGACAAATGTGATTTGCTTATGTGTCTGAGTGAGATGCGCTGCAGGCAGCTTTGATTGATGGATCCTTTTAGGTGTGTGTGCGTGTATGAGTTCACTAATTCTCGATGTCCATTCAGTACGTTTTCTAAAATAGGCCTAGCCTGTCTGGACTTCCTCTCTTTAATCAGATAGAAATAAACTTGTGTTTTGTTACAGGGTCAGCATATGTCCGAGGAATTACGACAGGTGCCAGTTTTGCGTTTCCCCTCTTATTAAATGGGGTGCAACAGAATGAAACATAGCCAAGCTCCTTTCAGGATTCATCCTATAGGATGCATAGCCTATGTCCTAATATTTTCAGTAACATATTATTTTTCCAGTAGTATATTTTTCTCTCATTTCTACATCCTCTCTAGCCACTTTGAAGAACATAATGCCACAGAGAATGACCGCAGCAGTGTTGGTGACGTTATGTGAATTGTTTTGAAAAGTGGAGGGAAAAACCCATCGGATTTCGTGTGAATGGTTTATTTTGTCAACATCAGAATCGGTATTCTTTTGTAATTCCTCTTCAAACTGACATTTCTTAATTTGTCAGATTGGTTATGTTGGTGACCAGTTATGTCCTGGCCAATTACCATAACCTCAAATTCTAAGACCGTCACAGCCCTAAACACACACACACACACACACACACACACACACACACACACACACACACACACACACACACACACACACACACACACACACACACACACACACACACACACACACACACACACACCCTATTTCTGTGACTGAGACTCTGAGAACATAGTCATATGCTCCTCTTTGTTCCCTTCCTTTCCCAACTTTCCCCAATCCTCCTGTGCTGTCTAACTCTCTCCTCCTCTCACTCTCTTTCCCCCTCTTCCCGCTTTTCTCCTCTCCCTCTTCTCCTCTCCCTCTTCTTCTGTTCCTCTTCTTCCCCCTTCCTCCTCCCCCTCTCCTGTCCCTCTCCTCCTTCCCCTCTCCTCCCGCTCGGTCTCTTCCCTCTCTTATCCTACCCTGCCCCACTCCTCGCTCCTCCCTCTCTGTCTCTTCCCTCTCTTATCCTACCCTGCCCCACTCCTCCCTCCTCCCTCTCTGTCTCTTCCCTCTCTTATCCTACCCTGCCCCACTCCTCACTCCTCCCTCTCTGTCTCTTCCCTCTCTTATCCTACCCTGCCCCACTCCTCACTCCTCCCTCTCTCCAAGGTGCTGCGCTTCTCTTCTGCACTTCCTTCCTCTTCTCGTTATTTAGGTCCAAGTTTCAAATTAGCCCCTGGAAAATGTAGTTCCCATAGAAGGTATTTCCTCTCCTCTATGGGAGGGAGGGTGGGACAGAGAGAGAGAGAGGAAATAATAATGCTGGAGGCAGGAGCTTCTGTTGACACCCGAGCCAAAAGCATCATCTTCTGTCTGTGTGTGTGTAAGCCCTTCAGCTCTACTGTGTATCACACTGTAATGTAATTTGTCAAAGTGATGTTTATATCCCGTAGAGGAAGTCAAACTGAGAGAATTTACACCCGGGTTGCGTTCCAAATGGCACTCTAAACCCTATAGGCCTCTTCAAAAAGTAATAGGGTGCCATTTGGTGTAGGTATGAGACTACTGGAGCTCTCTATAGGTCCTGCTGCTTTCACCTCTTTCCACTGCCTGCTATTCATCTATTGGCCCGTGCTCTTCTCTCTCTCTGCTGCCTGTCCTTTTTAGCTCTTATTCTGTGTTCCCCTGCCAGACTGTGTGTATGGTGCAGTGCCATAAGAGGCTTGAGACTCTAACCATAGTGAATAGCTTTGTTCTTGGATCTGTCTGACCACAGTGGATGTGTGTGGGGGTCTGCAGGAGACCTTGAGTCTACTAGTGTTAGTCCACGAATACTGATAGACTACGTCCCAGATGGCACCTTATTCCTTGTATAGTGCACTACTTTTGACTTCAGCCTTATAGGGAATACGGTGAAATTCATGTTCTGTGATGACGGGGTGACGGGGTCATGTTCTGTGATGATGCCTGTGACATGTTGTCTCTTCCCATGTCTCAGGTCTATCTGCTCTGATGATGCCTGTGGCTTTGGCAGCCGCTTTATGTTTGATCTAGGAGGGGTGTGTATGTACACTACATGACCAAAAGTATGTGGACACCTGCTTGCCGAACATTTCATTCCAAAATCATGGGCATTAATATGGAGTTGGTCCCCCCTTTGCTGCAATAAAAGCCTCTACGGGGACTGCATGGACTGGTAGGCAGGTAGTGCTCTTCTGGCATCCGCCAAACCCAGGTTCGTTGGACTGCCAGATGGTGAAGCGTGATTCATCACTTCAGAGAACGCATTTCCACTGCTCCAGAGTCGATGCTTGGCATTGCACATGGTGGTCTTAGGCTTGTATGCGGCTGCTCGGCCATGGAAACCCTTTTCATTAATTTATTGTGCTGACGTTGCTTCCAGAGGCAGTTTGGAACTCGGTAATGAATGCTGCAACCAAGGACAGACGATTTTTAAGTGCTACGTGCTTCAGCACTCGGCGGTCCCATTCTGTGAGCTTTTGAGTGTTGTTGCTCCTAGACATTTCCACTTCACAATAACAGCACTTACAGTTGACCGGGGCAGCTCTAGCAGGGAAGAAATCTGACGAACTGACTTGTTGGAAAGGTGGCATCCTATGACGGTGCCACATTGAAAGACACTGAGCTCTTCAGTAATGCCATTCTGCTGCCAATGTTTGTCTATGGAGATTGCATGGCTGTGTGCTCGAATTTGTACACCTGTCAGCAACGGGTGTGGCTGAAATAGCCGAATCCACTAATTTGAAGAGAAATCCACATTCTTTTGTATATAGTCTGTCTGTGTACCTACTATAAACACTGTAAACCTCACACATCCTGACCCAGAGAGGATATGACTCTAGTTATTATAAAAAGGGTTATGACTCTATCATGTATAGATTTTGAACTATTTGGACCGTATCCGACCCAGAACGTGGTCAAAACGGACCGTTGAGCTTGGACCCCTGGTATCATATAAACACACACAAGACATGGAAGAATGCTTACTGTAGATTGCAGCTTTAAAACAGCAACATAAAAGGGAGAACGACAGAGGAATTGAGAGAGAGAGAGAGAGAGAGAGTAGAGAGAGTGAGAGCAAGTGACAGTGAGTGACAGAGAGTGAGGGAGAGAGAGGGGGGAGATCGACAGAGGGATTGAAAGAGAGAGAGAGAGAGAGAGAGAGAGAGAGAGAGAGAGAAAGAAAGAAAGAGATAAAGCTGGATCAAGGGAGCATTCCAGGATTTGAGGACAGAGCTCCTTCATTAGCCCAGTCCTGTGTGTGTGTGTTCCTTCATTAGCCCAGTCCTGTGTGTGTGTGTTCCTTCATTAGCCCAGTCCATCTCAGAGTCCTGTCGTATAATCAATTGGATCTCAGTAGTTTCATCATGTTTAAACCCATTTCATCAAAGGGATCAGATCTGACTCACTGGATTCTCTCGACTCGATGACTGATCAAATCTCATCTCATCCTGCTCAACCAATAAGGCTTTGCTTTGCTGCAAATGGGGCTTCAGGCTGGGCGCTACTTTTGACCAGAGCCATGTGAGCCATATGAGCCCTGTTTAAAAGTAGTGCACTATATAAGGAATAGGGTGCAATTTGGGACATATCTCCAGTCAGTCAGTTTGTGAGCTCCATGTTCTACGGGGCCCCTGGACTGCCTAACTGGACTGAGTCACAGCCAATCAGCTTGCAGTTCATTAAGTTACTGGTCAGCCTGCTTTCATTAACAACTCTGGTCTTAATCTGCTAATAGTGTTGGACAGACGGACGGACAGACTGGACTGGACACCTCACTGACTAATTGACATATACTCTCCGTTATCTGACTAATTGACATATACTCTCCGTTATCTGACTAATTGACATATACTCTCTGTTATCTGACTAATTGACATATACTCTCCGTTATCTGACTAATTGACATATACTCTCCGTTATCTGACTAATTGACATATACTCTCCGTTATCTGACTAATTGACATATACTCTCCGTTATCTGACTAATTGACATATACTCTCTGTTATCTGACTAATTGACATATACTCTCCGTTATCTCACTAATTGACATATACTCTCCGTTATCTAACTGACATATACTCTCCGTTATCTAACTGACATATACTCTCTGTTATCTGACTAATTGACATATACTCTCTGTTATCTGACTAACTGACATATACTCTCCGTTATCTGACTAATTGACATATACTCTCCGTTATCTGACTAACTGACATATACTCTCTGTTATCTGACTAACTGACATATACTCTCCGTTATCTGACTAATTGACATATACTCTCCGTTATCTAACTGACATATACTCTCTGTTATCTGACTAATTGACATATACTCTCTGTTATCTGACTAATTGACATATACTCTCCGTTATCTGACTAACTGACATATACTCTCCGTTATCTGACTAATTGACATATACTCTCCGTTATCTAACTGACATATACTCTCTGTTATCTGACTAATTGACATATACTCTCTGTTATCTGACTAATTGACATATACTCTCCGTTATCTGACTAATTGACATATACTCTCTGTTATCTGACTAACTGACATATACTCTCCGTTATCTGACTAATTGACATATACTCTCCGTTATCTAACTGACATATACTCTCTGTTATCTGACTAATTGACATATACTCTCTGTTATCTGACTAATTGACATATACTCTCCGTTATCTGACTAATTGACATATACTCTCCGTTATCTGACTAACTGACATATACTCTCCGTTATCTGACTAATTGACATATACTCTCTGTTATCTAACTGACATATACTCTCCGTTATCTGACTAATTGACATATACTCTCCGTTATCTAACTGACATATACTCTCTGTTATCTGACTAATTGACATATACTCTCCGTTATCTAACTGACATATACTCTCTGTTATCTGACTAATTGACATATACTCTCTGTTATCTGACTAACTGACATATACTCTCCGTTATCTGACTAATTGACATATACTCTCCGTTATCTGACTAACTGACATATACTCTCCGTTATCTGACTAATTGACATATACTCTCCGTTATCTGACTAATTGACATATACTCTCCGTTATCTGACTAATTGACATATACTCTCTGTTATCTGACTAACTGACATATACTCTCCGTTATCTGACTAATTGACATATACTCTCCGTTATCTAACTGACATATACTCTCTGTTATCTGACTAATTGACATATACTCTCTGTTATCTGACTAATTGACATATACTCTCCGTTATCTTTGGATACCATTTTGACCCTTTGAGCCATCTAGTCTACCCAAACGCCACGCCACGCCCACATATGTTAGTTTCTTCTCTGCAATGAGTCTGGATCTGACTACCTCTGATTGGTCCCAGGAACCGATGGGTTGGGATAGATCCGGAACGCATGTGGGGTAAAGCAGTGTTTGGAAAATGTGTCATTGGCTTTGATACTCTGATTGGTTAGAGACGATCCAATCGCTGATGACTTTTGTACAACACCTCTGATTTTGACGTTACCACAAATTACTGCAACGATGGCAATACGAAGCGAACAGAGAGCAGCCAAATAATTCAGTTTGAGTCGTCAGGCAAATCTAGGGGGAGAGCAGTTTGCAACATTCATATACTTTTACATACATTATATTCTGACCTTTACTTGATTATAGCCTCCGGTAGCCCCTCTCATTCACATGATACACCCTCACATGGACACACATGGAGCAGAGCATCCCCTGCTTAGAGGGAGCATACCCATCTGAAGACACTAATTGGGTGTCTGTGGCCAGTGCACGTGGGTTGTCCCTAGCTAAGGGGATGGATGTCCTGGTATCCTGGGGCCTTGTTAGGGTCTGGTTATATGAACCTTGCTGCGGCCTGACTGGGCCTGTCTCTGTGTTCACAGTGGGTACAGGGATGATTAGTGGCTCTGAAAGCCATCATTCACCCCTTCACACACAAGAACCAGGACAACCTCCTTACTAGTCAGTCTCCTCTGTGTGCTGTCACTATCCTGCTGTGGGCAGTGTCTTTGGCGTTTGTGTGTCTGCATGAGATTTGGGCAATGTGTCTTTGACAGTGTTTTAGATGAAAGCATGGCTGCTCTCAGTGTGGGATGTTGCTAACCAGTTACCAGGCTGGTCTGTGCCACCACACCTCTGCAGTTGTGAGGAAACAAAGAGGACAGGGTAGTATTATCCTTCTGTAATTATGACACCCCTCTCTCTTTCTCTCTCTCGCTCTTTCTCTAGGTCTTTGGAAGTGTTTTTTTCTCCTCTGTGTGCTGAAAGGAAAACGGTTAACCTCTCCTCCTTCCTCTCTCACCAGGTAAGTCTCTCTCTCACTCACAATGTATGTCTCGCTCTCTCTCTCCCTCTGTGTAATATATTTGTGTATATATCTTATGTATGAAGCTGCAAAGATGCTGCGTCACTGTGCCTGTTTCTCTGGCATATGAAGAATCTCTATCTCTCTGTAGGGGAGCTACCGAGCTAGCTGTGACAGCTACAGGAAGCACTGGCATATTGCTGCTCTCCTTTCTCATCAATCTCTCTCTATCTGCTGATGCTCATTCTCAAGCCCTCTCATCAATCTATGTCTCCCTCGTTCTTTCTCACACCCTCTCATTTACTGCCTTCTGTTTCAATGTTTGTGTTTGGCATAATTATTGAGGATCATGTAGTTGTAGCCAAAGGAGGTATGGTATATCACAGCAGCATACTGTTTCTATGTTTTATGTTTTGGCATTGAGAGGGCCTTTTGAGTGTGTGTGTGTGTGTTGGGGGGGGAGACACACACGGTCTGTGCCAAAACGACAGTGAGGGGGACTGTCTAGATGCACACAACCCAGGTGCAGCCAGGAGTCTCTTTCGTTGGCGTATGGGGGAAGACAGAACACACACGACTCCCTCTAGGTTCAGATCAGACTGAGCAGGTGGATAATTTCTTTGTCTTCTGGTTCGCTGCAGGTGTGTGCACTACTTATTTAGGTCACGGTCGAAAGGAGTGCACTATGTAGGGATTAGGGTGCTATTTCAGATGTAGCCTTAGTCTTCTCGTTAGATATTTTGTAACAGCTCCCTTCATGTTGAACTGTTCCTGGTGGTTGTTGACATTCAGGCAGATTTCACTTCTGCTAATATGTCCTTCATCCCCGTCGCACACAAAATGCCTGAGCACTGAGTATCGATTAGGCATTTCTCTCTCTCTCTCTCGCTCTCTCTCTCTCTCTCTCTCTCTCTCTCTCTCTCTCTCTCTCTCTCTCTCTCTCTCTCTCTCTCTCTCTGTCTCTGTCTCTGTCTTTGTCCCTGTCCCTGTCTTTGTCCCTCCCTCTCTCCCTCCCTCCATCCATCCATCCCTCCCATGAGTGAAATCAGCAGTGACATTTCTGATGAACCTTTTCCTATTCATTTAGCCTCTTTCCTCTGTCACCCAGCCCCCCTCTGAAGCAGCATAGAGGCAGGCACACACAGAACCAATCAATGGGGAGTGGATTGGACCTAAAGAGAGAGTGGCCCACACCCCCCAGCTCCGAACATGTGTGTGTGTGTGTGTGTGTGTGTGTGTGTGTGTGTGTGTGTGTGTGTGTGTGTGTGTGTGTGTGTGTGTGTGTGTGTGTGTGTGTGTGTGTGTGTGTGTGTGTGTGTGTGTGTGTGTGTGTGTTAGCTGAAACAAGACAGCAATTAGACCCTCTGAAGCTGTCTTTCAGTTTGACTATCTGGCAAACCAAGGATTAAATGTTACAATGTGTGTGCGCATGTGGCTGTGTGTACGTGTGTGTCAGCTGAAACCTCCCAAAATGTTCTCGATGTGTTTCTATATATATTTATACATCAAATGGTTGATTATATCCTACTATGTTCTCCAGCACATTGACTCAGTGTAAAAGTATTGCCATGCAAAGCCTGGTGTTGTTCTCAGGAGAGCCAAGTCTTTGCTGATGGTCTTCTATTTGTCATATTGCCTTTGTCACCTCGTTTGTCACTGTGCTCTAATGGTTCTCTATACAAATTCTTCACATACCATGAGAGCAAAGAGCTAACCATTTACTGTGTAGAAACATAAATATTGGTGTATGTGTGTGTGAGCAGAGGTAGCTAACTGGTTACTGTGTCGAAAAAGCCACTGCAGCAGAAGCAGCAGGTGGGGCAATGATGTAATGTCCTAGACAAGGCCCCCTTTAGTATCCCCCTATTTCTCCCTCTCCCTCCCTCTCTCTGTCATTCTCCCTCTCCCCCCCTCTCTCTGTCATTCTCCCTCTCCCCCCCTCTCTCTGTCATTCTCCCTCTCCCCCCCTCTCTCTGTCATTCTCCCTCTCCCCCCCTCTCTCTGTCATTCTCCCTCTCCCTCCCTCTCTCTGTCATTCTCCCTCTCCCCCCCTCTCTCTGTCATTCTCCCTCCCCCCCCTCTCTCTGTCATTCTCCCTCTCCCCCCCTCTCTCTGTCATTCTCCCTCTCCCTCCCTCTCTCTGTCATTCTCCCTCTCCCCCCCTCTCTCTGTCATTCTCCCTCTCCCCCCCTCTCTCTGTCATTCTCCCTCTCCCCCCCTCTCTCTGTCATTCTCCCTCTCCCCCCCTCTCTCTGTCATTCTCCCTCTCCCCCCCTCTCTCTGTCATTCTCCCTCTCCCCCCCTCTCTCTGTCATTCTCCCTCTCCCTTTTCCCTCCTTCTCTATATACCCCCCTCTTTCTCCCTCTCCCTCCCTCTCTCTGTCATTCTCCCTCTCCCTCCCTCTCTCTGTCATTCTCCCTCTCCCTCCCTCTCTCTGCCATTCTCCCTCTCCCTCCCTCTCTCTGTCATTCTCCCTCTCCCCTTTTCCCTCCTTCTCCAAATACCCCCCTCCCTCTCCCTCCCTCTCTCTGTCATTCTCCCTCTCCCCTTTTCCCTCCTTCTCTATATGCCCCCCCCCTCTCTCCCTTCCCCCTTCTCTCCCTCACCATACTGATAAGCAGGAAAATGGGTTACTGGTCTGTACCCATAGCTTGATGGTCTGGCACCTTGCAGAAAGTAAATTACAGTCATGGGAAGGAAGTACTAGGCCTAATACACATCTAAAAGCTCGGACGCACGGGTAGTGTTTGCCGGCCGAGAGTACTTGGCACCTCTAAACAGAGTGCCGGCCATAATTAGCAAACCTTGTGCGAAACTATTCTACATGTAGAAACGGGTGAAAATGTCGGCAGTCAGGCATCCACCGGCGGGGTGGTCCCTAAAATACACTACTCCATCAGCAAATGAACAAACAGTGAACGAACGGTAGACTGTGTTTTCTCCACCTACTCATGGTCTGTAGGCCTACCCTGTGTGGTCTCTCTGCTGGAGGCATAGTGATGGGGGTGATATTATCCCATGAAATTATCCCTTGGAGGCCTGGTGGGTTGATAATGATATTATATTGATGCAGTGTGAAGTAAAGAGCCCCTGGGGGTGAAGATGACTTACTAGAGGGAGAGGAGGTCACACCGGGTCATCACATACATCTCTATTTACACAGTGTGATCCCAGTGTATGATCCCATTGTGTGTGTGTGTGTGTGTGTGTGTGTGTGTGTGTGTGTGTGTGTGTGTGTGTGTGTGTGTGTGTGTGTGTGTGTGTGTGTGTGTGCTAGACTACTCTAGGGGAGGCTGCCTGCTGAGTCTGATTAATGATGTGTACTAATTGAACATTATCATTAACTATCGTGGCTTACCTCTCAGTAATATAGATCTGCTGTGTTTTTTTCTTTCTCGATTTATAATACAGGCTACCCAAAGACATGCTGCTGGTATTTGTCATACTCCTTTGCTCTTCCATATAAAAACATAACCATATGTAGAATCTAGTGAATTGGACTGCGGTTCTCCAATATAACCTCATCTGGAGTTATTTGTGGGAATTTACAGTATGTAATCATCGTTGTTTGGAAGCAGAAGAGTTACTCCAGTAGCTACGGTCACTAGAAAGGTTTGCAATTTGATGTCTGTACACCTAATGTCTGTCACTAATATACCTAGTGTGTTCATTTAGAATGAGCTATATCAAGTAAACAAGCATCCAAACCAAACTTTTAATCTGGTTGTGGAGTCATCAAAGGCAACATCATATCTGGAGTCTTCCTCCAAGGAGTCTGGAAGTGCAAACAAGCATCTTTTGCAATTCAAAGGCAGTGAAAGATCAATTCCTCTTTTCTTCTTTGGGAGAAAGAGAGGGATAGAGAGAGAGAGAGGAGAGGGAAAGAGAGATTGGACAGAGAAGAGAGAGAGAGAAAAAAAGAGATGAAGGGAGAGAGAGGGGGAAAGAGAGAGATTATAAATTCATGAGATTTCCTGTAAAAGAAAATACAATAGTTGTCCCCACTGTATAAACTACTCTACCTACAGTACTGCAGCGTGTATTGGCAGCTGCTCACATGAAAGCCTGAAACACACAGGGTGTATGATCTCTCAGGTTGCAAGCGAGGAGGAGTGTGTGAGGTAAACACACGGCGCGTGAAGACCAGGCAAACGGCATGACTGTGAGTCTGTCCTCAGAGTAGCGTATTTAAGATCACTGCAGTAGAGAAAGACGATGAGACAACAGTTCACAGGGTGATGCTGGGTGCATGCTAACAACCATCTGTCGTATTCCTACTGCAAGAGAGATGAGCCCAGTTGGAATCAGAAACACAGACTGTCAACCTAAGGATTCTCTTTCTGGGGCTCTTGTTCTATTTAATTGTGGGGGTTTTTCAAGGGAAAGTGAGCCGTCTTGTGAAGTGTACTATGTGACGTGGGAGAGGATGGGGATGGGATTGAGGATGGGCCAGTCTCCCATGCGCTCTAGGATTAGATAGATCTGTCTGGATTAGAATAGGATGGCTGCCTCTCAGATAGGATGGGATTAGTGTTGATGAACTCAGTGCAACTTGTCTAACTTCACTCTGGTTCCAATGGCTCACTGAGTTAGAGCCTGGTGCTATCAAGCACTATGTATTTGATTCCCTCATGGGCCATCACTGTCAATGGGGAAACCTATGTAAATTGCTTTGGATAAAAAGGGGGGGGGGGTTAACAAGACACAGATGACGCAGTCTCTATTGCACTCCACACTGCCCTCTCCCACCTGGACAAGAGGAAAACCAATGTGAGAATGCTCTTCATTGACTACAGCTCAGCGTTCAACACCATAGTGCCCTCCAAGCTCATCACTAAGCTAAGGATTCTGGGACTGAACACCTTCCTCTACAACTGGTTCCTCGACTTCCTGACTGGATGCCCCCAGGTGGTGAGGGTAGGCAACAACATATTTGCCACGCTGATCCTCAACACAGGGTCCCCTCAGGGGTGTGTGATTAGTCCCCTCCTGTACTCCCTGTTCACTCACGACTCCAGCATCATCATTTATTTTGCTGATGACACGATGGTGGTAGGCCTGATCACTGACGACGATGAGACAGCCTATAGGGAAGAGGTCACAGACCTGGCAGTGAGTTGCCAGGACAAGAACCTCTCCCTAAACGTCAGCAAGACAATGGAGCTGATCGTGGACTAAAGGAAACGGAGGGCCGAGCACGCCCCCATCGGCGGGGCTGCAGTGGAGTGGATCGAGAGCTTCACGTTCCTCGGTATCCACATCACTAAAGATTTATCATGGTCCACACACACCAACACAGTTGTGAAGAGTGCACGACAATGCCTTTTCCCCCTCAGCAGGCTGAAAAGATTTGGAATGGGCCCGCTGATCCTCAAATAGTTCTACAGCAGCACCATTGAGATCATCTTGACTGGCTTCATCACCGCTTGGTATGGCAACTGCCTGGCATCTGACCGCAAGACGCAACAGAGGGGAGTGCGCACGGCCCAGTACATCACAGGGCCGAGCTCCCTGGCATCCAGGACCTTCAGAAGAAGGCCCTAAAAATTGTCAAAGACTCCAGCCACTCAAGTCATGAACTGTTTTCTCTGCTGCCATACGGCAAGCAGAACAGCTTCTACCGCCAAGCCATAAGACTGCTAAATAGTTAGGCCGGGTAGTTATTTGGTTACTATTTTACTATCTGCATTGACCCTTTTTGCGCAAACCTTTTTTTTTACTAATCACATACACTGCTGCTACTGATTATTATCTATCCTATTGCCTAGTCACTTTATTCCTAGTTATATGTAGATACTGTATCTACCTCGTACCACTGCATATCGATTCGGTACTGGTACCCTGTGTACATAGCCAAGTTATCATTATTCATTGTGCATTTATTATTACATGTTATTACATGTTATTACTTTTCTGCTATTTCTCTATTCTCTTTCTCTCTGCATTGTTGGGAAGGGCCCGTAATTCAGCATTTCACTGTTAGTCTACACCTGTTGTTTACGAAGTATGTGAAAAATACAATTTCATTTGACTACAATACCAGACAACATGTCACGATCGTTTGTAGAAACGGACCAAAGCGCAGCGTGAGTAGCGTTCCACATAATTTATTAATAGTGAAACTTAAGCAAAGACAAAACAAATAAAGAATAAACGAACCGTGACGACAATGCATTGCTAACAGGCAACTAAACATAAATAATATCCCATAACCCACAAGTGGAAAACAATCTACTTAAGTGTGATCCCCAATTAGAGACAACGATAACCAGCTGCCTCTAATTGGGAATCATACAAATCACCAACATAGAAAATCAAACCTAGAACCCCACATAGAAATAAATAAACTAGATCAACCCCCAGTCACGCCCTGACCTACTCTACCATAGAAAATAAGAGCTTTCTATGGTCAGGACGTGACAGTACCCCCCCTCCCCAAAGGTGCGGACTCTGACCGCAAAACCTGAAACAAAAAGGGAGGGCTGGGGGGGTGTCTAGTGTCGGTGGCGGCTCTGGTGCAGGACGAAGAACCCTCTCATCCTGCGGATCCACCAGCCTTGGAGGCAGCTCTGGTGCAGGACGAAGAACCCTCTCATCCTGCTGATCCGCCAGCATTGGAGGCAGCTCTGGTGCAGGACGAAAAACCCTCTCATCCTGCGGATCCGCCAGCCTTGGAGGCAGCTCTGGTGCAGGACGAAGAACCCTCTCATCCTGAGGATCTGCCAGCATCAGAGGCGGCTCTGGTGCGGGATGAAGAACCCGCTCATCCCGTGGATCTGCCAGCTTTGGTGGTGGCTCTGGTGCGGGCAGAAGAACCGCTCATCCTGCAGGTCCAGCCATGGACCCAGGCTGAACACTGTGCCTGGACTGGGCACCAACGCAGAAGAAGACTCTGGCCTTGGAGCTGGACTGGACGCCGTGCTTAAACTGAGCATTGGCGCAGGGGAAGGCTCCGGCCATGGAGCAGGACTGGCCGCTGTGCCTGGATTGGGCGCCAACGCAGAAGAAGACTCTGGCCTTGAAGCTGGAGGTCCCGAACCGTTGACCATCTCAGGAGGTTCCGGACCGTGGGCCGTCTCTGGAGGTTCCGGACCGTGGGCCATCTTTGGAGGTTCCGGACCGTGGGCCGTCTCTGGAGGTTCCGGGCCATGGGCCGTCTCAGGAGGTTCCGGGCCGTGGGCCGTCTCAGGAGGTTCCGGACCGTGGACCGTCTCAGAAGGTTCCGGACCGTGAAATGTCGCCGGAAGCTCTGGACTGGGGATCGTCGCCGGAAGCTCTGGACAGGGGACCGTCGCAGGAAGCTCTGGACTGGGGACCGTCGCAGGAATCTCTGGACTGGGACCATCGCCTTAAGCTCTGGACTTGGGACCATCGCCGGAAGCTCTGGACTGGGGACCGTCGCCGGAAGCTCTGGACTGGGGTCCGTCGCCTGAAGCTCTGGAACGGGAAGGCGCACTGGAGACCTGATGCGTGATGCCGGCACAGGTGGCGCCAGACTGGTAGCACGCCCCTCAGGGCGAGTGCGGGGAGTAGGCACAGGACGTACCTGACTGAGAACATGCACTTTAGGAAGAGTGCGAGGGGGAGGCACAGGACGTACTGGACTGGGAATGTGCACTGGAGGCCTAGTGCGTGGAGACGGCACAGGTGGCGCCAGACTGGTGACACGCACTTCAGGGCGAGTGCGGGGAGCAGGCACAGGACATACCTGACTGGGAACACGCACTTCAAGGAGAGTGTGAGGAGGAGACACAGGATATACTGGACCGTGGAGGCGCACTGGAGGTCTGGAGCGTAGAGCTGGCACAATGCGTCCTGGACAAATGACCACCTTCACACGGCAAGTGCGAGGAGCTAGCACAGGACGCACTGGGCTGCGAAGGCGCACTGGGACACAGTGCGTAGAGCAGGCGCAGGATATCCTAGACCGAGGAAGGGCACTGGAGACCAGGCGCGCTGAGCCGGCACCACCCATCCTGGACAGATGCCCACTTTCGCACAGCAAGTGCGAAAGTGGGCACAGAACGCACCGGGCTGTAGATGCGCACTGGAGACACCGTGCGTATCATCGCAAAATATGGTGCCTGACCGGTCACACGCTCCCCACGGTGAATACGGGGAGTTGGCTCTGGTTCAAAACCTGGCTCCGCCAACCACCCCGTGTGCCCCCCCCCAAAAAAAATTATTCAGGTTTCTGTGGCCTTCCTCCACGACTTTGTCGCTGTACCTCCTTCGCTGCTTCCGCCTGCTTCCATGGCAGGCTCTTATCTCCTGCCACTATTTCATCCCAAGTCCAGGATATTCTCTCCCTAAGCTCCTCCAAAGACCAGGATGCCATTACCGCCTGGGCACGCTGCTTGGTCCTTTGTTGATGGGATATTCTGTCACGATCGTTTGTAGAAACGGACCAAAGCACAGCGTGAGTAGCGTTCCACATAATTAATTAATAGTGAAACTTAAACAAAGACAAAACAAATAAAGAATAAACAAACCGTGATGACAATGCAGTGCTAACAGGCAACTAAACATAAATAATATCCCAGAAGCCACAAGTGGAAAACAAGCTACTTAAGTATGATCCCCAATTAGAGACAACGATAACCAGCTGCCTCTAATTGGGAATCATACAAATCACCAACATAGAAAATCAAACCTAGAACCCCACATAGAAATAAATAAACTAGATCAACCCCCAGTCATGCCCTGACCTACTCTACCATAGAAAATAAGAGCTTTTTATGGTCCGGACGTGACACAACAACCCAGACAACACAACACAACATGCCACCAGGGAACTGGGCTGGCTGAAGTGAAAGTAACTTTAATACATTAAAATAAAAATTGTATTTATTTTTTTACCTTTATTTAACTAGGCAAGTCAGTTAAGAACAAATTCTTATTTTCAATGACAGCCTAGGAACAGTGGGTTAACTGCCTTGTTCAGGGGCAGAACGACAGATTTGAATCTTGTCAGCTCGGGGATTCGATCTTGCAACCTTTCGGTTACAAGTCCAACGCTGTAACCACAAGGCTTCTTGCTTTAATACATGTTCAAATACATGTGAAAATTAAATGTTTCTTTCTTTCTAACTTCTGGAAGGGAAATAGATTACATCTCTTGCCAAGATATGAAATAAGCAAACACAAGGTTTTTGGACTGTGCTCAATAAGGGGAAATCTTTTGGATGAGAACATTGTTCGCTCTCTCTCTCCCTCTTTCTCTCTGTTTGTATGTACACCCTTGACTGTCTATACCTTACCTGAATGTGTATGGTCGTGTACTGTAGTATATTAGTCCCAGTCTTACTAAAACGTATCCACCCTTTCTTCTTTCCAGGTGTGAATAGGAAGTTGTCCCTTGTTATTGTGTCTTTCCTTGGTCATCTCTGTCCTGTCCCGTACTGTACTTCTGACGATAGAGGACGTGTCTGCACAGACCTTGACTAACCCCACCGGGAGTCCCACACCGCCTTACCAGGTAAACCAAGCCTCACAATGCTGATCAATGATGTCCCATCGATGTGATTGTGATTTGCCTTTTTCCACTGTCTCTAATTGAGAGAGAGAGAGAAAAATAGTGAAAACACAACTAAAAAATATAGCTGCAAACAGCAATGAACGGGGTTCACATTTTGACAGAAAGAATGCAAGATCAGTTGGATAACAAAGCAAGTACTCTATCATGTAGGAACTATCTTCCTTTATGTGCAATCAGCATTACCATGTTTATTTCTCATTACCACAAGGATGACGCAAGTGACGTTTAGACTACTGCTGTAGGTTTGAATGTAGCAGGTAATCATTTATAAAGTCATGACTTAATGTTAATTAATTTACTAATTCTGGGTTCAATTTGATTAATGAATTCTGGGACTTAATTTTGTGAAAATCTGTTTGTGTACATGATTTGTATCTCAGTTGGTACACTCCACATTAGCATTCCAAAATACATTAGCATACCAAAATACAATACACTTTCACAGCTGTAATACGCTGATTGCACAATCGGCATGGACTTCTGATTTCTATTTTTCCTGGATAAAATATTCACTTCTTACTACATTCAGACCACATAATAGGGCAACAATATGTGATAATACAGAGAAAGTAATCACGATATTTCACATTGTTTGTCTGCATAATTTTTATCTAACATTAATTTGCACGAGACAAAGTCCACATGATAAATATTTATTGCTCTTGTATCATATGGTGACACTGGTGCCAATGACATCTATAGTGCCACCAACTGGTCTGGTGCAGCCATCTAAGGTTGCAGTGACTTATATTCACACAGCTTCTAATGACATGTACATAAGGTTTATTTACCACATTTCATGGCCCCATGTCCATCGGTTCTGTTGTCACAGCCCTGGTGTGATATGGTGCCATCTAGTGGTGTAGCGTGTCTGACTTTGAATGTAGCAACTAATCATTCTCAAATTCATTAGAAGCTTATTCATTGAGTCTATATACCAAATCTGGAGTCAATCTGACTTATGGTTCATGTGAAGAAGATTTTGAAAATTATTTTTAACATTAGCATATGTGCTAACATGCATCTATAGGTACATATGGTTCATGAGGATGAGATGATTGCAGATGATTTTGAGCATGAACATTGCATACAGTGCAAACAGAAAGCATTCACACCCCTTTACTTGTTCCACATTTGTTGTGTTTCAAGGTGGGAATAAAATGTATTTAATTGCCTTTATTTTGTGTCAATGATCTACACAAAATACTCTAATGTCTAAGTGGAAGAAAAATGTTAACATCTTTGGCAGCGATTACAGCAGTGAGTCTTTCTGGGTAAGTCTCTATGTGCTTTGCATAGATGAATTGTATAATATTTGCAAGCTCTGTCAAGTTGGTTGTTGATCATTCCTAGACACCCAGTTTCACGTCTTGCCATAGATTTTCAAGTCAGTGTATATTTGGTCTGGTGTTTTAGGTTATTGTCCTGCTGAAAAGTTAATTTATCACCCAGTGTCTGTTGGAAAGCAGACTGATCCAGGTTTTCCTATAGGATTTTGCCTGTGCTTAGCTCTATTCCATTTATTTTTATCCTAAAAAACTCCCTAGTCCTTGCCGATGACAAGCAGACATCTCAGCTTGCATGTCGGCCCACCACCTCAAGCTCAACTGCGAAAAGACGGAGCTGCTTTCCATCTGGGGAAGGCCTGCCTGCTCAAAAACCTCTCCATCATAATTGCCAACTCCACAATGTCACCCTCCCAGAATGCAAAGAACCTTGGTGTGACCCTGGCCAACACCCTGTCGTTCTCTGCAAACATCAAAGCAGTGACTCGCTCCTGCAGGTTCATGCTCTTCAACATCCGTAGAGTACGACCGTACCTTACACAGGAAGCGGCACAGGTCCTAATCCAGGCACTTGTCGACTTCTGTCTGGACTACTGCAACTCGCTGTTGGCTGGGCTTCTCGCTTGTGCCATCAAACCCCTGCAACTTATCCAGAATGCTGCAGCCCGCCTGGTTATCAACCTTCCCAAGTTCTCCCATGTCACCCGGACACTCTACTGACTTCCAGTTGAAGCTCACATCCACTACAAGACCATGGTGCTTGCCTACAGAGCAGCAAGAGGAACTGCCCCTCCCTACCTTCAGGCTATGCTCAAACCCAACACTCCAACTCAAGGACTCCATTCTGCCACCTCTGGTCTCTTTGTCCACCCACCCCAGCACAAGGTGCAGCTGTGTAATGATCATGCTGTTTAATTAGCTTCTTGGTATGCCACTGTCAGATGGATGGATTATCTTGGCAAAGGAAAAATGCTCACTAACAGTGATGTACACAAATTTGCGCACAAAATTTGAGTCCAAACACCACATTTGGAGTGAATCTGACTTTTAGTCCATGAGAATAATATTTTGTATGATTATTTTAAGCATTAGCGTTACATAGTCAAACAAGTAAATTGGTTCCTTATTTTTTAAGATATCAATGCCAAGCATAACATGCTTCATTAAGTTGATAGGCCTCTGTGGAGTGGGTTTACAAAGGAATTTAAATGGACATGTAAAATCAGATTTCCGGACTCATCGATAACTCAGCCATCTCTTAACCAATCCCGGAGCTTTTCTCAAACTAAGTCAAGATTTTAATTGAACCTTTATTTAACTAGGCCTACATAGCAAAGGGTGTTTTTTGGACCTTATAATAGCCAATAGGCCAATCGTTGCCATTCTTTTTGACCAATTTACTCATGGCCTCTAGTTTCTGTGTGCCAAATTAGAAAAATAATTACCAATCTATGCTTGAGTTATTTGATTATGTCAAGGAAAAAATAAGAAGAAGAATTAAGAGAATAATTGTGAATCCATAAAAATGGAGCTAGAGACAGACAGTGAGAGACAGACAGAGAGAGATAGAGAGAAACAGAGACAGACTGTGAAATGGTTTAAAATGGCTATGTGTGGGTGGCTGTATGTGTGAGTGTCTGTTGTTTCTGTAGCCTTCCCAATGCTAGGAACCATGAGTGGGCCGAAGAGAAGAGCTGCTCCACCAGAGGAAGTGAACATGACGCACGACCATGAAACCCAAACAAAACAAAAAACGTTATATACTCACTCTCTCTTTGTTATTCTAGCTCAGGCACAGGCTGGCATTTGCTGCTGCTAACCTCTGTGCTTGCTTGTGCGCGTGTGAGTGCCTGCGTGCGTGCCTGCGTGCGTGCGTGCGCATGTGGGTGTAAATGTTTAAGTGAGTATGTGTGTAGGTTTGTGTGTTCGTGTGGTTTTGTGTGTGTAAATGTTAAAGTGGGTGTGTGTGTGTGGGTGGGTGGGTCGGTGTGTAAATGTTTAAGTGAGTGTATGTGCGCTCACGCTTGTTAACGTTTGTGCGCTCGCATTTGTGTGTTTGTGTGTGTGTGTATGTGTGTGTGCGGCAGACTCGAACTTGTGTGTGCATAGTGGCCAGTAATATTTTATACAGTTGAAGTCGGAAGTTTACATATACTTAGGTTGGAGTCATTAAACCTCGTTTTTCAACCACTCCACAAATTTCTTGTTAACAAACTATAGTTTTGGCAAGTCGGTTAGGACATCTACTTTGTGCATGACACAAGTAATTTTTCCAACAAGTGTTTACAGACAGATTATTTCACTTATAATTCACTGTATCACAATTCCAGTGGGTCAGACGTTTACATACACTAAGTTGACTGTGCCTTTAAACAGCTTGGAAAATTCCAGAAAATGATGTCATGGCTTTAGAAGCTTCTGATAGGCTAATTGACATCATTTGAGTCAATTGGAGGTGTACCTGTGGATGTATTTCAAGACCTACCTCCAAACTCAGTGCCTCTTTGCTTGACATCATGGGAAAATCAAAAGAAATCAGCCAAAATATTGTATACCTCCACAAGTCTGGTTCATCCTTGGGAGCAGTTTCCAAATGTCTGAAGGTACCACATTCGTCTGTACAAACAATAGTACGCAAGTATAAACACCATGGGCCCATTCAGCTGTCATCCCACTCAAGAAGGAAACATGTTCTGTCTCCTAGAGATGAACGTACTTTGGTGCGAAAAGTGCAAATCAATCCCAGAACAACAGCAATGGGCCTTGTGAAGATGCTGGAGGAAACAGGTACAAACGTATCTATATCCACAGTAAAATGAGTCCTATATCGACATAACCTGAAAGGCCGCTCAGCAAGGAAGAAGGCACTGCTCCAAAACCGCCATAAAAAAGCCAGACTATGGTTTGCAACTGCACATGGGGGTAAAGATTGTACTTTTTGGAGAAATGTCCTCTGGTCTGATGAAACAAAAATAGAACTGTTTGGCAATAATGACCATCGTTATGTTTGGAGGAAAAAGGGGGAGGCTTGCAAGCCGAAGAACACCATCCCAACTGTGAAGCACGGGGGTGGCAGCATCATGTTATGGGGGTGCTTTGCTGCAGGAGGGCCTGGTGCACTTCCCAAAAATATGGCATCACGAGGAAAGGAAAATTATGTGGATGTATTGAAACAACATCTCAAGATATCAGTCAGGAAGTTAAAGCTTGGTCGCAAATTGGTCTTCCAAATGGACAATGAACCCAAGCATATTTCCAAAGTTGTGGCAAAATGGCTTAAGGACAACAAAGTCAAGGTATTGGATTGGCCATCACAAAGCCCTGACCTCAACCCTATAGAAAATTTGTGGGCAGAACTGAAAAAGCATGTGCGAGCAAGGAGGCCGACAAACCTGGGAAGCTTGTGGAAGGCTTCCTGAAACGTTTAACCCATTTTAAACAATTTAAAGGCAATGCTACCAAATACGAATTGAGTGTATGTAAACTTCTGACCCACTGGGAATTTGATGCAAGAAATAAAAGCTGAAATAAATCATTCTCTCTACTATTATTCTGACATTTCACTTTCTTAAAATAAAGTGGTGATCCTAACTAACCTAAGACAGGGCATTTTTACTAGGATTAAATGTCAGGAATTGTGAAAAACTGAGTGGAAATGTATTTGGCTAAGCCTAGTTAAATAAAGGTTAAATAACATATATGTTATTTATATATATTAGTTGTTATGTTAGTTATATATACACTCTCAAAAAAATTAAGGGAACACTTAAACAACACAATGTAACTCCAAGTCAATCACACTTCTGTGAAATCAAACTGTCCACTTAGGAAACAACACTGATTGACAATAAATTTCACATGCTGTTGTGCAAATGGAATAGACAACAGGTGGAAATTATAGGCAATTAGCAAGACACCCCCAATAAAGGAGTGGTTCTGCAGGTGGGGACCACAGACCACTTCTCAGTTCCTATGCTTCCTGGCTGATGTTTTGGTCACTTTTGAATGCTGGCGGTGCTTTCACTCTAGTGGTAGCATGAGACGGAGTCTACAACCCACACAAGTGGCTCAGGTAGTGCAGCTCATCCAGGATGGCACATCAATGCTAGCTGTGGCAAGAAGGTTTGCTGTGTCTGTCAGCGTAGTGTCCAGAGCATGGAGGTGCACTGGACACTACAGGAGGAGCACTGCCAGAGCCCTGCAAAATGACCTCCAGCAGGCCACAAATGTGCATGTGTCTGCTCAAACGGTCAGAAACAGACTCCATGAGGGTGGTATGAGGGCCCGACGTCCACAGGTGGGGGTTGTGCTTACAGCCCAACACCGTGCAGGACGTTTGGCATTTGCCAGAGAACACCAATATTGGCAAATTCGCGACTGGCGCCCTGTGCTCTTCACAGATGAAAGCATGTTCACACTGAGCACATGTGACAGACGTGACAGAGTCTGGAGACGCCGTGGAGAACGTTCTGCTGCCTGCAACATCCTCCAGCATGACCGGTTTGGTGGTGGGTCAGTCATGGTGTGGGGTGGCATTTCTTTGGGGGGCCGCACAGCCCTCCATGTGCTCGCCAGAGGTAGCCTGACTGCCATTAGGTACCGAGATGAGATCCTCAGACCTCTTGTGAGACCATATGCTGGTGCGGTTGGCCCTGGGTTCCTCCTAATGCAAGACAATGCTAGACCTCATGTGGCTGGAGTGTGTCAGCAGTTCCTGCAAGAGGAAGGCATTGATGCTATGGACTGGCCCGCCTGTTCCCCAGACCTGAATCCAATTGAGCACATCTGGGACATCATATCTCGCTCCATCCACCAACGCCACGTTGCACCACAGACTGTCCAGGAGTTGGCGGATGCTTTAGTCCAGGTCTGGGAGGAGATCCCTCAGGAGACCATCCGCCACCTCATCAGGAGCATGCCCAGGCATTGTAGGGAGGTCATATAGGCACGTGGAGGCCACACACACTACTGAGCCTCATTTTGACTTGTTTAAAGGACATTACATCAAAGTTGGATCAGCCTGTAGTGTGGTTTTCCACTTTAATTTTGAGTGTGACTCCAAATCCAGACCTCCATGGGTTGATAAATTGGATTTCCATTGATTATTTGTGTGTGATTTTGTTGTCAGCACATTCAACTATGTAAAGAAAAAAGTATTTAATAAGATTATTTCATTCATTCAGATCTAGGATGTGTTATTTTAGTGTTCCCTTTATTTTTTTGAGCAGTGTATATATATATATATATATATATATATATTATAACGCTGATGGCCAGGACAACAGTCTCTGACGGGTTCCCATGCAGCTATACTAATGTGTGCGGAGAGGCCTCAGAGCAGTTCCCCTCAACTCCCACTTTCCCACACCGAGCAGACTGTAGCAGGGTGACATAGGGCAGCCATACTCCACCTCGATCTCTACCCCCCTCAGTCGTAACTTTGAAGGCCCCGCTTCTCTCTCTCTGACCAAGCAAACCAGCTGCCTATGACTCCAAGCTCCCAAAGATTGTCAAATCAAATCAAATTCCATTGGTCACATACACGTGTTTAGTAGATGTTGTTGCGGGTGTAGCAAAATGCTTGTGCTTCTAGTTCTGACAGTGCAGTAATATCTAACAATTTCACAACATATACCCAATTCACACAAATCTAAGTAAAGGAATGGAATTAATAATATATAAATATATGGATGAGCAATGTCAGAGGCATAGGCTAAGATGCAATAGATAGTATAGAATACAGTATATACATATGAGATGAGTAATGCAAGATATGTAAACATTATTAAAGTGGCATTATTAAAGTGACTACTGTTCCATTTATTAAGGTGTCCAATGATTTCAAGTCTGTATGTAGGCAGCAGCCTCTCTGTGCTAGTGATGCTAGAAAAGGTTCAAAATGAACCTTTAATTATGCAACATTGCTCCACCGGTTGAGTATAAGAAAGCTTTGTTGTCATTTTTCTGCACAGTCAGAGAGAGAGAGTTTGATCCATCTGGATATATATATATATATATATATATAGAGAGAGAGAGAGAGAGAGAGAGAGAGAGAGAGAGAGAGAGAGAGAGAGAGAGAGAGAGAGAGAGAGAGAGAGAGAAAGAGAGAGAGAGAGAGAGCGCCAGGGAGAGCCAGGGAGAGCCAGGGAGAGCCAGGGAGAGCCAGGGAGAGCCAGGGAGAGCCAGGGAGGGGGTAGAGTGTAGAGCAAGAGGGGGGAAGGGTGAGAGAGAGAGCCAGGGAGGGGGTAGAGCAAGAGGGGGGAAGGGTAGGAGAGAGAGAGAAGTGAGGGGGGGCTCTATTATGACAGGAATTCTACAGTGGTGACAAAGGGACAATACATTTTTGTGGCCCTCTAAAACTGTGCGGGGCCCTCCAAGTCTGAGACAGGGGAAATGAGATGCTGATGCCAGGGTCTCTGCTGCAGGAGTATACAGGCAGGGAGGTCCCTCCATACCTACTATGTGATGCTAAATGCTACAGACAGACCCTCTCTAGTCTGTGATGCTGCTTCTAACTGCTACTAGAAAATAAAGGACAACAGGTAAAAAAACAGTCAAAGCCATTCATTTTATAGGGAGCTGTTCCCTTTATTTCCTATGGGGATCTTTGCGTCGATTTGCATCAACAATTTGTTTACTTGTATGTGTGAGAAGATGGTGAAATCAATCAATGAATCAGTTGTCTTACTGGCAGCCTTACCTCACTATGCCCTCACTGCCCACAATCCTACTGTAGTATCCACATAGAGGATCTGAGCTCACTATGCCCCCCTATGTTCCTTCTCTGGGCTCCCTGTCTCCTGCAGTGAGCCAGCTGTGAGTGGATAACCCGCAATGCAGCAGCCTTGGTGACTCACACAGGCTGAGACACACTGAGACACAGACTGAGACACACAGACAGACACACAGAGAAACACACACTGAGAAACACACACACTGAGACACACGCTGAGACACACGCTGAGACACACATTGAGACACCCACTGAAACACCCACTGAATCACACTGAGACACACTGAGGGAGGTAGGCAGAGAGGGAGGGAGAGAGGGATGTAGAGAGGGAGGCAGGCAGAAAAGGAGGCAGAGAGGCAGGGAGAGAGGGAGGCAGGCAGAGACAGAGGCAGGCAGAGAGGGAGGGAGACAGGCAGGCAGAGAGGCAGGCAGAGAGGCAGGCAGGCAGGCAGGCAGAGAGGGATGCAGGCAGAGAGAGATGCAGGCTGAGAGGGATGCAGGCAGAGAGGCAGGTAGAGAGGGATGCAGAGGGAGGCAGGAAGAGAGGGAGGCAGGAAGAGAGGGAGGCATGAAGAGAGGGAGGCAGGCAGAGAGGGAGGCAGGCAGAGAGGGAGGCAGGCAGAGAGGGAGAGGGAGGGAGGCAGAGAGGGAGGGAGAGAGGGATGCAGGGAGGGATCACAGGAGGCTGCTGAGAGGAGAACGGCTCATAATAATGGCCGGAACGTAGAAAATGGAATGGCATCAAACACCTTGAAACCATGTTCCCGAGTGGCACAGTGGTCTAAGGCACTGCATCTCAGTGCTAGAGGTGTCACTACAGACACCAGACACCCTGGTTCAAATCCAGGCTGTATCACAACCAGTCATGATTGGGAGTCCCATTGGGCGGTGCACAATTGGCCCAGCATCGTCAGGGATTGGCTAGTGTAGGCCGTCATTGTTCTTAACTGACTTGCCTAGTTAAATAAACATTTAAAATAAATGGATTTGATACCATTTGACTGATTCCGCTCCAGTCATTACCACAAGCCCATCCTCCCCAATTAAGGTGCCACCAACCTCCTGTGGTAGGTAGGGAGGCATGAATGGGGAAAGAATAGGGTTTTGGAATAAACTCCGAAAATAAGGTCTGAGATTAACACAGGCTTTTTTGAGATGTTATACGGTTTGTTCAGTGATATAATATCAGTCAGTTAACATGACCTTTATGTATTAGGAAGTCTATGTGCGTCATGTTTTTTTTTTTATTACAATAAATGCTTCAAAATCCTGGAACAAAACTAGTAAGATATTCTAAGCCTGTGTTTACCACAGACCTTATTTTCGGCGTTGATCCAAAAACCCTACAAAAGTTCCATTAATTTTCTCATAGGCTTTGTTCAATGAACCATGGCAGACTTAGTGCCAGCAAAAATATTCCATTATTATCACTCTCTATAGTATATGTGACTGAGCTTAGCTCTAAAACGACGACCACCCTATGCTAATTTCCACCCCTTCCCTGGTCAGTTGGTGCAATTGTTGGAGGCAGGTAGCCTAGCGTGAGTGTTGGGCCAGCACCCAAAAAGTCACTGGTTTGAATCCCTGTGCAGACTAGGTGAAAAATCTGTCGATGTGCTGTAACCTCTTAATTTTTGCCTAAAATTACATACCCAAATCTAACTGCCTGTAACTCAGGACCTGAAGCAAGGATATGCATATTCTTGGTGCCATTTGAAAGGAAACACTTTGAATTTTGTGGAAATGTGAAAGGAATGTAGGAGAATATAACACAATAGATCTGGTAAAAGATAATACAAAGAAATACCAACAATTCTTTTGTATTATTTTGTACCATCATCTTTGAAATGCAAGATAAAGGCCATAATGAATTATTCTAGCCCAGCTGCAATTTAGATTTTGGCCACTAGATGGCAGCAGTGTATGTGCAAAGTTTAGACTGATCCAATGAACCATTGCATTTCTGTTCAAAATGTTGTGGCAAGACTGCCCAAATGTGCCTAATTTGTTTATTAATAACTTTTCATGTTCAAAACTGTGCACTCTCCTCAAACAATAGCATGGCATTATTTCACTGTAATAGCTTCTGTAAATTTGACAGTGCAGTTAGATTTACAATAATTTAAGCTTTCTGCCAATATCAGATATGTCTACGTCCTGGGAAATTTTCTTGTTAGTTACAACCTCATGCTAATCACATTAGCCTACATTAGCTCAACCGTCCCGTGGATGGGACACCGATCCCAAAGAAGTTTTAAGCAACGCACTTAGCTCTAATTGCTCCTGTAAGTTGCTCTGGATAAGAGCATCTGCTAAATGACTAAAATATAAAATATCAAATGTGAAATGTTGTTACCAGCCTAGCAATTCCCAAATGGCACCCTATAGTGTACTACTTTTGACCTGTAGACCAGCCATTTGGCTGCAGCAACAACAAAAAAACGCAACATGGAAAGTATTGTTACCATGTTTCATGAGCTGAAAAATGTGTTTACATACGTGTTAGTGAGCATTTCTCCTTTGCCAAGATATTCCATCCACCTGACAGGTGTGGCATATCAAGAAGCTGATTAAACAGCATGATCATTACACAGGTGCACCTTATGCTGTGGACAATAAAAGGCCACTAAAATGTGCAGTCACACAACACAACACAATGCAATTGCCATGCTGACTGTAGGAATGTCCACCAGAGCTGTTGCAAGATAATTCTATTGTTCATTTCCCTTCCAACGTTGTTCTAAAGAATTTGGCAGTACATCCAACCGGCCTCACAACTGCAGAATACGTGTAACCATGCCAGCCCAGGACCTTCACATCCAGCTTCTTCACCTGCGGGATCGTCTGAGACCAGCCACTCGGACAGCTAATGAAACTGTGGGCTTGGTAATTTCTATACAAACTGTCAGAAACTGTCTCAGGGAAGCTGATCTGCATGCTGGTCATCCTCAACAGGGTCTTGACCTGACTGCAGTATGGCGTCGTGGGCAAATGCTCACCTTTGATGGCCGCTGGCATGCTGGAGAAGTGTGCTCTTCCCGGGTGAATCCCGGTTTCAACCATACACGCTGTCTGCCATCTGGCGTAGTGTGGGCTTGCAGTTTCCTGATGTCAACATTGTGAACAGAATGCCCCATGGTGGCGGTGGGGTTATGGTATGGGCAGTTATAAACTACAGACAATGAACACAACTGCATTTTATCTATGACAATTGTAATGCACTGAGATACTATGACGAGATCCTGAGGCCCACTGTTGTGCCATTCATCACCTCATGTTTCAGCATACAAATGCACGGCTCCATGTCACAAGGATCTGTACACAATTGCTGGAAGCTGAAAATGTCCCAGTTCTTCAATGGCCTGCACACCAGACATGTCAGCCATTGAGCATGTTTGGGATGCTCTGGATCAACATGTACGACAGCGTATTCCATTTTCCGCCAATATCCAGCAACTTGTCACAGCCATTGAAGAGGAGTGGGACAACTTTCCCCAGGCCATAATTAGCAGGACCTCTACACTAGGCAGTGTCAGAGGAAGGCCCTAAACATTGTCAAAGACCCCAGCCACCCCAGTCATAGACTGTTCTCTCCACTACCGCATGGCAAGCGGTACCGGAGTGCCAAGTCTAGGACAAAAAGGCTTCTCAACAGTTTTTTACCCCCAAGCCATAAGACTCCTGAACAGGTAATCAAATGGCTACCCGGACTATTTGCATTGTGAGCCCCTCCCCCCAACCCCTCTTTTAACGCTGCTGCTACTCTCTGTTTATCATATATGCATAGTCACTTTAACTATACATTCATGTACATATTACCTGAATTGGGCCGACTCATCAGTGCTCCCGCACATTGGCTAACCGGGCTATCTGCATTGCGTCCCACACACCACCCGCCAATCCCTCTTTTACGCTACTGCTACTCTCTGTTCATCATATATGCATAGTCACTTTAACCATATCTACATGTACATACTACCTCAATCAGCCTGACTAACCGGTGTCTGTATGTAGCCTCGCTACTTTTATAGCCTTGCTACTGTATATAGCCTGTCTTTTTACTGTTGTTTTATTTCTTTACTTACCTATTGTTCACCTAATACCTTTCTTGCACTATTGGTTAGAGCCTGTAAGTAAGCACTTCACTGTAAGGTCTACACCTGTTGTATTCAGCGCACGTGACAAATAAACTTTGATTTGATTTGGAATTCTATGCTAGGGAGAAGTTTTGTGCTGCATTAGGCAAATGGTGGTCACACCAGATACTGACTGCTTTTCTGATCTGGTCATCTGTGACCAACAGATGCATATGTGTACCGTAATTTCCGGACTATTAAGCGCACCTGAATATAAGCCGCACCCACTGAATTTAAAAAATATTATTATTTTGAACATAAATAAGCCGCACATGTCTATAAGCCGCAGGTGCCTACCGGTACATTGAAACAAATGAACTTTACACAGGCTTTAACGAAACACGGCTTGTAACAAAAATAAATAGGCTTTAACGAAACACGGCTTGTAACAAAAATAAATAGGCTTTAACGAAGCACGGCTTGTAACAAAAATAAATAGGCTTTAACGAAACACAGCTTGTAACAAAAAATAAAACATTTGCAGTAAGCTTTAGTTGTCTTTTTGCACTGAGTCAATTCCTCACGCTGCTGTTTCCAACGTCTTATCATCGACTCATTAATTAACCTCTTACATCTAGACGTTCCGCTAGCGGAACACCTGCTCCAATATCCAATGATGGGCGTGGCGCGAAATACAAACTCCTCTAAAATCCGAAAACTTCCATTTTTCAAACATATGACTATTTTACACCATTTTAAAGACAAGACTCTCCTTTATCTAACCACACTGTCCGATTTCAAAAAGGCTTTACAGCGAAAGCAAAACATTAGATTATGTCAGCAGAGTACCCAGCCAGAAATAATCAGACACCCATTTTTCAAGCTAGCATATAATGTCACAAAAAACAAAACCACAGCTAAATGCAGCACTAACCTTTGATGATCTTCATCAGATGACAACCCTAGGACATTATGTTATACAATGCATGCATGTTTTGTTCAATCAAGTTCATATTTATATCAAAAAACAGCTTTTTTACATTAGCATGTGACGTTCAGAACTAGCATACCCACCGAAAACTTCCGGTGAATTTACTAAATTACTCACGATAAACGTTCACAAAAAAACATAACAATTATTTTAAGAATTATAGATACAGAACTTCTTTATGCAATCGCCATGTCCGATTTTAAAATAGCTTTTCGGTGAAAGCACATTTTGCAATATTCTGACTAGAAAGCCCAGCCATCACGGGCTAGCCTATTTAGACACCCACCAAGTTTAGCCCTGACCAAAGTCAGACTTACTATAAGAAAAATGTTATTACCTTTGCTGTCTTCGTCAGAATGCACTCCCAGGACTTCTACTTCAATAACAAATTTTGGTTTGGTTCAAAATAATCCATAGTTATATCCAAATAGCGGCGTTTTGTTTGTGCGTTCAAGACACTATCCGAATTGTAAAGAAGGGTTACGAGCACAACGCATTTCGTGACAAAAAAATTCTAAATATTCCATTACCGTACTTCGAAGCATGTCAACCGCTGTTTAAAATCAATTTTTATGCTATTTTTCTCGTAAAAAAGCGATAATATTCCGACCGGGAGTCGTTGTATCCGTTCAAAGACGAAAGAATAAAAACATGGGGTCGTCTCGTGCACGAGCCTGAGTCCCATTGTCCGCTGATAGACCACTTAGCAAACGCGCTAATGCTTTTCAGCCAGGGCCTGGAATTACGTCATTCAGCTTTTTCCCGGGTTCTGAGAGCCTATGGGAGCCGTAGGAAGTGTCACGTCATGCCAGAGATCCCCTGTTTTTGTTAGAGATGATCAAGGAGGGCAAGAAATGGTGAGGGCGCTTCCTGTTTGGAATCTTCTCAGGTTTTGGCCTGCCAAATGAGTTCTGTTATACTCACAGACACCATTCAAACAGTTTTAGAAAGTTTTGGAGTGTTTTCTATCCAAAGCTAATAATTATATGCATATTCTAGTTTCTGGGCAGGAGTAATAATCAGATTAAATCGGGTACGTTTTTTATCCGGCCGTGAAAATACTGCCCCCTAGACCAAGCTCCTGTGCAGCAGCTCTATTTCCTTTTCCAACAGCCAGATCAATCGCCTTCAACTTGAAAGCTGCATCATATGCATTTCTCCGTGTCTTTGCCATGATGAGGGTGACAAAATGACTACCATAATCAGAATGATGGGAAGTTTGAGAGCGCTCGATTTAATCTAAACAGTAAACAAAAAAGTTGTTTGACCTTAACCCGTTCGGCAATTTCATTGGTCTAATGAAAGCTTCATGCCACCAAAAAAACTGAGCACGTCACAGAATGTGTTTTTTTGGGGAAAGCGGGAAAAATCCATATATTAGCCGCGTCATTGTTTAAGCCGCGAGGTTCAAAGCTGGGAAAAAAGTTGCGGCTTATAGTCCGGAATTTACGGTATTCTGAGTCATGTGAAATCCATAGACTAGGGCCTAATTAATTTATTTCTATTGACTGATTTCCTTATATGAACTGTAACTCAGTAAAATCTTTGAAATTGTTGCATGTTGCGTTTATATTTTTGTTCAGTATTAGATGTGTGTCCTGGATTTGACTGCGACTGAGAGACAGCTGAACTGACTTGGTATTTATAAACTAGCTGATGTTGATGTCATATCCCAGATATCACTTTTTCAGAAAATGTATGCCTTTAATACCAGGTAAATATAGTTTTACCAACATGTTTGTCTTTAATTGGGGAGATTTGATAGTGATATATATATAAGATTGAAGCACGCTCTCTATTTCGGTGTCTATTTCTGCTCTCCATCTCTCTCCTCACCTAAAAGCACATTGAGTTCCAGTGGTTGTCATATTTAGTTCAGCTCCCTTTATAACAGTACTGGCTGGCAGCAGGCGTACTCTAGGGAGGTAGACTGAACAACCCACTTTCTATTATCCAGACAGAAAGAGAGGTGGGTAAATAATGGGTGGGGAGGCATGAGAAGGGTGAGGATGGGTAGCCGTGTCTGATGTGGAATCTACATCCTGCTTCAGACACCCCCCTTTCCACCAGATGTCCTTCTTGCCATCCAGGCTCTGAACATCTTATCATCTTATCTCTGTGGGACTGGATAGAGGGAACACCCTGGCCTCCACCCTACACCAGTGCTCAGTATTGCTACATATTCATTCCCTCTACCCCAGTGTTGTAGAGAAGGATCAGTCCACTAGAGGATGCTGTTTCAGCCAGATGGACTCAGCAACACTCCCCTCATGGACCACCAACACCACATGCTCTTTAATCAGCCCTGTGGGGCTCCAGGAATCTGAACCCCAAGCCTTCTGTCCTTATCCCACGTCACTGTCACAAACACTCCAATGCTGGCTACGGTCTGAGGCGGTCTGGGTATTTCTGGAAGTCTGCCACCGGCACAGCACAAAGTGACCTTCGCAGCAGACCAGGCAGACAGAGAAAGAGAGAGACTTTAGACTTTTTGTATTTCTTTAATGCTACATCCTCAGTTCATTTAATTAAAACCTCACCCCCCACCCCCCTTTAAAAAAACAAATATCCCTTGTGCTGCATACTCACCTTGCCTTCTACCCCACGATACAAAACAACACCAAACATCACAATAACCAAAGCCTCACCATTTCTACAACCGTATATCCAACCCATCTTCCCCAGCTGTACAGTCGGTCCCCCGACACACCATATTTCCTGAAACATCTCCACACTGTTTATCATTTTATATGGCTGGGTTGTGGAAGATAGCCTCCTCCCACACCCACAGCCCAGGCTCTCCATCCCCTTCTCGTATGGGCCTTAGCAGCTGCCAGGCTTTCAGCACCGCAGAGTAAAAATCAGAGAGATCTGTTGTACTCAGCCTCTTCAGCCTCATGAGGAAAATCCTAATCCGCCAGCTCTCCCTCATCCCTCCAGCTGACATCAGTATGCAGCCACCCTGCTCTCCAGTTCCACCAGGCCCTGTTGTCCTTCGTGGACGGACATACAACACTGCCGCCCTCACCCAGTGATGACCAAAAAAGATCCACCAGCTTGCGTTGTAGGTCTGGGGGGTTGAGGACAGACAGTTTATGCCACAGCGCCCAACAGCCTATTGCTGTGATTCCTGGACATGTAAAACCGATCGAGTCGGGCTGCACTCACTCTAGCCCCAAAGACCTTCACCCATGTATACTGTTTTGTGATGTCCAGTTCTGTAAACATCCACTAGGTCAATTAATGATGTCCCTTATCACCCCCGCCATCCACCAGCGTCTCCTCAGGCGCTACCTGTGAGAAAAACCCCGTTATTCATTTCTGCTTTTACTACAAGCACTCTACCGCTACACACCTCCTTTGAGGAACACATTTTTACGGCCAGACCCGGTGCAAAAAGAAGAGAGAAAGTCTGTTTTATGGTCTGTCTACCAAAAGTGCTGGGAGAAAGGGTTGAATGATGACGAAGGGTCTTCTTTGTGGAGGTTCAGGTTGTTCTAGTCATAAATAAGGAGAGATTTATAATCTTGGTGGGATACAGGCAGAGTGACCATGTCTGCATCACTATTCCCTATATTGTGCACTTTTGACCAAAGCCCTATGGCCTTTTAAACATGTAGGTGCGCGCACCAATTGGGACACACACAATGTCTTTATATCCGGTAAGGGAAGATGTGATCAGACACACCCAATGCTGCATTTGTGAGAATTTGATAAAGGGCCTGAAATCAGTCCGATACAACAACACCCTAAGCAGAGTTTTAACCTTGCAGTATAGTCTTTGACCGCATCTTCCCACCACGGTCATAAAGAGATGGGCCGACCCATATTAACAAAGCATCTCAGAGTACGAGTGCTTTAAAATACTAAACGGATCCTAGAACAGCACTCCTACTCTGGGACATTTTGTGAATATAGGCCCATGTCTTTGGTTGGAAGATACTGTCTGGTGTCTGGTGAGGGTGTAGAGTAGGGCTTTTCCTAGCCCTAATATGGCTGTGGCCTCCATTACTGTGGATAGTGCGTGCATGTATATGTGTGTGTGTGTGTGTGTGTGTGTGTGTGTGTGTGTGTGTGTGTGTGTGTGTGTGTGTGTGTGTCATCCCAGCAAACATTACCCCATTGGACCCATGTGGTTATTTGGTGGGCAAGGTGAACAGGGGCTATTTCACACCAAGCCCACACCAGCCAAACACGGGTTAACCCAGACCAAGCCCACACCAGCCAAACACGGGCTAACCCAGACCAAGCCCACACCAGCCAAACACGGGCTAACCCAGACCAAGCCCACACCAGCCAAACACAGGCAAACCCAGACCAAGCCCACACCAGCCAAACACGGGCTAACCCAGACCAAGCCCACATCAGCCCGACACCGGCTAGCCGACAACAAGCCTACACCAGCCCAGCACAGGCTAGCCAACACCAGACCAACATGGGCCAGCCCACACCAAGCCCAACACAGGCTAGCCCACACCAAGCCCAAAATGGGCGAGCCCCCACCAATCCCAGCACAGACTAGCCCACATCAAGCACAGCTACTTCATAATGTAGAGAAGGGTGCTCATTTGAATATTTGGGGGCGTGGTTTGCAAATACCGTAATTGATGTTGTTAAGTAAAAAAAAGTAACACAAGGTAAAAATGTGCTTACACAATTCAAACCAATGAAGGTTCGGAACTAAGAATAATATTTTTTTAGATAGAACCTTATAGGGTTGTGGGTTCGATTCTCACGGGGGACCAGTATGAAAAAGTACAAAAATGTATGCACTCACGATGGTAAGTCGCTCTGGATTAGAGCGCCTGCTAAATAACTAAAATATCAATATAAAATGAAATCAAGGCTATGTTTTAACATAATGCTCAGAGACTTGTGTATGTCTGTTCATCAAATCACATTTTATTGGTCACATACACATAAAGTATTTAGCAGATGTTATTGCCGGTGGAGTGAAATGCTTGTGTTCCTAACCAATAGTGCAGTAGTACAGTGAGGGAAAAAAGTATTTGATCCCCTGCTGATTTTGTACGTTTGCCCACTGACAAACAAATGATCAGTCTATAATTTTAATGGTAGGTTTATTTGAACAGTGAGAGATAGAATAACAACAAAACAATGCAGAAAAACGCATGTCAAAAATTGTATAAAATGATTTGCATTTTAATGAGGGAAATAAGTATTTGACCCCCTCTCAATCAGAAAGATTTCTGGCTCCCAGGTGTCTATTATACAGGTAAGGGGCTGAGATTAGGAGCACACTCTTAAAGGGAGTGCTCCTAATCTCAGTTTGTTACCTGTATAAAAGACACCTGTCCACAGAAGCAATCAATCAATCAGATTCCAAACTCTCCACCATGGCCAAGACCAAAGAGCTCTCCAAGGATTTCAGGGACAAGATTGTAGACCTACACAAGGCTGGAATGGGCTACAAGACCATCGCCAAGCAGCTTGGTGAGAAGGTGACAACAGTTGGTGCGATTATTCGCAAATGGAAGAAACACAAAAGAACTGTCAATCTCCCTCGGCCTGAGGCTCCATGCAAGATCTCACCTCGTGGAGTTGCAATGATCATGAGAACGGTGAGGAATCAGCCCAGAACAACACGGGAGGATCTTGTCAATGATCTCAAGGCAGCTGGGACCATAGTGACCAAGAAAACAATTGGTAACACACTACGTCGTGAAGAACTGAAATCCTGCAGCGCCCGCGAAGTCCCCCTGCTCAAGAAAGCACATATACATGCCCGTCTGAAGTTTGCCAATGAACATCTGAATGATTCAGAGGACAACTGGGTGAAAGTGTTGTGGTCAGATGAGACCAAAATGGAGCTCTTTGGCATCAACTCAACTCGCCGTGCTTGGAGGAGGAGGAGGAATGCTGCCTATGACCCCAAGACACCATCCCAACCGTCAAACATGGAGGTGGAAACATTATGCTTTGGGGGTGTTTTTCTGCTAAGGGGACAGGACAACTTCACCGCATCAAAGGGACGATGGATGGGGCCATGTACCGTCAAATCTTGGGTGAGAACCTCCTTCCCTCAGCCAGGGCATTGAAAATGGGTCGTGGATGGGTATTCCAGCATGACAATGACCCAAAACACACGGCCAAGGCAACAAAGGAGTGGCTCAAGGAGAAGCACATTAAGGTCCTGGAGTGGCCTAGCCAGTCTCCAGACCTTAATCCCATAGAAAATCTGTGGAGGGAGCTGAAGGTTCGAGTTGCCAAACGTCAGCCTCAAAACCTTAATGACTTGGAGAAGATCTGCAAAGAGGAGTGGGACAAAATCCCTCCTGAGATGTGTGCAAACCTGGTGGCCAACTACAAGAAACGTCTGACCTCTGTGATTGCCAACAAGGGTTTTGCCACCAAGTACTAAGTCATGTTTTGCAGAGGGGTCAAATACTTATTTCCCTCATTAAAATGCAAATCATTTTATAACATTTTTGACATGCGTTTTTCTGGATTGTTTTGTTGTTATTCTGTCTCTCACTGTTCAAATAAACATACCATTAAAATTATAGACTGATCATTTCTTTGTCAGTGGGCAAACGTACAAATTCAGCAGGGGATCAAATACTTTTTTCCCTCACTGTATCTAACAATTCAGAACAATACACACAAATCTAAAAGTAAAAGAATGGAATTAAGAAATATATAAATATTAGATTGAGCAATGTTAGAGTGGCATTGACTAAAATACAGTAGAATAGAATACAGTATATACAATCGAGATGAGTAAAGCAGTATGTAAACCTTATTAAAGTGACTAGTGTTCCATTATTAAAGTGGCCAGTGATTCCATGTCTATGTATATAGGGCAGCAGCCTCTAAGGTGCAGGGTTGCGTAACCGGGTGGAAACCAGCTAGTGATGGCTATTTAACAGTCTGATGGCCTAGAGATAGAAGTTGTTTTTCAGTCTCTCGGTCCTGGCTTTGATGCACCTATACTGACCTCGCTTTCTGGATGATAGCGGGGTGAACAGGCCGTGGCTCGGGTGGTTGATGTCCTTGATGATCTTTTTTGCCTTCCTGTGACCGGGTGCTGTAGGTGTCCTGGAGGGCAGGTAGTTTGCCCCCGGTGATGCGTTGGGCAGACCGCACCACCCTCTTGGGAACCCTGCGGTTGTGGGTGGTGCAGTTGTCATACCAGGTGGTGATACAGCCCGACAGGATGCTCTCAATTGTACATCTGTAAAAGTTTGTGAGGGTTTTAGGGGCCAAGCCAAATTTCTTCAGCCTCCTGAGGTTGTTGTGCTTGGTTTGCGCTTTCTTCACCACACTGTATGTGTGGGTGGACCATTTCAGATCGTCAGTAATGTGTATGCAGAGGAACTTGAAGCTTTCCACCTTCTCCACTGCTGTCCCGTCAATAAGGACGTGCTCCCCCTGCTGTTTCCTGAAGTCCACGATCAGCTCCTTTGTTTTGTTGACATTGAGTGAGATGTTATTTTCATGGCACCACTCTCCCAGGGCCCTCACCTCCTGCCTGTAGGCTGTCTCATCAATGTTGGTAATCAGGCCTACTACTGTTGTGTCGTCTGCAAACTTGATGATTAAGTTCGAGGCGTGCGTGGCCACACAGTCACTGTTGAACAGGGAGTACAGGAGGGGGCTGAGCACGCACCCCTGTGGTGAGGATCAGCGAAGTAGAGGTGTTGTTTCATACCTTCACCACCTGGGGGCATCCTGTCAGGAAGTCCAAGAAACAGTAGCACAGGGCGGGGTTCAGACCCCGCCCCGAGCTTAATGATGAGCTTGGATGGTGCTATGGTATTGAATGCTGAGCTGTAGTCAATGAATAGCATTCTTTCATAGGTACTCCTCTCACTGCAGTGTGCATTGCATTGTTTGTGGATCTATTGGGGCAGTAAGCAAATTGATGTGGGTCTAGGGTGTCAGGTAAGGTAGAGGTGATATGATCCTTAACTAACCTCTCAAAGCACTTCATGATGACAGACGTTACTGCTACGGGGTGATAGTAATTTTGTTCAGTTACCTTTGCTTTCTTGGGTACAGGAACAATGGTGGACATCTTGAAGCAAGTGGGGACAGCAGACAGGGATAGGGAGAGATTGAATATATCTGTAAACACTCCAGCCAGCTGGTCTGCACATGCTCTGAGGACGCGGCTAGGGATGCTGTCTGGGTCGGCAGCCTTGCGAGGGTTAACACGCTTAAATATATTACTCAGGTCGTTCAAGGAGAAGGAGAGCCCACAGTCCTTGGTAGCGGGCCGCATTGGTGGCACTGTGTTTTTCTCAAAGCGGGCAAAGAAGGTGTTTAGCTTGTCTGGAAGCAAGACTTCGGTGTCCGCGACGTGGCTGGTTTTCCCTTTGCAGTCCCTGATTGTCTGTAGACCTTGCCACATCCGTCTCGTGTCTGAGCCATTGAATTGTGACTCCACTTTGTCTCTGTACTGACGTTTTGCCAGTTTGATTGCCTTACGGAGGGAATAACTACACTGTTTGTATTTGGCCATATTCTCAGTCATCTTGCCATGGTTAAATGCGGTGGTTCGCGCTTTCAGCTTTGTGCGAATGCTGCCATCTATCCACGATTTCTGGTTTGGGTAGGTTTTAATAGTCACAGTGGGTACAACATCTCCTATACACTTCTTGATGAACTCAGTCACCATATCCGTGTATTCTTCAATGTTATTCTCAGAGGCTACACGGAACATATCCCAGTCCGTGTGATCAAAACAATCTTGAAGCATGGACACCAATTGGTCAGACCAGCTTTGAATAGACCTTAGCACGGGTAATTCCTGTTTGAATTTCTGCCTATAGGAAGATGGAGCAAAATGTAGTCTTGATCAGATATGCCAAAGGGATGGTGGGGGAGGGCCTTGTAGGCATTTAGAAAAGTTGAGTAGCAGTGGTCCAATGTTTATA